>NC_059384.1:17811591-18139091 GCF_019703515.2 Myxocyprinus asiaticus
CAAGTTTATTGACGCTTCTCCAGCAAAGTGTAGATTTACTGAATCACTAATACGACCAGCGATCGCCATCTTCATTGTTTGTATTCACCGCTCTGTGGAAGAATGCTTATGTGCACAGGCGCGTAGTGTTTCTTTACAAAGTGACATCGCCTACTACTGGCTGGCATGCATAATACAGCGTTTTTAGTCGTTTTCGCGGATCTGTGTGAACGGGGATCGTTTTGACAACATTGTCTTCTGTACGCAAAAACGCAGAGGAAAAACTTTTCCGTTTTTAGTACATTGTTGTTGTGTAAACCCTAAAGTTGGAAGAGTGACCCTTAAATGGTGGTCTGGCAAACCCTTGGCAAGCATTTAGTGAACAATGTGGCAAATTCGCCACAACCTCATAATTTCACATGCATATGAGCTTTGTGGCAAACTTTTTGCAGGAAATATAGCACATTTTAGCTGAAAGTGGTGAAGAAATCATTTTTACATGGGGAGAACAGTATGGAGGCAGAGCAAACTGAAACAAAAAAAAGTTGTGGGGCAATACAGAGATCAAGGCAATACATATTTTCATCTTGGAGTCATCACATTGATCAAAAATATACAGTCATATTGCTACATGAGAGTCACAATTAAAATAGTAACAAACTGGTGGCCAAAGCACTTCTGTGTTTCAGCACTCTGAGAGCGTATACTGTTAAGAATGTTTGCCCAGACAGAGATATAATTGCACAGGTTTTGTTGTCATATGGTTCTCCATTCCATCTGGCACTCTGAGACACACACACACACACACACACACACACACACACACACACTCATGAACATTAGCCGCCTGTGATCTCTTTCTTTCATGAATACATTCCTGTTCTAGACCTCAATGTCTTTGTATTGTCTGGAAACACTGGGGAGAAATTTGTGCCCCACTTTAAATCCATTTACATTGTAATCCAGCCACAACTATGAACAGTTAGTCTTTGAGGAGGCTTTATATTTCTTGTCTGCTTTGAACAGAAAATTTTCAACCAAAAATGACATTATAAAGAAGTCTTGTTTGTGGTTGAGTGTCACGGGTTTGGGTGTCAAATGTATGGTGAGAGATCAGAGCACGAAAAATACAACACATCTTGGAACAATCGTTTCAAATACCATTTTCTGGTGTTGCTGTCGCAGAAAGCAGACTGCAGATGTTCACACTTGCACTTTTTGAAGCAGACCTTTCCACCACCTTTTTGATCAGGTCAAACTTCTGTAAGTATTGAAACTGCTAGCCGGTCTTGTTTCATTAGCACTAACAAAAAATTCAGCTCTTAATTAACTTAAGTCCATGCGCACTCTACATGGGTCTGTGTCAAGACACCAAATATTTTAGCCAGTCCAGCACGTGCTCGTTACCGTTGATCTGAGTACTAAGATGGCGCTGATTGCGTTGCGAGCTCCGACACAACATGGTAGTGTTTTGTTGTTTTGTTTACAGTTCTTATGTTTTTTGTCTTGGATTTTGTCTGCCTTATTGTCTACGACAGACAAACACTTTTGGACATTGGTTCAGCAATTTCACACCTTAAACCGGACTTCAAATTCCTCAATGCCGACCCGCTGTTTACAAACACGCAAGCGGAGCCCTTTGTCTGGGCAGCCCGGACGCGGAAACGCAGGAGGAAAAGCCGGCGTTCTCATCAGAGTAAGACGCCGCGCAAATCGACCCCCGCTACCCAGTATTCTACTGGCAAATGTTCAGTCTCTGGATAACAAGCTCTGCGAGCTGAAAGCGTGGATCTCTTTCCAATGAGAGACGAGGGACTGCTGCATTATCTGCCTTACAGAAACTTGGATGTCTGCGGAGATTCCGCACTCAGCCATTGAACCCGCGGGGTTCTCTGTGCACTGAGCGGACAGAGTGAAAGACCTCTCAGGTAAAAGCAGAGGTGGTGGTGTATGTTTTATGATCAACAAATCCTGGTGTGATCAGAGGAACGTACATTCTATCAAGCCTTTCTGCTCTCCTGATCTGGAATTTCTCATGCTTCTGTGTCGACCATTCTGGCTACCGAGGGAATTCACAGCGATCATTATCACTGCTGTGTACATCCCGCCACAAGCCGACACAGACCGGGCACTCAAGGAACTGTATGGGAGTATAAGTGAGCAGGAAACTGCACACCCTGAGGCCGCGTTCATTGTGACTGGGGACTTTAATAAAGCTAGTTTCAAATCAGTCGCACCAAAATACCACCAGCACATTAGTTTCAACACACGAGGGGACCGGGTTTTGGACCATTGTTACTCTCCCTTCCAGGATGGCTACAAATCCCTCCCCCACCCACCATTTGGCAAATCGGACCACTCTTCCATTCTGCTTCTGCCCGCTTACAGGCAGAAACTGAAACAGGAAGCACCCACCCTCAGAACGATCCAGTGCTGGTCGGACCAATCAGACTCTACGCTACAAGACTGTTTTGATCACACGGACTGGGAGATGTTCCGGTCCGCCTCTGATGACGACATCGAGCTTTACGCTGATAGCGTAATGTGTTTCATCAGAAAGTGCGTAGAGGACGTCGTTCCGACCAGAACAACACGGACCTATCCGAACCAGAAGCCATGGATAAATAGCGATGTTCACGCGGCACTTAATGTGCGGACCTCCGCTTTTAATTCCGGGAATGCGGAGGAGCATAAACAAGCCAGTTATGCCCTCCGAAAAACTATAAGAACAGCAAAACGCCAGTACAGGAACAAGATTGAAGGACAGTTTAACACCACCAACTCTAGAAGCATGTGGCAGGGAATTAACATCATCACGGACTTTAAAGGGAATAAAAACTCCGCCATGAACACCGCTGCCTCTGTCCCGGATGAGCTAAATACTTTTTATGCTCATTTTGAGGGAAATAACACCGCCCTCGCGGAGAGAGCCCTCGTGGCCGAAGCTACAGAGGTTAGTTCACTCTCCGTCTCTGTAGCGGATGTAACCCGATCCTTCCGACGGGTGAATATACGCAAAGCCGCGGGCCCAGACGGCATTCCGGGCCGTGTCATCAGAGCGTGCGCGAACCAGCTGGCTGTTGTTTTTACGGACATTTTCAATCTTTCCCTCTCTTTGTCTGTAGTCCCCACATGCTTTAAAACATCCACCATTGTGCCTGTTCCAAAGCAATCAAAAATCACTTGCTTAAATAACTGGCCTCCTGTTGCTCTGACCCCCATCATCAGCAAATGCTTTGAGAGACTAATCAGAGATTACATCTGCTCTGTGCTGCCTCTCTCTCTAGACCCATTGCAGTTTGCTTACCGCAACAACCGCTCCACTGATGATGCCATTGCATCTACAATACACACTGCTCTCTCCCACCTGGAAAAAAAGAACACTTATGTGAGAATGTTGTTTGTAGACTACAGCTCAGCATTCAACACCATAGTGCCCTCCAAGCTAGATGAGAAACTCCGGGCTCTGGTCTTAAACAGCTCGCTGTGCAGCTGGATCCTGGACTTCCTGTCAAGCAGATGCCAGGTGGTTAGAATAGGCAGCAACATCTCCTCATCACTGACCCTCAACACTGGAGCCCCACAGGGCTGTGTTCTCAGCCCACTCTTGTATTCCTTGTACACACATGACTGTGTGGCAACACATAGCTCCAATGCCATCATTAAGTTTGCTGATGACACGACGGTGGTAGGTCTGATCACTGACAATGATGAAACAGCCTACAGAGAGGAGGTGCACACTCTGACACACCGGTGTCAGGAGCACAACCTCTCCCTCAACGTCAGTAAGACAAAGGAGCTTGTGGTGGACTTCAGAAGAAAAGACAGAGAACACAGTCCCATCACCATCAATGGAGCACCAGTGGAGAGAGTCAGCAGCTTCAAGTTCCTGGGTGTCCACATCACTGAGGAACTCACATGGTCCATCCACACTGAAGTCGTTGTGAAGAAAGCTCATCAGCGCCTCTTCTTCCTGAGATGGCTGAGGAAGTTTGGAATGAACCGCCACATCCTCACACGGTTCTACACCTGCGCTGTAGAGAGCATCCTGACTGGCTGCATCTCCGCCTGGTACGGCAATAGCACAGCCCACAACCGCAAAGCACTGCAAAGGGTAGTGCGAACTGCCAGATACATCATCGGAGGTGAGCTTCCCTCCCTCCAGGACATATATACCAGGCGGTGTGTGAAAAAAGCTCGGAGGATCATCAGAGACTCCAGCCACCCGAGCCATGGGCTGTTCTCACTGCTACCATCAGGCAGGCGGTATCGCACCAGCCGACTCCATGATAGCTTCTTCCCCCAAGCAATCAGACTTTTGAACTCTTGATCTCCCACGATCAAAATACATCAGCACTGCACTTTATTACCCTTACTCTTATATCTCACACCGGACTGTCATAAATTATATTATTATTATATTATATTCTCTCTTAACAACTTACTATCAACCAACAGCCTGAATGTCAATACAGTACAATACAACCTACTGTACATTCTATATATACTACTATACTTTTTTATTTTTACTGAATAGTGTGTATCTATATTGTGTGTATTGTATACTGTACAGTGTATGTTATTATTTGTATATTGTGTTGTGTGTAATTATGTGTATATTAGACTTTAAATTGTGTTGTGTTAATCTGATGTTATTGTAAATTGGTACAGTATTTGTCTCATCACGACTGCTATGTTGATCGGAACTGCACCCAAGAATTTCACACACCATTGTACTTGTGTATATGGCTGTGTGACAATAAAAGTGATTTTATTTTATTTTATTTTATTTTGATCTTCTAGTGTGCACACTTGTTATTTGGACACTTAAGCCACACTCTTAAAAATCTCTGAATGTAATTGCATTACATAACAACATATCAAACCAAGTGGCATTTATTTTAACTTTTTGTTAGTTTTAAAATGATAAAACAGTAGATATATTGTAAGACATACAGTACTGTGCAAAAGTTTTAGGCACTTGTGAAAAATGTTGCATAGTGAGAATGTCTTCAAAAATAACATCATAAAAAGTTTTCATTTTGTCAATTAACGAAACATACAAAGTCCAGTAAACATAAAAAAAGCTACATCAATATTTGGTGTGACAACCTTTGCCTTCAAAACAGCACCAATTCTCCTAGGTCACCTGGACACAGTTTTTCTTGGTTGTTGGCACATAGGATGTTCCAAGCTTCTTGGAGAATTCGCCACAGTTCTTCTATTTATTTCGGCTGTCTCAATTGCTTCTGTCTCTTCATGTAATCCCACACTGACTCAATATTCAGTAGGGGGCTCTGTGGGGACCATGCTATCTGTTGCAGAGCTCCTGTTCTTCTATTCTATTCTATTTGCAAAAGGACTGTTCGGGAGTTTAAAATGTATATTTCCTATTGACACACTAAAGCTGAAGATATATATAACCATCTTAAGACAAATGTTTTTGTGAAACATCTTATGTGCATCAAAAGACTTTTGCACAGTACTTTAACCACTTTCTGGTTTTCAAACTTAGTGAAACATGTCCATAGTTAATGTAATGAATTTCACTTGTGCTTCCTCTGCTAGGACACCTGTGTGAACCTGAGGGTAGCTGAATTCAATCATCCACTAAAAATGACCCCAGGAGCTAATTCTGAGAAAAGATCTCATCTGTTTGCAGATACCATTTGGTTTAATATTTTGTTAATAATGTAATGAAATTAATATATTTTTAACTGTGATTTAAGTGTTCAAAAGTGTGCAAATACTTATTGGGGGCGCTGTATACATTGTAGCAATCTCATAAGTGTGATAACATTCTCTGTACGTTGTTACCTCAGCAGTGTCTCTGAGCACAATTTTTAACACAATCTGGTGTTCTGCAGGGCTCTCTAGGTATCATTTACGTAAAACAAAAGGCAGATTTACACTTTTAAATAAGAACCAGGCATACAAACATCCAACTAATGATCTTAAAGAAGATTCACAACCACAAAGGGCCTGGATTAAATTTTTTTATAACTAACCAACTAAGACACATAATTCCATTTCTTCAATGGAAAAAATAGCCAGATGGATACAACGATAGAGGAAAATGGCAAATTTCAAGCACATGAACGGAAGGAATAATGAAAGTGATCCTGACTTTAAATGTCAGAGCTCAATAATAAGGATGGCCCTATGGCCCAGAGCCAATGTAGGAGAGTTGCAGACCAGATGACAGAACTGTCACTTGCCCCATAGGGCCAGTGCAGTGTTGTGATTACATCTTATATTTGTTTACCATGTCCATTTTATTTTATGTCTTGCAAACTTATATACTGTATTTGGTTTCCTGTAATGTCTTGAACGGTAGCACTTTACAATAAGATTCTATTCGTTAAAATTAGTTAATGCATTAGGTATCATGAACAAACAAATAACAATATATTTTTTAAAGCATTTATTAATCTTTGTTAATGTTAGATAATAAAAATCCAATTGTTCATTGTTGGTTCATGTTAGTTCATAGTGCATTAACTAATATTAACAAATACAACTTTTGATTTTAAAAATGTATTACTATAGGTTGAAAATAACATTAACTAAGATTAATAAATACTGTAAAAGTATTGCTCATTGTTAGTTCATGATAACTAATGTTGTTAACTAATGGTAACAAATGGAACCTTATTGTAAAGTGTTACCTTTTGAACATTCTGCTGATTTAAATTTCACAAAAGTAACATTATCTAGATGGGTAACATGATAGGGCTTATAGTTATACTGTAGGTAACGGGGAAACTATGATTTGTGAAGACTGTCAATAAGAATGGGTTGTACATTAAAAATGAATCAGTAATAATGTTTAACATTCAATAATGTCATTTTCTCACAAAAGCGTGTCATGGAGTTAAATTATAGTTAATTGTAGTGTAATTATAATATACTATAATATATAGTATAATTTCTAGTTATTATTGAAAAAAAAACTTATTTTTTCTGGCACATATAACAAAATCCTTATTTTTGAGCCCTCTATGTGCTGTTTATATGTGCTATTATATGTAGGTATTTGAGATCAATTTGTCATATAGATTGAGACCTGTTCAACTGCATGTAAAACAATGGCTGAAGCAGAGAACTATTAACAAGCTACCACTCACAAGCTGCACAGTTCTGTTATTTATGTCTGGCCAGAGGTTTTCAAAATGAAATGTTATGTGACCCCATTCATTACTATCACTCATACAACTACACACTCTCATTCTCAGAATGTCACACTCTCTCCCATGTAACCACAGGCCATGACCCTTGGTGTAATTTCTCCTGGAGTCCATCACAGCCATTATCCACATAGAGATACGGCTCTCGCTGACCTACCTTCCATGAAAGCACTTGGGGAAGGTGGTGAGTTTGCGCTTGCGGTCCTTAATGAGGTGGCCCTGTTTACTCATGAGGTTATAAAGCTTCTCGCCTTTCTCAGAGATCATCACCCAGGTGTCCTGCTCCATGCCAAGTCTCAATGCTGCAAGAGCAAAAAAAGAAGGGATTTTACACTCTGGACCCTCAATTTCACAGATTGTGTTCTATTTTTCCTACCAGTGTATTGTTTGTTTTATTTTTCTGGCACACGGATGCAAGTATTTTAATTGAATTCTAATGACACATGAGATTATTTTTTAAAAATTGCATGGAATTAAATATACATGCATGAAATAAAATATTTTGAATTTTGATTGATCAATCATGCTATTCTGCAGGCAAGTGTTTTTGTATAATGACCCCTAAACTTTATATTTGTATATTTTAATTTCTTTCATAGCACTCTGTGGCATCTTTCTTCTCACATAACACAAAAAGTAATCAATATATAATGCCAAATGTCAACTTATTTAATTTTGTAACAAGTATACTCTGTCTGAACAGGCAGTATAAGCCTATATGACTTATTTATTTGAGACATAAAAAAACTCCTGTAAGACATTTATACATTTATATTTATTCATTTTATTTTACAGTGTCTTTACAGTATCTGTTATGTATTACTATAACTACTATAGCAATAACAATAACAGCCCCACTAAATATTTGCGCAATAAATGCAAATCATTGTTTTTACACAGTAACTACTTATGTAATTACATTGTAACGCTGTAAAATAAAGTGTGACCATTAAATCTTAAAACAAGGCTTAATTAACTTACGACACGCACACTTAGCTAAAATGTAAACTGTTTGTGTCTCAGAAGCTTTATTCTCTTCACTACTCACTTTTTCGTCTTTCCCGCTCTTTCAAAATGGCCTCCAGCCACTCCTGTTTCTCCTCTGGCGTCTTCGCCATGCAAACGAACCACTTGTTCTTCGCTGTGTTGTGGATCTTCCAGCCGTTGTTCACGATGTTCCCGCTGCTGTGATAATCCGCTGTGAAAAAACACAGATGAATAATCAATGTCTGCTTGACAGTGAGGACTTTTATAGCCCTCCCAGTCCACTTCCTCACATTTTCCAAAACATATTTTCTTTTGTCTGTGTGGCCCATTTGCCTACATGTGGCACAAATAGCAATGTTCTCCACTTCACATTCCTGCTTTCTTTCCACATTTGTATGCCAGGCTATCTATCAAAGCAGCCCAGATGACAAAATGGATGTTCTTGGCCATAAACAAAGCAGTGTGAACAGCCTGTGTGAGCACTTATGTTCAGAGCAAATCACACATTCCCACATGAAACAGGCAACAAACAAAACAGCCTGAGTACAAAATGGATCACAGGCAGACGGCGCAATGATTGCTCTAATTACAAGGTCGTGGAGAATCGACATGCTATTGAAACAATCCCGAAGAACCATACTGAAGCACTGATTGCATCAATATCTTTAGATTGTGTGCAATGCAGACAAAAATAAAACAAGTTCCTTTAGAACTTTTTTGAGGCTTTGAAACAAAACTGTGTGTGGCGGTTTCCTAAAAACCTTCATGCATTTTTCGGGATAAGTAATTTTCTGTGTTCAAATCCAAGTGACACTATACATTTATGAATTGGAGAGCACTTTTTCAGCCATGCATGGGAAGTGTCTATTATCCTAATTACTTTAATTAAAAGCGAATAATAACCAATGTCTGGATTTCACATGGAGCCTTCGGGGAGAATGGGAAAAGACACACAAGTAAACATGGTAGAGCTGGCTTTGTTTGGATTCCATGGAGTGAAACCCATCCATCTCCAGAGCAGCCAGATAATAAGTCCGCCAGGGAGCAAATAATTGCTTTTTACAAATATAACTGATAATCATGGCCCCTCCTTAGCCAAGACACACTGCATTCAAGAGTTCTTCCAGTCACTGGGCTCCAAGCACTTGTCATTTTGCCCAGAAAATGCTATTTTTCTAACCTTTAGCTGTTAAAGTAGTTAGATGCTTAGCCCAAACATTTTAGAAGTGTATCTGTAGAAATACAATCTACAGGGTGCCACATCAAAACTAAAACAAATCAATTTATTACTTTTTCCCCAAATTATGTCAGTTCAGAAAGAATTTCATCATGTCCAATGGGAGGGAACATTATTCAGTTATTTTGCAGGAAATAGGTAGATCTCAGTAAAAAAAAGTCTCAGTTCAGGTTCTCAGAGTTATTAAAGGGGTAGTTCACTAAAAAAGGGAAATTCTGTCATCATTTACTCACACTCATGTAATTTCCAAACCTGTACGACTTACTTTCTAACATGGAACCCAAAAGGAGAAGTTCAGCAGAATGTTGACGCTACTCTTTTCCATACGATGAAAGTGGACGGGGCTGTCAAGCTTAAAAAATGACATTAAAACACCATAAAATCAGTCTATATAACTTGCACCCTACCTTTTGCAAGTTTCACAGAAATTGCAATCTGGTATGTCAAGAAAAATCACATCAGGTTTGACATCAATGACAAGACACACAAAAACCAACTATGTTGGATTTCAGATAAATGGTATGAACAACTTTTGTGGTACTTTTTTGTCATTTTTGGAGCTCGATATGCCCAGTCCCCATTCACTTTCGCTATATGGAAAAGAGCATCCAGGACATTATGATAAACTTCTTTTGTGTTCCATGGAAGAAATAAGTCATTCTGGTTTGCCACAACATGAGAGTGTGTATGTACAATTACATATAGTATACACAGACCTGTTCCATCATCCACATTCTCCACCTCCATCACCTCTGTGTTGATTCGGCCTCGAAATAGGTATCGTGGACCCTCTGTGGCCGTCTTACTGTTCTTCAAACGCCTGTAAAAGAACACAGCTGTCTGCACTTCCAAAAGAAGAAGTTTACTGTGAGCTTCTCTCTTATCGAATTAGGTGCTACCACAGCCGGCAGCTGAAGGGTCTGACAGATAAAAATGAAGTCTGACCTGTTCTTCTTCTTGCAGTACACCAGGAGGTTGTCAAAGAGGAAGAAGATGCGTTCTTGGATGTTCCCAGCAGAGATCTTCAGCAGAATTCCCTGCATGAGCATCTCAGTACAGCTGTCTGTGATGTTGGAGCCCTGAGTAAAGATAAAAATAGACAAAAAAATTCAATTATCCCTTCTTTTTTTTCTTTTTTTACCAGGAATCAAACACAAATCACAGTGTCACTGTAAATTCCATGAACATGAGAGCTAAAGAATTATTTTTGACACATGCTTTCTGACCAAAATAGATATACAGTGTCAGAGACAAATCTGTCAAAAAACAATCTTTTCGAGTTTGCGAGTTCGAATCCCAGGTCTCCTAAGCAACCAAATTGGTCTGGGTGCTAGGGAGGGTACACATGGGGTAACCTCTTCCTGGTCGCTATAATGTGGTTCGCTCTCGGTGGGGCGTGTGGTGAGTTGTGCATGGATGCCACGGTGGATGCCGTGAAGCCTCCACACGCGTTATGTCTCCACAGTAACGCGCTCAACGAGCCACATGATAAGATGCGCGGGTTGACGTCTCAGACACGGAGGCAACTAAGATTTGAAACAATCTTTTCATTTTGCTTTGGCCTTTTGCCACTTTTAGCGACAGCTCCCAAATCTAATTTGTTTTTGTTTTTTTGCACATTAAAATATGTGCCATTAAAAATAATAGTTTTATTTTACTTGTGGCCTTTTAGCATTTTTATTTATTGCGATTTTACTTGTGGCCTCTTAGCATTTCTATTTATTGCAATAGCTCTTAAATCTTTTATACATGCATATGCAGTGTGTGACAAATTTGTCAAAATATTATCTTTTATTTTAAATTTGGCCTTGTGCAACTTTGATTTATATTAATAGCTCTTAAATCTCATTCGCGTTTGAGCACATTCAAATATGGTGTGTTAAGAAACCCATTTTTATTTAAAGTCATAGCTATCATATCTCATTTGCATTCACATCCATTCAAATATGCCGTGTCAAGACGAGTCATGTTGAAATCAATGACATCAAATGCCATTGGTTTCTGTGTTTCTTATGAAAAAGAATCATTGACATTAAACTTGACACAATACATCTCAACTCGACATATATGATTATACATGAATGAGATCTGAGAGGCAAAAGGGGTGTTTTTCAGCGAATAATGAATTAACTTCAGTTAGTTCCTCACATTAAAGGATTAGTTCACCTAAAAATTAAAATTCAGTCATTGTTATAAGCCCATATGAGAAAATGTTGTGCTCAGTTCTGTTCTCTGTGTTGTGTGCAGCTGTGTTGTGTTCTGTTGTCACTATTGCTTTGGAGGACCTGTTTTTAGATAAACAAAAAAAATTTTCGCCCAATTCCCCCAATGTCACGAGGGGGCTTCGTGAAATGTTGCTTTCATTCTCTTTCATGAACGCGCACAGGAAATCAACAGTTAGTGAACATTTTCACTAAATAACACATTAGGTTTCTGTTTGTTTCTCACTAAACCTTATCATATGCTTTCATAACAATCATGAGTCTCATAAAATAATTTATTAGACTGCTGAATTATATATTTGCACTCTTTTAAAGCTTGAAGAGGTGGTCACTATAAACTGCCATTGAATGACAACACTGAGCACACAATTCTTTCACAGTTTCTCCCTTTGTGTTAAGAAAAGTTAATACAGGGTTATAACAACATATTGGGTGAGTTAGCAATGACTGCATTTTCATTTTTGGGTGAACTATCCCTTTAAGTTATTGTTTGGCTTCAAAAAACATATAGCACATGAGCCATATGAACTACATCTAAGATGCTTTTTTGGTGCTTTATTGTCATTTTTGGAGCTTGACAGCCCCCATCCCTATTCACTGTCACTGTATGGAAAAGAGCAGCCAGAACATTATGCAAAATACCTAATTTTCTGTTCCTCAGAAGAAAGAAAATAATACAACTTTGAAACAACATGAGGTAATGCAATTTTCCAAAATAATTTCCGTTTTGGGTGAACCATTCCTTTAAATCTGCCCAGACTTTGTCTTTGGTTCAGACAGTGCACCCTATCACTGCTCCACTGCTCTGAAGGACACACAGCTGTGCTGCAGGTCAACAATAATGAGCAATCAGTCGCCTCTGGACACTGCCATGGAAAAAAGTGCTCTCTTATCCCGTCTCCACCCACACCCTGTGAGAACAGACAACCATCCTCTTCCTCCCTTTAATGCCAGTGGTCCAAAAAATATATTAGGGTATATTATGAGTTTAGGTTAAAATGTAAATTAATATATAAAGGAAAGTGCATGCCTCTTTTTCCAATGAATGACAAATTAAACATTTATTTTTAAAAGTGCAAATATTACAATTCTGAGCTTTCTGTTTGTGTGTGCGTGTGTGTGCGTGCGTGTGCGTGCGTGTGTGTGCTTGCGTGCGTGTGTGCGTGTGTGTGCGTGTGTGTTCCTCTATCTGTCATAGGCTTTGTTTCCTGGATATGAGGTAGCAGGAAGGCAAACAGTCATTAATGAACCACAAAAGGCTAAAACAGATTTGGGAACTGCTTCCAAAAGGTCAGTCTGTACTTCATAAAAGCTGTTTTGGATGAAACGCTGAACAGTGCGTGCCACTAACTGGAGAAATTTCCAGAAATGTCCCCAGAATATTCATTGCAGTCCTCCGCAAAACGTATGTGACAGCTCTGGCCACACATACTAACTGTATATAATTTCTCGCCTACAAAAAGGGTGTGACTGCTCAGATATGTGTTGCAGACAGAAACAATCTTCCAGGGAAATTGTAGATCTTAAAAAATAAAAAAAAATAAAAAATCAGTCAACATAATTTTCAAAACCCAAGTCTGTTTTCATAAAACATTCCACAGATTTCCCTCATAAAAATCTGACCTCCTGTTTTTCATTCTGCGGTATGTTTTTACAATAGTTGATGTGGACAGAGAAACCTGGCTGGGATCATTGCAACACACACCCTGAACGTTAAAACAACATGGCCTTTGATTTGCAAAATATCTTATTAAAACACAAGGACATGTGCAAGGTGGCCGCATTCAAATGCGAAGATTTCCTTATTTTTAACCATGTTTCAAAATAGTTATGGTCATTGTGGCTACATACATCTCCAAACATGCAACACTCAAACTTATTAGGACTGCTTAGAAAATACCAAACACATACAGATTTACATGCATTTGTAAATCCTCAAAAGCTCAGTGACTTATAGCTCAGATGCTATGCTAAATTCGAAGGATGTAAGAATACATTTCTTAATCAAATGAGTCACCTGCAAAATATGGCCCAAAATGGATCTATAGCTTGTTGTGGCCTATTCATTGTGAGATCAGACATTGGGGAAGCTTTATAGACCTGACTGAGCAGAATCTGAGAGATACAAAAAGGCTGGATTTGAGAGAGTACCACTTAACACTCAGCAGAGAGTCCTTCGTGGCTAACATGTTTAATAGTTAGTTTAACAACCGTTAACTCAGTCTAGTGCCACTGTGGCAAAGTGACTCACACCAACCGCAGTGTCCTATTAGAACCAGAACTTCATCAGCAACACCACCCACGCTTACAAAACCCAGACTTCTTGTCTCTGTTTAACTCGATAAACAAATATGATAATTTATACCACAGCACTGTTGATTGCCTGATTCTGATTGGTTGACATACGCTCTGAGGTGTTGATTAATGCAGCGCAACAAATATAACAGAACGTAGGTGCCTCGAGATGCGGTTTTAAAAGTTGACGTTCTTTTTAACCTGACATGAGTTGCTTTTACACATATAGCCTTTTCCAGAAAATTACTTGAAATTTTCAGTTTAGAGGTCGTATGAACATGCCATGATCGAAAATACTGGTATATTTTGCACTGGCTATTTCCCTGAACGAGAAGTTGTAACATTACCTGAAAAGTTCAGTTTTGATGCTATGTGTAAATACAGTCGTAAGATTAACGATTTAAGCACGTATAAGGTCAGGGCATGCTGGCATAAGATGGAAAGTTACTCTGGAGTAAAAAAAAAAATTGACTGAATTGGACAGATTGTGAAATTATTTAATTTAGTCGAAGAATATAAAAAATATTCAATGTTTTAGAGCGGACTGTAGAGGAAATTTTGTAGTGAATGATACTCCACGACTCAAATATGAAGTCATACGGTGAGCAGGCAATGGAAATTGACCGCACGCGGCCACAACACTGGACCACAAATAAATGGAAATGGCAAACAAGTGCTCAAAATTAAGAAAACATTTAACGCCACTCCCTTTCAACTTGCGTCAATGTCTCCGCTCTCCACCCAAGACCACATCCAAATGCACTCAGCCCGTTTCTTTTGAGACTCGGAACAGAGTACCAGCCACATCAATGGCAGCACTCCCATACTTCCATGTTTGTTTACATCTGTCATGCGTCTCCTAGAACAGGGGCGTGTGTTTCCATGTGAGTTTGTGATCGGATCAGCCTTACAGACAGTGTGATCCACAGTCATTTAGTGAGTAATGCCCAATTTTTCACTTATTTACATAATAGGAAAGTGTGTGATACCAGAGACTATTTAGCAGAGATTGGCCACTTCTATTAAAACGAATGGGAGAAATTGGAATGCACAGCGGTCAATGGATGTAGAAAGGAAGTCCTGCCTTACGGGTAAAAGAGCCAATCACCTTTAAGATACAGACATCGCCTGTCAATCAACTCTAGAATGCGCATGAGCATTAGCTATTTTTAGATTCTGTTAAGATTTTAGAAGTTGTGAAGTGTAATCCAGTCTTAAAGTGCAAAGAAATTGCTTTACTGATAAAATAACTAACTACATCTCAGAGTTTAACGGTATTTTGGTGCAGATGTGTGAATGGTTACAAAATGGAAAAAAAGACAGAAACCCTTGCATTTTTGAATAGCAGATGTGGTACATTTACCAGTAAAGGAATCCAACAATTTTTCTGCAATTTACTGGGTAGCATGTGTGAAAGGGGATAGAGTGTCTAAAAAAGCCAAAACTCCTGTACAAGATGATAAAAATAATAGCGAGACTTGGTGCAACGAATATAACAGAATGTGTTCTTGCACTAAAAAAGCTAGACGCAGTGCAATGAATATAAAAGAATGCAGGTGTCTAGAAATGCACTTTTAAAGGTTGATGTTCCTTTTAACCTGACATTGAGTCTAAAAAAAACACTGCATTCCTGCACAAGTTGCTAAAAAAACAGCAAGATATACTGTAGCTGTACAGTATAAGACGTCCGTCTAACGCATGTTTAGCAATTGATAAACAGTGCAAATGGACGCCAAAACGTGTTCAGTGTGAATGGCCCCTTACTCCAACTGATTTTTTTAAGTTACAAGTTCTAAATGCTTTCAAATTAGTAACGGGGGCTTAACTAACTCTTTTAAATTAGTAACGATGGCTTGGCCTGTTTTATAAGCAAGACATTTAAAGGAATAGTTCACTTCAATTACCCTGATGCCATCCCAGATGTATATGACTGTCTTTCTTCAGCAGAACACAAATGAAGATTTTTAGAAGAATATAGAGATCTGTCAGGTCCTTATAATAGAAGTACACAGGTGCCAGCATTTTGATGGTCAATAAGTCATATTTAGGCAGCAATAAAGTAATTCACATGACTCCAGTCGATCAATGAATGTCTTTTAAAGCAAATCGATATGTTTGTGTAAAAAATAAATCGATAATTAAAATGTTATTAACTTTTAAAAAGAGCTTTCTGCCAGCAGCTGACAAAAAGCGTGACTTAAGCACGTCGGCAAGTTCATGCGAGAATTCGAAAACGGTGCTTATTTACAACAGAAGAACGAACATCACAAGAGAGTTCGGCCATTTCAAACTGCATCAGAGCCCTGGATGGAAGCGCCGAATTAAGGTTAAAAACTATCGATTCGCTTCAGAAGACATTCATTGATCGACTGGAGTCATGTGAATTACTTTATTGCTGCCTAAATATGACTTGTGGACAATCAAAGTGCTGGCACCCGTGTACTTCTTTTATAAGGACCTGACAGATCTCTATATTCTTCTAAAAATCTTCATTTGTGTTCTGCTAAAGAAAGACAGTCATACACATCTGGGATGGCATCAGGGTAAGTGCATAATGAGAGAATTTTCATTTTTGGGTGAACTATTCCTTTAAATGTCTTGTTTAGAAACAGGCCAAGTCATCTTACTGATTTAAAAGACTTAGTTAAGCCCCTGTTACTAATCTGAAAGCATTTAGAACTTGTAACTTAAAAAAATCAGTTGGAGTAAGGGACTGTTCACATCGAACACATTTTGGCGTTACTTAACAGGAAAAATTCACCCAAAAATTATAAATCTCTAATCATTTACTCACTCTTATGCCATCTCAAACTCGCATGACTTTTGCAGAACACAAACGAAGATATTTTGATGGATATTGTCAGGATCCTGTCACTTTGTCAGTCATGTTTTTAGTGGTGACAAGATCCTGACTGTGTTTTCATGTTCGGAGCGTGGTGTCTGGGTCCTGACTCAGCCTAGTTCGGTTTCTGTTCTGGTTCGGGATCCGGACACTCATGCTCCATGTCTCATCTTTTGTGAGCGCATGGCTTCGTGTTCGGTCTTCTTGCCATGCGCTCTTCTGTCAGTCTTGTGTGTTGTGTGAGTGCACATGGCTGTGTTTGGTCCTTCATCACCATGTGCACTCGTGTCTGTTTTAGTCACGTGTGTTAACACATGGCTTTGTGTTTGTCTGCGAAATGCTTCCCTGACTCCACCACCTTGTTACCCTCATCACTCTCCCTCGTTTAGTCCTTGTTATGTTAATTATCTTCACCTGTTCCTCATGTACCCTACCTGTATATATTGTGCTCCTTTTCCTCTTGTGTTTGTCAGATCATTTTGTTCTCATGTTCAGTAGGTGTTTTGTTGCTCTGTCTCCAGTTCGGCTTGTAATTTGTTTTTCAATTTTAAGTTCTTCGATGTTTTTTTCTCTTTGTTTTCTCCCTTGAGATTGTTTTGTTTTCCCTGTTTGTATTACTTGTTTAATAAATCTTTATTTTTTGCCTCATTCCTGCCTTTGTGTCCTCATTCCTGATGCAATTCCTGACATAACGATCCGACCAACATGGACCCAACAGGAATTATTTTTTTCTTTTTGTTCACCACTTTTCACACATCGCAGAGCCAAGCAGGCTAGGAAGCTCTTCAGACTGCAGCAGAAGGAAAAGTCGTTGAGGGGGTATACATTGGAGTTTTTGGTGCTGTCCTCGGATCAGGGGCATGATCAGGCCGGCCTTATTCATCTGCTTAAGGCTGGTCTGAATGAGCCCATCAGGTCTTGTGTCCCAGAGACAGGTGAAGGAGGAAGTCTTGCCGCTACGATCAAGTTTGCCTTGAAATGGGAGGAGCCTGTGCCTCGGAGGACTTCCTTCCTTCATCCCAGCCCGAGTTCAACGATACTTCCTCACCGGCCGCAAATGTGGCTGACCGCCAGGAGGCGGAGGAGGCAGCTGCTGACCGCCAGTAGGTGGAGGAGGCCGCTGCTGTCTGCCTGGAGGTGGAGGCTGTACCAGCGGCCGTATGCCAGGAGGTGGCGGCCGTTCCTACTGCAGTGTTTCCAACTGTCTGGAGGAGGAGGACAAGGATCCCCAGTCACTGCCAGCATTCACGGCCGCGGAGGCCATTCCCCAGTCACTGCCAGTGCCCCCGATCACAGCAGCCATCGAGTTCCCTGAGGCCGTTGACGAGCCTGTCTTGTTCTCTGTGGCCGTCGACGAGCTTGTTCTGTTCCCTGAAGTCATTGAGTTTGTCCAGTTCCCTGTGGCCATCAACGAGCCCGTCCAGTTCCCCGTGGCCGTCGACGAACCCGTCCAGTTCCCTGTGACCGTCGACGATCCTGTCCAGTCCCCTGTGATCGTTGACAATCCTGTCCAGTCCCCTGTGACCATCGACAATCCTGTCCAGTCACCACCGGTCACCATCCAGTCTGCCCAGCCAAAAACCAACTTGCTCTGTCCGCTGTGGATCGCCAGGAGGTGGAGGAGCCCACTGCTCTTTCCACCCACAGGAGAAGAGGGGTCCCCTCATCAGCGTCTGCTGCAGCATTCCAGGAGGGTCCGAGCCTGCTGCAGATACTACCCAGCCTGACCCTTTGCCTGTGGCCTCCGGTTCCTTCTCTGGATCTATCCCGGCCTTCCGGTCCATCTAGGCTTCTGAATGCTCCTCCGGTTCCACCCTGGTCTTATGTGTCACCCCCCTGGTTTCCCCCTCCCTCCCTTAGGTGGTACTTTTTGTTCCTCTGGTCCTGCCCTGGTCTGTGCCTCCAGCCACATCCTTCATATATTCTTACTAAAACATTTTTCTTTGTGAGTGAACAAGGTGTGCAAAAACTACTTCACTTATTTTTTGGAAACCAGATGAATATTGCATCATACTAAATTATTAATGTGGAACCCAGTCAAGTTTATTATTATAATATAATACTAAATTATTATTCTTTCAGGAAAAGATTTGTTAAAGATAAATTAATATATTTCTGTCCTATTTACTTCGCCCTAAAATGGGTTTTTTATTTTGACACTGCAAGTGCGGTCGTGTTTATTTCACCTTCACTAGGAGCTTTTAATATGGATCAGGAAGTGCAATGTTTGTTTGACAGTTATGAGTTTCGCATCTTGTGAACCGCTGTCAAACTCTCCTTTTCTGTGCCGCGTTTGTAGATTTGTATAATAACTTTATAGCAGTCACTAATGTTTGGAATTGTGCGAATGCTTGAAACTGCAGTACTTCACAGTGAAGTTTAACTGCACTACAAACACTAGCCCATGAGCTCCGCCGCCCTCCGCGTGTGCACACAGATCAGCGTGTCGCCGGTTCATTCTGAAGCGCACACAGACCATGTTTATCTGTCTTTAATCGCAGCAGTTAAATAATCACATATGATCATATCTCCATTTTGATGTTATTTTGATTAATTATACAGCCTGAAAGATCATAAAATTAGTCTACTGATGCACTCTATGAAACTTAATGGCCAAATAAAAGGCTCATTAAAATCATTGCGATATTCACGATATTGTTGAATTTTATAACATTAGCAAAATCAATGCAATTATATCGTGGGTATTCGATGTATCATCCAGCCCTAGTCTGGACAAAAGACTGTTGCTTCATAGTGTCAGACCTAGTCGGTACATGGAAATTAGAATTAGATTCATACAGTGAAAGTGTGTGTGTGTGTGTATACCTCCCAGCCCTCAATATGAGACTGCAACTCTTCTAGCACCTCCAGTTTTTCCATTTGTCTTTTAGCCTCATTGATACTGGAGCAAACAGCTTTCATCACCTGCAGTGACTCCTGCACCAGACAGAAGTCATTGTGTTTCTTTGGGGTTCTTTTCAGCAGCTCCTGAAGATTCACACAAAACACAAACATTAAGCATTACATTTCATGGTTTCTACAAGAAATAAGTGGTATAATGACAGAACACGATTATCTTGTCATATAATACAGTCCTTTCATGAAACAGTATATTTATCAAGTAAATGTAACTTTTAAACAAAACTTGACATTGACAGATGGAAACAACAAAGCCGCTACTTTGCCAACTGCTTTTTTGCAGTTTTTTGTAGGCCTTAATTTTTTTTTTTTTTTTTTAATTCACAAATCTTTAGATTTAGGTTTGCACAACAAGCATGATTGTGAACTTTTCTACTGCATGACGGGGTATGCTGAGGAAGATGCTAATCTCCAAAACAAGTGTAAACATAAGGGTTCTGCCTCATCAGTTTAAGGCTGCCACTCACATTTACATTTGTAAGACATCTGAGCAACCACAGATGCCTATCACTGTTATTTAGCAAGAGGAGCCATGGTGACTCTGGCTGTGAGAAGCTCAGTGAATACGGCAGAAATTATGGTGTTATTAAGTGAACTAGAGCTTGAGGGTGTTTTTTTTATTTTTATGTTTTTGGTTCAAGAGCAGCCACGAAACATTAGCAATGAGGTTGGCAAAAGATGAAACTCAGAACTTCAAAAATGGTTTGTAAAGATTGTGGTTGATTTTCCAGCTAAATACACAGTGAAATTCGTAAAAACGCTGACATTACACCAAAAGTAGTGTTAGAGTTTCATTGATTTGTAAATTAACTTTGAGGATGACACCGGCAAAGATTAAAAAAGGGCTCTTATGAGGGTAAATAGGACAAAATGAAACTGGTTTCAAGCATTCCTGGGTGTAAAAGTCTTCAGAAAAGCATACTATTCATATTATGTCTACAGTATGCAGTATCAATACTGTGCACAGTATGTGAATTCTCCATATGCATGGATTATCCAGGTAACCTATTGCATTTGCCAAAATATAAAAATTCTGTTTCGCACAATGCAATGCGCTTGATTTGGCCTTCCATTTCCAGTGTGGCCTTCCATTGTACCAGCCGTGACATTTAAACAACTCTTCTGTTTTTAACACACTATTTATTTGGAGTTAAGACATTTTTACGATTGGATGAAATTCTAAATAAAATGGAAAAATTGGATTTAAAAAAATAGATAAATAATTTTTATTTCCAATATTAACTGGATGCCATTCACTGAATTAAACATGCAAAATTAAAATTTTCATTGTTGCATAATGCATACTCTTTCATACTGTTGCATACTGTTATAATTAAACATACTACTTACAAAAAAAATGCAGTGAGCAGGATGCTAGTATTCCACTCTAGAAATGTACTGTAAAATATACTCACTCTCAGGAGTAATGGGTATTTGCAGATCCTCTGGATGGGTGCAACCAAATAACCTTCCAAGGAAACCTCTGTGTTTTTCCGGCCGCCCAGCAACATGCAGTTCTTATGAGATAAACAAGCAGACGAGGTCATAAAAGAAAATCAATTTAAAAAGACAATTTGGTATCTTTACTAATGCTTCTTCATGGTGAGCTTCATGGGGAATCTCACAAGGCTGACACAATGGAATGTTTCGCCCCAAGGTCACGGCCATAAAATTGCCATTAAATCAAATTCATTCAAGGCCATACGGCTACCCTGGCACAAGTTCAAAGACTTACAAAGCAGTAAATCAAAGAGTACCCACAATCCCACCATATATATTACCAACATAATCATTTTCTGCCAAGCACATCAGTGATTATGTTTCTAATTTTGTCTTAACATCATTCATTTATCATTTATCTTCATTTAAGAAGCATAGAATGCATTACGAGCAGAAAGAGCTTAAGTATGTTTGTGATAAAAAGCAAGATAACTGATGTTGATGTGTAGACAACAACATAAAGCTTTAAAAACGCAAAAGGGCAGCTTGTTTTACCATTTACAATTAAAAAAAAAAAGTCTAAGACCACTACTGAAAATTGCTTCTGTTTTGCATTTTTCTATTTTAATAGAAAATATATTATCAGCACGACGATTTTTGCAAAAAGTTGAATAACATTTTTTTTTACATATCAGAATATCAAAATGTCTTAATATTTGGTATGTCCCCCTTTTGCTTTAATTACAGGATGCACTTAAGCTGGCATGGACTCCACACAAGTTTGTGCAAAACCTGATGATCAATGTTATCCAAGCATGATTTGAGAATGTTCCAAAAACATCTTGTGATGTTACTGCATGCTTGGGTTTGTTTGTTTTTTGTACAAATGTGTTAAAGGGATAGTTCACACAAAAATGAAAATTCTCTCATTATTTCCTCACCCTCATGCCATCCCAGATGTATGACTTTCTTCTGCTGAACACAAAGATTTTTAGAAAAACATTTAAGCTCTGTAGGTCCACACAATGCAAGTGAATGGTGGCCAGAACTTTGAAGCTCCAAAAAGCCTATAAAGGCAGCATAGAAATAATCTATACGACTCCAGTGGTTTAATCGATGTCTTCAGAAGCATAGGTGTGGGTGAGAAACAGATCGATATTTAAGTCAATTTTTACTATAAATTCTCCTCCATGCCCAGTAGATGGTGATACACACGAAGAATACACATTTCCAAAAACAAAAGAAGAATGCGGAAGTGAAAGTGAAAGAGGAGATTTGAAGTAAAAAAGGACTTAAATATTGATCTGTTTCTTACCCAAAATAATCATATCGCTTCTGAAGACATGGATTAAACAACTGGAGTCATATGGATTACTTTTATGCTGCCTTAATATGCTTTTTGGACTTTCAAAGTTCTGGCCACCATTCACTTGCATTGTAAGGACCTACAGAGCTGAAACATTTTTCTAAAAATATTTGTTTGTGTTCAGTAGAAGAAAGAAAGTCATACACATCTGGGACACATCTGGCATGGCATGATGGTAAGTAAATGATAAGAGAATTTTCATTTTGGGTGAACTATCCCTTTAACATGGTCAATGTCACAAATGTTCTTACATTTGTTTAGGGGTCTACAAATAGTGCAAAATCATAAATATTTCAAATTTTTTTTATGTCATTTTACTTTTCTTTGTTTTAAATTTTTTAAATTCCTAAATCTTTGATTATTTCCAGGTTTAAATGAAAAAAATCACAGATTTTCAATGTGGCCTCAGACATTTGGACCCTACTGTAAGTGTATGTATTACTGTGTATGAACTGTAGTGTAACAGAGGGGTCAGAGCTTGCTTGCACTGCATTATGATGACAGAGAATTGAAGGACACTGCACTGCACTGCACATTGCATGGGCAGAGGAAATGAATTTGTGTCGGACTCTCCAAGGAGCTCCCATGTTTCACAGGAGGTCATAAGATATAATATAGTATTACACACACATGCCACTGGGCCCTCAGTGTAAGACCTGACTTTGGCATGGACCAGCTTATTAACAAAGGTGTTCCTCCTTAACATAACAAGCTCACAGTCTAGAGACAGAAATGTGAAATATGTCTGACAAAAACATGAATCTTTATTCATGTATATGAATGCAAATGAAGGGTTTGATGGAGGTTAGTATTACAAGCATGTCAAGTGTAGAGTAATTGTCTTAGGCTGGTTTGAGCTGTTTTTTTCAGCCAGTTGTGTATGACTAGAACTTTTATTATGACCTCTAGTGGGATTTGACAGATGTTCATGTTTTGGTTTTTGTAGTGTTTGAGAGAGGCAGCGAGAAATGTCTTACCAGCAGAAGTGCACGTACTGTCCTGATCTTATTGAGCTCCAACAGAAGCCTCTGAGCTTTTTCGTGGTTCCCACAGTACTCGTCATAAATCTGAAACCTTCCTCTCTGAGGAGATACACAGACAAAAAGACAGCGAGTCACATACAGAAGGTCAGCTCTGGTAGGCTCTTTTGAAGCTGCCTATGACTAACCACTTTTTCTGAGATTTTACCCCTCATGCCCTTTAGAAACCAGCAGTCTCTGAGGTTTTGCCCAGAGGCAGAAGGAAGGCTGTCAGATCGAATGCTTTCACAACAAATTACTGCCTCCAACCCAAAACTATCACAAAACTCTCACAAACTAAAATAAAATAAAAACACCTTTTGAACTCACAAACACCCTAAGTGCCCTAATGCCCTAAGTCCCTTCCACAGAGACAGGAAGGCAAAGGATATTTTCTACTTATTTTTAGTCTGTGAATACAGTTTCGTTTATACAATCTTAATAATCTAATAATCAATACTACTTGAACTGACCTCTGACTGTGATTATGGATGGTCAGCAGTTCAAGGTGAGTGCGAAAATTAAGATGTTGGCCATGTGGAATAAATTGTATTTTTTATGGAGAGTGTAGACGTCTCTAATGAGGTCGTTGCTCTTGGTCACAAAAGGTTTGAAGGCACTGCATGCTAAATTGAGATGAGACTTATTGTAGACATTAACAGTAGTAGTACACACTACTATTATGGGTCATTCTTCCTGCTCTGATGGAGGTCTTTCAAAGAATAACACTGTGGTTTGATGTTACAATAAAGCCCTGAATGATTCTATACCAGATAAAAAGGAATATGCACACCATCAAACATTTTTTAAATGCTTACTGAGCATGTTACTGTAGAGGGAGGGTGACAGAGAAAACCATGTAATGTAAGACATTCATAAAAGGTATTTTGATAACTGTGAACTATTACACCAGAAATGGACAATGGAGCTAATGCAGATGCATTAGCTAATTTCAATCTGAACTATTATTGTTATAATTAAATCAAGGGCTGTCAATCAATTCAAAAGTGTAATCAAACAGATTACATGATATGCTGAATAATTAATCAAACTATTCACACATAATCACATATATCAACATTTGCTGACCCCTTCATTCTGCTTAATTCTGATGTGCTGCGGCTAGCGGTGTTTGAATCTGTACTGATTGAACGGCTCCTTACTCCTTCTGTACTGCCTGTTCTAGGTGTCACTTTGATTCCCATTGTCTGTGAAATGTGATATATAAATAAACTTACCTCGTCTTGCTTAAGTAATAGAAGTTTTGTGGTTCGGTTTATTTAAAATGGGCAATATACATAAACATGCCTTGTCTTGCCTATGTAAAAGTGGATTAGCGGTAAATGTTTTAAATTAATTTTATTTAATTGTAATTTTTTAGTTGTACCAAATTACAGGTAATTTGTTACATTTATAGCCGTTTAAATCATAAATTTCAATAATAATCTTATTAAAAATATAATTAATTTTAAAAAATGTAATATTAATTTAGTGTTTTATAGAGGAGAGTGTGTGTAATACAGAGAGAGAAATACAGCATGATATAGAGAGTAAAATAGGGCAAAAGACTCACAAAGTGCAGGAAGCAGCGGCCCACTTCATGATACGGGTTGGGGTCAGGCTGTAGCAGCTCCTCCACCATCGACAGGAAGTCTCTGTGCACTGACAGGATCTCTTCCAGGTTAGAAAACAGCACCTGCAGGGAGGACGCATGGAAACTTTGACTTACTGACTAAGAGACATTGTCTGGACATGGAAAACCAACAATGCAAATACTGAGGAGGAGGATGCCTTAAAGAAAAATGTCTAGAAGTGACTGTGACTGCATGACACTCTTCCAGCTCAGAACCTCCACAACATACAAAAATCAGCGTACAGTATATATGAACAGGCCAGCTGTGTGCTATAAAATACAGTGCTTATAGGCTATTCAATAACCGTGGCCTTTGTGTGACCCTGGGTCAGCGGGCAACCCGTACACCATGTCCTCCAACACTGATGTTAAGACATATTACAAAACATGCAGACAGTGGCCTGCGCTTGTTTACATGCCAGAGTCAGCTCTGGAATGACATGAGGGTAAGTCAATGATAACAGAATTTTCAGCTATTTTCAACTATTTATCTATTATACAATATATATAGTAATAACAATATTAACTTTGGGCTTGAACGCACCCCTCAAACCAGTTAAGTGTCCAAAACTCACCTTGACAGTCTCCTCTGTGATATTCTTATCGATTTTAGACACAGCATACTGATTAAGGCGATGAAGGAGTACCTGTTAGAGACACAGGAATAAAGAGAATGTAAATAGTTAACAAAAGCAACCACACTGTCTTTCTACAGTAGGGCTGAAACGATTAGTCGACATTATCGGCAATGTCGATAATAAAAAATTGTCGACAAACATTTTCGTTGTCGAATAGTCGTTTGATCTCATTTAACATAACAAGAGATCACATTAAACTCTAATGATGTCGTGCGAGAGCAGCTGACTGAGGAGAGGAAGAATTACACAGCTCACAAACCAGATGCACTCTAAACTTTCCAAACAGCTTCAGGTGATGTAGATTGCAAAGCATGAGGGAATTTTAATGCAAAAATACAAAATAAGTAAATACAGAAGCACTCTCGTTGTGGAACAAGTGGAGCTGGAGCTGCTGCTCCACTGAAGCAAAAAAAGCTTGTTTTCCAATATAAATATCTAAAACTCCTTTAAAACAACGTACATTTTCTTTAGCAGCTATACAGCAGAAGAAAAAATTGTTATCTGAGAATGTTGAATATAATATTAAAAATACAAATATTTTAAAATATCTAAAAATCCTTTAAAAAAAGATGCATTCACCTGAGAAGCAGCATATAAGATATTTAGACTTGCTTTAAGAGAACAAATCTTGAATATAAGTATATTTTGTCTTTACTGCACTCGCAGAAGTATAACCAAGTGAAAAAATACACTTATATACAAAATACACTTTTTTTAAGATACATTCTCTTAAAGCAAGTCTAAATATCTTAAACGTTGCTTCTCAAGTAAATGTATCTTGTTTTAAGGATTTTTAGACAATTGTAAATGGAAAACAAGACAAAAACACTTGATAACAAAAGGATTTTTTGCAGTGAATTTCTTTACTGAATTAAACTTAATAAAAAGTTGGGGTTTTTTCCCTTTAATTCAGTGAATGTCATTTAGAGGTATTTTTAAAAGATGATTTTGTCCTCTTTATTGTTAGTAAGCACGTTTAATAAAGCCTTTTGAGTCAGGGCACAAGCTGAATAATCGGTTAAGAGCTAATGATTAGTTGAATAATCGTTCTAATAATCGTTAGATTAATCAATTATCAAAAAAATTGTTAGTTGCAGCCCTATTCTCCAGTGCACGCTTATCTGTCTGCAAAGGACAACGTTGAATATCCAGTTGCACAATGCTGATGGAGGGGCCCCATATGACAAATACTACCACAAATTGCAGACAACTGCAGCCAACACTGAATCGTTGTTGGAGAAATTCTATTTCTCCTCCAGATCAGGGACAACAAAGCATACATAAAAAATGCAATGCCCAAGGAGAAAGGAAAAGGGAAAGATGCCTCAATCCTAGGTGTCTGACAAAACAAAACTAGTAGTGAAAACAACAGGAAGGAAGATGGGATATATTTGCCAAAGAGACAGGAATAAAATGAATATAGTACATTTCTGAGGTTTGATAAATGGATGTGTCCTCAAGTCACTTCACATGAAGGAAGACGGTCTAAAATTTAAGTAAACACAAATACATTTCTGAGCACTGTAAGATCTCTATTTGAAGGGGAGAATGCTGACATAAGGATTTTTTTTGTTTCAAAACAGAGTTAATCTATTCACATTAGAGCTGTCAGAATTAACAAGATAACGCTTGGATTCATTTAAATAGTTGAATGCGTTAATTTTTCTTAATCACAATGTAAGGCACATTTTAATTACCACAGAAGCAAGTCAAGTCTTAACTCTAACAAAAACGCAGAATGAGACGTTTTTGTCTGCAATCGCTTTTCATGTGGAGATTAATATTGTGGAGGTTGAGAGTTTAAGAGATTTAATGCCCACTGCAATGAAAACACAAACTAGTTCTTTCAGTTAGTCAAACTCCCACTTAAGATTTTGGGAAAAGTTTAATTTAGTGCATTTCTATCTTTATACTGTGGAAGGCTTCGTTTGGAAAATGTTAATAAAGCATTATACTGTTAAATGTTCTTTTGTTTTCTTTCCTAAGATAGAAATACATGTATTTTGACAGGAAAAAAGTATATACAGTATACTTTCAAAATTCAGCACTTTCAAAATCTGCGATTAATCGAGATCACCTACAAAAAATTATGCGATTAATTGCGATTAAACATTTTAATCAACTGGCTGCCTGAGATAATTGGACTATCATGTCTAGATTATAAACATCTCAAAGCCAGACATAAAAGCATGATATCTTGGTTACAATTGTGCATATTGTTGATTTTTTAACATTGGAGGGGCAAAGTTTTGAAAAGCAATCACTGTTGTACATTTGAGGGTAAAATGTTGAAGATTTAATCATTTACAAAGCTTTGGAAGAAAAGCAGTTGTCACTGACCTCAAAGACTATTTTGAGGCGTTGTCATTGTCTGTAAACAACATAGAAACAATTGCACTTGGCCTTACAGTGAGGCAATTGAGCTGAACCTATGAGGAAATGTGAAGGTATTTATAATGGAAAGAACATTTTTGGGTCCAAACGGAAAAATCATTTATAAGCAATACAGTCTCATTCTTTCCTTTCCAATTGTTGAAATTTGTATAAATGTCATAAACTTAAATCCAAAACCTTTCAAAGTAGCATACCTCCTGCCATTTCTAATCCATATTTAATATGTGCTTGACATTTTAAAAAAAATTTGGGATTGAATGGGAGTCTATGGAATTTTTACAACTGACATTTCAGCAGTCAAATAAACACCTTAGAGCAGACACAGGTCACACAACACATTTACCAATTAAAAAGGTATGAAAACAATTTAAAACAAAGGTTTGTGTGAACTATACCTTTTCAAAAGCCAAAAATCTGCCAAATCTATGTTTTAGATATCCTCTATAAAAAGGCAGATTTTTAATAGAATGAAAAACAGTATAGGCCTACCTTTTGTCAGCATTCAAAAATTCATCTTCTCATTCTAACTAATCTCAGTGTTTTTAAAGACAGTACAATAAGACAGAGGAGTTCCAGCATCAGTAGTGGGTGAGCTCATGAGCTGGGAAACTAGAAGACACCCCACTGCTTTAAAGATGCTTCACAATATTACTCTGTCAAGCCAAGTGACAAATCTTAAATCAGACAGCTGTGCACACAGCAACCCATATTTTTACTTTCCACACTACCAAAAAACTATCAAAAAGCACCATGGAACTAACATGTTTTTTGGACATGTACCATAGTGATAGTATGGTATTCTTAGACCTACCTTGGAGTGCTATGTAAATATCATGGTATATGAATATAGTAAATAGTGTACTGAATGATATCAATCACCATCTGATACTATCATGATACCGCCACAGTACTTTTTTGTGAGGGCAAACCCTTTCCTGTTTCACACTTTTCTTAGCAGAGAATGACTGGAGCAGCTAGTAGGTGCTAAAAAGTTGTTAGCTAAATGAGGTGAGGTCTTGTAGGAGAGACATTGCATTTTTTTCCCCTATTTTTGGGATGTGTACCACTCTTCACAAGCATCAAGAATAGATTTAAGTATAGCAATTTTGCTGAGAGAAAAACAAACTACTCTACACTTTAATGACAGTACAGAAAATTAGGCATTTCCTGTTAGCATATCTGTCTAAAGTCTGATTATCATGACTGTGCTGTAAACAGTTAATCCACACTACAGAGTGAGTGGGCAAAGAACCTCACAGCTCAACTTAGTCTGATGAATATTGGGCCAAATAACCAAAGAGAGGCTCTCAACTAGCATGCTAATCACACGGAGCCTGATTGTGCTGATTACGGCTGAGAACTAGCCACTTATATATCTAACTGAAATTAAACCGTTTCAGAACACTCTCCAAACGAAAGAAGGAAGAAGGAACAGGGTAAAGGAACCTCTTGATTCCAACTCAGCTACGTAATGAAAGTCTGTGTGGCAAATGCCTTGGTGTTGATTTTGTTTCTGTAGCTGTGTTTCATGGATACTCTGGCCTCATTAGCAAGTCTAATGCTCATGCATGTGGAGTGTCTGTGGAGAGCACCTTGTTTTGGCTTGACAGTGCTTCTGGCCAGTGCTAACTACATGTAGCTTCAGTTTACATTTGCATATTTTTCTGTGTCATTGGAGCTTTGGATCAGAATTAGTCTCACTGCAAATAGTGCTTGGTTAGATTGATTATGTAAAGCATGTTTTTTACTTTACAAAGTTTCTTTCATTTGTATTCAGTTCCTCAAAGACGTCTCCTCAATATATGCTGAAAGGTCTTACATATTACAAATGACAGTCTAACAGAATGCCTATCCAGCACCAAGGCTGGGCAGTGTTGGAGCACTGAGAAGGTTAGGGTGGGAAGGTGGATGTGGTCCAAGGAGACTGGAGGGAAAAAAAACAACTTGCCCTGTTTCAAAGAGCACCTCACAAGCATCTAGAATTAGCAACCAGTCCAAAACACTCTAGTAGTGGTCAACCAATATATCGCCGAGGCTGATAAATCAGCTGATATTCTGACTTTTTTAATTATTGCATCGGCCGATAAATTTTCCCATTTGGCAGATTTGTTTCTCGAGGGCCTGCTTGCATGTGAAGCGACTGAGACATGTAACCGACCAGTCATGGTTCGTTTTGTCGTTACGTGCCATCATGTTACTACAATAATAGACCGGTGTGCACACAGTCTCATTTAAACGGTCCACATATCAGAGCCGCGGCAGACGCATTTGAGCACATAATTTTAAAGAGTTTCATTCTCCCTATCTCTCCTCAACAGTTCCCTGTAACTTTAAACTGTCTTGTCTAATTATAAAAAGGTAAATATCAATAAAACTAAAATCATATACCATCTGCAAATATGCGCATATCCCGTTTAAACAGATGTAATAAACAAACCTCACAAAACTTGAGCAGATCCAGCATCCTGTGGAGAGCTCATTTATTTACCTCTACAGCATGTATTCTATCAGCCTTTCCTCAACAGTTCCCTGTAACTTTTAACTTTCTTTTCTAATGATAAAAGGCAAATATCAATAAAACTTCTATTATATACCATTTGCAAATACGAAGATATCTCGTTTAAACAGATGTAATTCACGAAACTCATGAAAATCCAGTGTTTTCTTCCCGTCAAGCGCTCATCTAATATCTTCCTCTGAAGCATGTCTTCCATCAGAATCAAAAACTTCAGGATCAGGATCAAATGTTCCTCTAATAATTCACAAATCATAATGGTCACTCCGTGGCAATCCAAGCAGGTGATCCAGGCCGCTAACTGTCAGGAGATTGCTGCTCGCGCTGGATCCGCACGAGCACATAAGTGCAACTTCATAGTAACAGCGCTTCACGTGTGCTATGAGTAAATGTCTTATTTACTATGCACTGTATGTACAATTGATTCGATTAGGTATTTTTTTGAGAAAATGCGATTGCTAATGCACATATGCCATCCATGGTTGCTGGACTACTGTGTGTACTGTTATTTCCTTTTCCTAATATATTAACAAATTCTTCATGTGCAAATAAATTACTAAAATTTTATGACTAAAAGAAACTGCTATCTACCATTTAAAATACAATATCATTTTTTAGATTCTTTTTTTTTTTCAAAGTAAAAGTTTTGTGTGAAATTTAGTAAATATAGTGCTAAATAAGAATTTAATAAAAGAATTTAGCAATTTTATGTTTATGATATTTACTATATTAAATTGTGTGATATATCTGCATTGTATCGGTCTATTAGCCACCCTGCTCTCTGGATATCGGCATCAGCCATTTAAAAAAAACATATCGGTCGACCACTACACTCTAGTTCATTCTCTCATAAACATACAGAGACAGATATACACACTTGCTTACTTCTACTGGCCAGTAGATTGTCTTCTACAGCTCCAGATGAAAGTTTGGCACAGCAATTCCAGCCTTTATTAGACAGAGGCCAGGTGACCAAATAGCCTATGAAAGCGCTCAAAACCTGCTCCCAGAATTAGTGTCATTCTCACACTAATATCTTACCCATAACTATAAAAAAAAAAAAAAAGGCAACAAATTTTAACTTTTCCAAATAGCCCAATTTCTATTTACACTCTCTCTATGGAAAATTGTCTCAGATGGTTTGATTTGAAGAAGGCAGACCTAATCTGTCCCCTGAAATAGGGCTGGTATAAATATAAATTTCAGATTAATTGTGATCTACATTTTAACAACCCCAATATTGATTCTTAAAAATCCCAAGATCGATATTTTACTTTAACTTTAAAGTTTACTTCAGTTTGTGTATGTGTGTGTGTGTGTGTGTGTTGATTATTTTATCTGTTAAATCAATTTCAATTTCAAAATGGAATCTGAATTGATATATACCCAGATGAATCAGAATCAAATTAAAATGAATTTAAAATTAAATTAATTGAAAGTCAGTAACTGTAATCTGATTACAAGAATTTAAAATGTAATGCATTACACTACTTTTTACTAAAAGATTAATTAGATTACAGTAACTAATTGCTTTGTAATTGGATTACACCCAACACTGATCGCTACCCAACCCTACACTAAAACACCTTGTCTTAATGCTGTGTGAATAAACAAGTAAACTCCAAAACATTTTTCTTAACATCAATATAACTAATTTCCTCATACTGAGAATCATCAAGTCTCACATACTTCTCAGCGACAGACACCAAAACCAGAAACACTTAGGCCCTAATTATTCTATTCCACCAGACTGCTCTGTCATTTAATAAATCCAGTGATTCATACCTATTCTATAACATATTAACTGCCAATTACTACAAAGTTCCTTATAGATTGTAAAATTTGAGCCATGACTGATTTTTCATGCACATTTAAAACCAACAAACTGATAACACCATAATAACCCCAGAGTACCCAAGTTTTTAATCAGTTTGAGAATGTTTGTGTGTATGTGTGTGTATGGGTGTGTATACATAGGCTGTTATCCCACCTGCTTTTTATTGCTTCCTGGAAGCAATAAATGTATGGTTTTATATGCGTTTTTGCATGGGTCTGAATATGTTTATGCGTATGTGGACATGTTTGTTCACAATCCAGCTGAGGAGACACATTGCCCCCCAAACTCACACAAAGTGGCCTAGACTCATGATCTGTTTAGTTCCCATGTGTGTATACATTTGCATGTGTGCAGTCGAACAGTGGCATAATGCCAATGCTTTATTTTAGAACATTGATTTAGTGCAAATTTGAATGTCGTGGCCCTGCCTGTTTCCTTTGTGACAGGCCACAGCTTTGTAATACCATTCACTGTTTTGTAATAGCAGATTCCAGCATCATCTCATCTAAACACAGACTGTTATGAGAACAGGGAAGGATAGCTGCTCCGAAATAGACAACTGACAGAGTTCACACACAAGATTTTTGGTACAAACCATGTTTCCTCCTGACACAACTGTGTATGACTGTGTAGTCGATCGAGAGTGGTTATCTGAGTTAGCGTAGCCTATATGTCAGCTCGAACCAGTCTGGCCATTCTCCGTTGACCTCTTATTAACAAGGTGTTTCCGTCCACAGAACTGCCGCTCACTGGATGTTGTTGGTTTTTGGCACCATTCTGAATAAACTCAAGAATCACAGTCGAAATCACTGAGATCACATTTTGTCCCCATTCTGATGGCTGATGTGAACATTATCTGCAGCTCCTGACCCATATATATGCATGATTTTATGCACTGCTGGCACCTGATTGGCTGAATAGATAATCGCATGAATAAGTAGGTTTACAGGTGTTCCTAATAAAGTGCTAAGTGAGTGTATATACACAGGCCAATCCAAGACTATTTATCGTACATCTCCCCCTTTTTCTCTCTCTCTCTGACTTCAGTGCCCTCTTAATGAACACTGACCATTACAGGGTCACAGAATGGAAATACTGCATGACGTTTGGGGTCAATCACAGGTAATGTATGCTGTACTTTTCGTGCCTGCTGAAATTAAGATGCTCTCCATTAAAAACATAATTCTGTGAATTGCTTCTTTGTTCAAAGAACATTCATAATGGTGCTAATTGGGCAGAGCTTTAAATCAGTCTGTGAAAGTAAACATTCAGTGTCTGATGGGTTTACCAATTTTAAAGCACAGAATTAAAAGTCTGAGTGAAAATATCCATGCTTTATGGATGATAAAAATAAATGAAGGGATAAAAGATAATTATAATTATTTCAGTGCTGGGGAGATAAACTCATTCACATTGTTTATTGTAAAACTGCAACACTGCTTAGTGAACGAGACGAGACAACCTGACTAATAACTGCACTATTTTGTGTTTGTAGAGTGTGAGACATGTAATGAACCTGTATGTCACTTTCAGACACAACAGAAAGAAAGGAAAATGTTTGTCCACTTGACTGAGTCACATTTTTGTGCCTACAAAGCATGCCGATTATATAAATCCTATTGGAATTATAATGGCTCATTTAATAATTAAATGTGCACAGTATTTTTTTCCTCATTAAAAGCTTTTTACTCCTAAAAAAATAAAAAATATGTATAAAATCATAATCACTCACTTAAGATGAAAACCACAGTCATATCAGTACCCTTTTAAAAGCTGTTTTATTCGACATGGAGAGGGTCCCCTCATGGGGGCTGCCATGTAAGGATCACTTGACCAGCAAAATACTACTTGATTAATCTCAGTAACCACGCTCATACTGGACACTTTCCCTCTTGGATTAAATTAATCTAGGCTGAATTTGCAAGGTAAAGTTCTACAATGGCATCTAAAACTGAAAAAATACTAATTTAAAATGATGCTGCATCAAAGGCACTAGGGCTTTGTTCACACTGCAGGAAAAATCTGATTTATTCTCAAACACAATTTTTTTAGACTGACTATTCAAACTGCAGGTTATATGTGGACAGGTCAGATTTTTTTCTGTTCAGACAACAGTCACTTTTGCTAGTACGTACATGTTTGTTGTCATAGTAACGCTGCAAACTTTCGTATTCACCATGCATGAGAGTTTAGCAATGGCCGCTGGACAGTATCAAATATTACATTAGTCACAGACAATGGCTTAAAAATGAGAGAGTTGGCATATGCAATGTTTATTGCTGCTAGGGTTTACAACGGTCCAGTTTTAGCCGATCTGTCTTGTATATTATCCCATACTGGATGCCTGTTGTCCTGTATTTTAGCGGGTAGCGAAGCGTTCCGTATTCACGTGCGTCATTCAATAACTTATCGCACTGTGGTGGCTCGCAGTTGGTGCGTGTTACAGCACCTTAGTGTATCTCTTTGGGTGAGTAAAGCCAATATCTGTATAATTTTAGAGGTTTGCATTGCTTTGGCTGCCCTGTAACATATACATGACACATGGGTGCATTCCATTGAGAAGTGATCATCCCAATGCCCTGTTCCCCTCATAGACTTCCACTGTCGGAGGGCTGAAAGGTGTAATAAAACGGTCATTCTGAACTCCCTTTTTAAGTAATTTTTTATTGAAATTTTTCTTGTAATGATCCTACAGCGAGGTCGTCATTATTGCTTTCTTTTCTTAGTGCCCTGTGAAAGCATCATTTAAGCTGTTTGGAACACAGTACATGTCTTCTCGTCAATTCGTCGTGCACAATAAATGATGAAAAAAACATAAAAATCCGATCTGACCGCTCAGACTAAAACACATTAAGAAAAATCTGATTTTTATCAGATTCCAAACCACCTACAAATGTGGTTTGGATCAGTCTTGTTAAAATCAGATTTTTTTTGTTTTTGTCCTGTTTAGACTACAAAAACCTAAACAGATTTGAGTCAGATAGGCAAAAAAAAATCAAATGTGAACAAAGCCTAGGTGTCAGTCTAAGTCCAAGTCAACACCTTGAGTACACCTTTAATGGTCTTTAATTTCATCTATCTGTGTGTGTTTGTCATCATAAGGCAGGGGCAAATAGACTCTGCCCTATCCATTCATTAGTAGTGCATGCTAATGCAACCCTCATTATACTACATATTACTATTGCTATTTTTAAAACAATATGCTATTTCGGAAAGTAATTCATCCCATATATGGAAACGAGGCCTCCTGCAGCTTAATTGGTAGAGCATGGAGATAAAAAATACTGTGGCAGTGGGGGCGTGTTCGAGCGCCTGTCCGGAGAGAGAGAAAGCGGTAAGGGTGCTTACACCTGAGCTAAATTATGTCTAACACCTGTCACTAATTCCAGTGAGCTTGGAGAGAGCGGAATATAAACAGCCACGCCACCGCCAGAAGGGAGAGAGTTTGGCACGAGAGTCTCATGGTGAAGCTACTGAGTTTGTGACACTACAGAGTTGTGATAAAGACTTTGTGATGATTAAGAGGCTGTGACTAGGAGCCTGTGACACTAAAGAGTTTGTGAAGCTGAAGAAGCTACTGTGCCAGCAGTGACTGTGTTATCCCTAAGTTTGTGATTAAAAGCTCACCTGAGACCTGAACCTTCCTGTCCCAGTGACCTCATTCCCTCACTCTGGTGCCGAAACCCGGGAATCGAAGTACGCCCCATGGAGTCCTCCCAGGTGGCCAAGATCCTCCAGTCCCTCGCCAGCCTGCATCAGTCCAACCAGCAATCCTTGCTTGAGCTACGCCAAGACCAGGAATGACGGTTTTTTGAGATCCTGCGAGCTCAAGCAGAGGACCGGCTCGCGATCCGGAGCCTCCTCAGCCAGGAGAGAGAGCAAGCAGTGACCCCGGACCACCGCAGCCAACTGCCTCCCCCCCACACTCCTGAAGATGGGCGCGGAGGACGATGCCGAGGCCTTCCTCGATTTATTTGAGAGCACCATGGAGATCTGGGTCTGGCCACGTGACCAGTTGGAGGCCAGGTTCCTCCCACTACTATCCGGGGAAGCCCAGCTTGCGGCCCAACAGTTGCCGGCGGCTAATCTCCTGGCCTATGACGACCTCAAAAAGTCCATCTTGCAGCAGGTGGGTCGTAGCCTGGAACAGTATTGCGAACTGTTCCGGACATTGAAGCTGGGGAAGACCGACCGCCCATTTGCCTTTTCCCAACTGCTCCGAGACACGTGCCCGAAATGGCTACTGGCAGGGAATCGTAATAACATTATCCTTCCCAATCATAGATAAATGTAATGAAGCCCACCTGCCCACATCGCTCAAAAACCTTTTTATTAAAGGGACGAAACTGACTAAATCACACAAATTTGCTGGGAATAAAACACTTAATGCCCTGTTAGGGCCACTGGAAGGCACTTGGCTGAAAAGCCGTTACTGGGCAGTACACTGTCAGAGCCAACGCTTCGGATTTAGACCAATTAACTCTGTATCCTGAGAACTTAGAAAAGGAATTAATGTCTATAGTGTCAGAGGATACTGAGGACCAGTTGGTCTCCATATAAACACTGATTTCAGCCTTTAACATTTGTTGGAATTCAGGATTTTGCAAAAAGGAAACATTAAAGCACCAACTGTATGATTTCCTTTTCTCCATATGTGGCAACACCTCTAAACTCACCAGGACATGATCTGAGACTAAAATGTTTCCAATTGAGCAATCAACAACAGATGAACTTAGATACATAAAAAAAAATCTATTCTAGAATAAATCTTATGGACTGATGAAAAAATTATAGTCCCCACCAAATGGGTTCAAAAGTCAAATGGGTTCAAAAGGGTTCAAAAAGATTTTTACACATCGTTTGAAGCATCAGTGTTGCTCTACGGGGCTTGCACACTTTTGCTTCACTATGATCAAGGCTGAGTCCATCAAAAGATTAAAGTCTCCTCCAATATTATATCATGAGGGGTGCTAGTGGCTTGCAACATCCCTTCAAGATCTATAAAAAAGTCCTGATCATCAACGTTAGGTGCATAAATATTAGCCAAAATAAGACTTTGCCCCTGAATTTCTGCTAAAACAATAATGACTCTTTAATTTATAGATTGTAAATTATCTTTACTCTGTTTGAGACATTTGAATTGTAGATGCTTAGTTATCAGTGTAATGACTCCCCTGCTCTTACTTGAGCCAGCACTAAAGAAAACATGTCCACCCCATATCTTCCCAAGAAAGATGCGTTTCTTGAAGAAACACTATATCATATTTCTTACGCTTAAGAAGAGAAATAATCTTCCTTCTTTTTATGGGGTGCCCCAACCCATTCACATTCTACGTAGAGAGAGACAATCCACTCATATTAACATTTGACAATTTGACATATGTGAAAAAAATATATTGTGTCAAAAACTAAATTATAAAGACCACATTAGTGCAACAATCAAACCCCGAACTTCCCCCAGAACCAAACAAACAGAAAAAAGAAAAACGTGCACATTAACCCGCGCACAACAGCGCCAACTGGCGTCCATTCCTCTAAACTCAAACAGTCCATGCACGCCTATGAGAGCCCCCGTGACAACTTTGCCATCGGATTGCTCAAATCCGGTGTTTCTATACAAATTTTGTGAGACAGAGTTACACAACAAAAGATAATTTATAAAACAAACTCCAGCCAATAGGTGGAATAAACACAAAGAACGTGTAGACTCATCCACATAACTGTCCCGAAGGTGTGTTATTCCTCAAAACAAACTCCAGCCGTTAGGTGGAACCAGCACAAAAAGAAAAAAAAAAGGCACTCAGTTTCCTCAGACAGTCAAACGAATGTTCAGTGAGCCGGCCCATTCGGCTGCTACATGAGTGCAACTAATGACCATATCACTCCAGTGTTTTACAAGAAATACTCCAGCTTATGGCCTGTTATTTCAAGCAGATTCGGAAAGAGCCCGTCCAGGAATTTCACCATATCCTGACCCTCTTCGCCTTCTGGAATTCCGATGATTCTGACGTTATTCCTCCGGCTACGGTTCTCCATGTCCTCCAATTTCTCCCAGACATGCTCCAAATCCACCTTGGTCGCTAGCGGATTAGCAGCTAATTCCCTCTCCGATGACTCCAGATAATCGATCCGTTTCTCATCGTCCTCCACTCTTGTAACCACCTCAGAGAACTTTGTCTCCATGGCAGTAATCGATTGACATATTACAGCAAGATCTTCCAAGTCAGCAACGACCTTCATCGGCATTGCCAACATGTTCAACATTTCTTGCCAAATTTCCCTCATTTCTCAGACCAAATTGACTCTCGGGCTCGGGGCCTTCTCAGGGGTATCAGCTTGAGCACATAAGTGTCTTTTAATGTCTCCAGAGCCCGAGGTTTTTGAATTCTTTGACATATTGTCCTCCTTGAACAGTTATGGAACAGTGTGTATCGAATCTCACCATTTTATGTCATTAATAGTGTTAAAACTAGCAAAGTGCGCAGAGCTTGCCGTTCTCACGTCCAAACCTCGCATGGCGTCATGTGACTCCTACAATTGCTATTTTGCTACAAATTTTGCCTGGTGGACAATTAAACGGGCAACAACAAAAAAATCTATAGACTAACATTGACAGAGAGACCCAAGCCATATCTAGGGACCAGAATATCATAGAGACTTAGGGCTGAACTCTTAGGACTCTTTTGGCCAGTAAGCAAATCCCAAGAACACCCTGGCAATTGCATAGCAAAGATCTGGCAAACACCCAGAACACCCTTGCATCATGGTGATGAATTTTGCATGAAAAACCACCAATAACATTTTCTTCAGAAAATACAAACAGGTTTTCGCAGTTTTCCAGAAAAATGATGAGAGCCAAAGTCTTAGACTGGTCTCCACCTTCATGCACCCACAACAGTGAAAATGACCTGTGCTCTTCTTCCTGTGAAAGAAAAACTAAATTTACCAAGGACAATTTCTGTGCAACATCAACAAGGCTGCATGTCATGCGGCTTTCTGCTTTGTGCAGCATGAGCAATTCAAGAGAACAGACTACACCAACCCCAGTGATGCTGAAATAAAGACAGCATGTGAGAGAGAACAGATGAAGAACAGGCTTTTCATATTGGATCATAAGGGGTGGATGTCAAAAGCCTATGTTTTATGGTGGCTAATAACACCATCAGGACCCATCCGAGCCTCCAAAGACCCCAACAGGAAACATCCACAGGAAACGCTTACTAAAAATACATGCCCCAAGGGCTACATGCTGGTTTGGTACATGCTAAAAGCCATGCATGCATGGACTTTATTATTAACAAAAAAGGGTATTTTTTCAATATTTGTTTTCCTCCACAAACACCCACCTGTCTGAAGCAAATAACTGCCTTCATGATGTCTCTTCAACCTCTGACAATCAGCAACCAAGACCTCCACCCAGCAGGAAAGGCTACCGTAGATGGTCACCAGCATATGTTGCATTTTGGATGCTGGTCCCCAGCATGGGATGATGGTGTGCTGGTCCTTGCTGGAAAAAAACAAACATCTTAAACCAGCCTACGCTGGTTTTCTGGTCTTAGATGTTCCCCCAGCCTGATCTGCTGGCTGGCTTTAGATCGGATTTGGGCACTTTTCAGCTGGCCAGGCTGGGAGACCATCTTAAACTAAGCTAAGCTGAGACCAATTTAAACTGGCTAAGACCAGCAAACTAACTTAGGCTGGTTTAAGATCTTTTTTTAGCACAGGGTGTCCAAGCCAGGCTGGGAGACCAGCTTAAACCAGCTGAGACCAACTTAATTTAGCTATGACCAGCAAACAAGCTTAGGCTGGTTTAAGATGGGGTTTTTTCAGCATGGGGTGTCTGAACCAAGCTGGGAGACCAGCTTAAACCAGCAAAGACCAACTTAAACTTGCTATCACCAGCAAACTAACTTAGGCTGGTTTAAGATCTTTTTTTAGCACAGGGTGTCCAAGCCAGGCTGGGAGACCAGCTTAAACCAGCTGAGACCAACTTAATTTAGCTATGACCAGCAAACAAGCTTAGGCTGGTTTAAGATGGGGTTTTTTCAGCATGGGGTGTCTGAACCAAGCTGGGAGACCAGCTTAAACCAGCAAAGACCAACTTAAACTTGCTAACACCAGCAAACAATCTTAGGCTGGTTTAAGATGTTGTTTTTCAATATGGGGTGTCTAAACCAGGCTGGGAGACCATCTCAAACCAACTAAGACCAGCTTAAACCAGCTGAGACCAGAAAACCAGCTTAGGCTGGTTTAAGATGTTTTTTCAGCATGGCTGTCTGAGCCAAGCTGGAAGACCATCTTAAACCATCTAAAACCAACTTAAATTTGTTAAAACCAGCTTAGACTGGTTTAAAATATATATAGTTGAAGTCAGAAGTTTACATACACCTTAGCTAAATACATTTACACTCAGTTTTTCACAATTCCTGACATTTAATCGCAGAAAACATTCCCTGTCTTAGGTCAGTTAGGATCACTACTTTATTTTAAGAATGAGAAATGTCAGAATAATAGTAGAGAGAATGATTTATTTCAGCTTTTGTTTCTTTCATCACATTCCCAGTGGGTCAGAAGTTTTCATACACTTTGTTAGTATTTGGTAGCATTGCCTTTAAATTGTTTAACTTGGGTCAAACATTTTGGGTAGCCTTCCACAAGCTTCTCACAATAAGTTGCTGGAATTTTGGCTCATTCCTATAGACAGAACTGGTCAGGTTTATAGGCCTACTTGCTCGCACACGCTTTTTCAGTTCTACCCACAAATTTTCTATCGGACTGAGGTCAGAGCTTTGCAATGGCCACTTCAATACCTTGACTTTGTTGTCCTTAAGCCATTTTTCCACAACTTTGGAGGTATGCTTGGGGTCATTGTCCATTTGGAAGACTCATTTGCGACCAAGCTTTAACTTCCAGGCTGATGTCTTGAGATGTTGCTTCAATATATCCACATAATTTTCCTTCCTCATGGTGCCATCTATTTTGTGAAGTGCACCAGTCCCTCCTGTAGAAAAGCACCCCCACAACATGATGCTGCCACCCCCATGCTTCACGGTTGGGATGGTGTTCTTTGGCTTGCAAGCCTCACCCTTTTTCCTCAAAACATAGTGATGGTCATTATGGCCAAACAGTTAAATTTTTTGTTTCATCAGACCAGAGGACATTTCTCCAAAAAGTAAGATCTTTGTCCCCATGTGCACTTGCAAACAGTAGTCTGGCTTTTTTATGGCGGTTTTGGAGCAGGGGCTTCTTCTTTGCTGAGCAGCCTTTCAGGTTATGTCAATATAGGACTCATTTTACTGTGGATATACTGTATATACTTGTCTACCGGTTTCCTCCAGCATCTTCACAAGGTCCTTTGCTGTTGTTATGGGATTGATTTTCACTTTTCGCACCAAAGTACGTTAATCTCTAGGAGACAGAATGCGTCTCCTTCCTGAGCAGTATGACTGCGTGGTCCCATGGTGTTTATACTTGCATACTATTGTTTGTACAGATGAACGTGGTACCTTCAGGCATTTGGAAATTGCTCCGAAGGATGAACCGGAATTTTTTCTTGGCTGATTTCTTTTGATTTTCCCATGATATCAAGCAAATAGTTACTGAGTGTGAAGGTAGGCCTTTAAATACATCCACAGTTACACCTCCAATTGACTCCAATTAGCCAATTAGCCTATCAGAAGCTAATTGGCTAATTGCCTAAGGGTTTGACATCATTTTCTGGAATTGGAAGCTGCTTAAAGGCACAGTTAACTTAGTGCATGTAAACTTCTGACAAACTGGAATTGTGATATAGTCAATTAAAAGTTATACAATCTGTCTGTAAACAATTGTTGGAAAAATTACTCATGTCATGCACAAAGTACATGTCCTAAACAACTTGCCAAAACTATAGTTTGTTAATATGAAATCTGTGGAGTGGTTAAAAAATGAGTCTTAATGACTTAAGTGTACCTAAGTGTATGTAAACTTCTGACTTTTTGGTACAGGGTGTCCAAACCAAGCCTCTAAACCTCTAAACAAGCTTAACCAGCAGGTAAAACAGCCAAGTTTTGCTGGTGAACAGCATTGCTTTACTAGCCCACAAGCCAGACCACCATCAAACAAGCACCAACCAACATAAACCAGTGCTGGTCTTTTCAGCAGACAAAACAGAACTTGGTTTATAGAATTCAATGCATGCAGAAAATGTTCAAAAACTAAAAGAAACTGTATATTGTACAGATTCATTGAGACTTCTTTGATAATAATTCAGAATCATGACCTTGAAAAAAGGGCCATTCTTGACACCTCTGTCCCTTCTATGGTTCTCATATGACCCCTAACTTTTTAATCCTACTACAGCTGAAAGAACGACATGAGGAACGATGGCTTAAGGGTCATGATCACTTCAAAACTCCCAATCCCAATTGTGCAGGGAATTTGTAGAGTAGGCCTAATAGCATTCAAAAGTGCTGCTACACATCTCCCATTATTATATTCATAATGGCTACTTCAATGTTACCACATATGCAGTGCAAAGCTTATTGTTATGCATCGAGAGCTCAAAATCCCATTACCAACTGATGACTGAATGGAGCACATGATGACTAAGCTGAATTTTATGCTGCAAGTATCAAGCTCAGTCAGCATGCCTGGCACACATGATTGTGCCATTGACTAGAGCTCTGGCTTGGGTTGTTGAATAGCTGCACAGGCCAAATTTTCTGGGCCTGACTGGGGATCTTCCATCCTTTAAGCTCAGACTTGGTCGCAATTAAACACAGGGCTAAAGAGAAACTTTGTCTTTCCTTTTGGAAATCCCTAAAGACAGATTGAATGTCAATGAAAAGGGCTGGCCAAAAGTGCCCCCTCCAAGTGCTCTGGGATCAATGCCATCTTTATGTATGATGAACAGTGGCCCTCACTAACCCCTTCTGCATGCCAGTCACTCTGCTGGAGGCCTGGACTAGTTAGCAGAATAAGAGACAGGGAAGATGGGACCAGCGATCTGTCTCCGATCACAGTAGAACCACAAAGAACATGCCTGCAAAGGATTGATGGGAATCAGACTTTGGAAGCTATCAAAGAGTCTGTCAGTGAATAAGAATTGGGCCTATACTTTGAAAACCTTACAATGAACTCAAGTTAGTTCATGCAGTTTCCTGCTCCTTGGCACTAGCCTTTTAACTGACCTGAAGGCTGAAATCGTGCACTCTCAATTTGTCACCAGGCTTGAACTTTCGATTGCGTGCGGTTTGAATAACAAATCAAAGATAAAGAATCACTGCAATCAGGACCGGCTAAGAAATAACAATATTCTCAAGCAGGAAAAGGTTTCAAAGTTTTATGTCTTAAAATAAGCCATGCTTTCTGACATTTATAAAAACAAAGATAAATTTGCCTATTCACAGACCCCCATACAAGACAAAAACTACCATGTCTCTTGATATCTACTGATATTTCCAGCAATGCCACAATCAATTGCCTGCTATAGCATCTGTAAAGTATTTTGTTTCTTTTTGTTCCCAACATTTATACAGGTCTGCTCTTTTGTTTAACCACTAATAGAATAGTTCACCCTAAAATGAAAGTTTTGTCATTATTTACTCACCCTCATATTGTTCCAAACCTGTATGACTTTCTTTCTTCTGCCAAAATATTAAAAGATATTTCTAGGGCTGTCAATCAATTAAAATTTTTAATCGAAATATTACATAATGTAATAGGATTAATTGCATATATAAAATTTTGCAGAGAAAGGCTCTAAAATAACAATAACTCAATATATGATTACATAATTAGATTATATTAATAATATTTTAATAGTTATAAATATAATATTTCAGATAATTAATATTCGAAACATTATTGTGGCAGACGAGTAAAGCATTGATAATACAATTCAAAAACGTGGCTTTAGAAGGCAATTTATTATCTATTTCCATATTATTGAACATAAGCCTATCATTAGCCTACAGTCCACAGCAATCCATTTTGCAATTGAATTCATTGATTTGTCCAAGGTAGACTTATTGACAGGGCTTTCTAAGAACGCGTATATGTACACATGCATCAGACGGAAGCTTTTGGAGCATCTCACTTTGGTTGCGTCGCTGCATAAACACAGTATTTTTAGGTTGTTGTGTCAAGTTAAACGTAGTTAGAAACGTAGAAAACACATCCCGAGTTCCTTGCATTCGAAATCGCGCTCCGTCCAGCTGTGTTTGAATGCAAGGACGCGTCCTCATCTTGCGCTGTTGCTAGTGTCAAGTCAGCCTGCGTTTGATTTGTTCTTTGTACAGCTGCAAGTTGCCTATACAGCTGGAGTTTCGCTTACTGCCCCCTGCTGAAAACTGGTGGTACTTTAAGCATGAATTGCTCTGATGGTAGGAATATTCCTTATTATGCTCTGTGAACATGTGTAACTATGATCATTTTTTAATGCATAATTGTTTTAAAATTATTGATCACACTGAATTAATGCATTAAGTTGACAGCCATAGTTATTTCAATAAAAATATTTTATTTTATAAATATTTTAAAAGTAATTTTACTATGAAAATCTTTCACCATAGCTTTGCCTTGCATGTTTCAGAGAGGAAAGTGAAAGCAAAAACAGTGCTTTTTGTTTTTCACTAATTTTCATAGCAAATTTTGGCTTGTTTCTCACCAAAGCCTATTGTACGTCTTACTATTCCTTTAAAATACATACACTGGCGGCCAAAAGTTTGGAATAATGTACAGATTTTGCTGTTTCGGAAGGAAATTGGTACTTTAAATCACCAAAGTGTCCTTCAACTGATTACAAAGTATAGTCAGGACATTACTGATGTAAAAAACAGCACCATCACTATTTGGAAAAAAGTCATTTTTGATCAGATCTAGACAGGCCCCATTTCCAGCAGCCATCACTCCAACACCTTAACCTTGAGTAATCATGCTAAAATGCTAATTTGGTACTAGAAAATTACTTTCCATTATATCAAACTCAGTTGAAAGCTATTTGGTTCGTTAAATGAAGCTTAACATTGTCTTTGTGTTTGTTTTTGAGTTGCCACAGTAAGCAATAGACTGGCATTTCTTAAGGTCAATATTAGTGTGAAAAGGTTTTGTTCTTAGGGGCAATGGAGGAGTCAGGAGACAATGAAGCAGTTTTAGGCAAGTCATTTTATTTTCTGCCTTCAGCATCTTGTATTGTTTGGCTGCTTTATCAAAACACACAAATCACATAGCTTCGCCACACTCAATAACAACCTTTAATACACTTAGTACACGTGACACCATGCTCTCGTGTCGCTCTCTCTCTCCCCAAACTGATGTGCTGGTGCGCATTATCAGGTCTCTCTCCGCCATCACTATAACAAGAGACAGGTGTTAGAGATAATTACAACCCAGGTGACAAGCCTCACCGCTATCTCTCTCCCACAGACAGACACATGACCATGCCCCCATCCCCACAATTAGGTAAAAAATGGCAAAAAAGAAACAGCTTTCTCTAGAAACTCGTCAGTCAATCATTGTTTTGAGGAATGAAGTCTATTCAGTGCTTGAAATTGCCAAAAAACTGAAGATTTCATACAAAGGTGTACACTACAGTCTTCAAAGACAAAGGACAACTGGCTCTAACAAGGACAGAAAGAGACATGGAAGGCCAGATGTACAACTAAACAAGAGGATAAGTACATCAGAGTCTCTAGTTTGAGAAACAGATGTCTCACATTTCCTCAGTTGACAGCTTCATTGAATTCTACCCGCTCAACACCAGTTTCATGTACAACAGTAAAGAGAAGACTCAGAGATGCAGGCCTTATATGAAGAATTGCAAAGAAAAAGCCACTTTTGAAACAAAAAAACAAAAAGGTTAGAGTGGGCAAAGAAACACAGACATTGGACAACAGACAATTGGAAAAGAGTGTAATGGATCTTAACCCCATTGAGCTTTTGTGGGATCAGCTAGACTGTAAGGTGTCTGAGAAGTGCCCGGCAAGACCGCCACATCTATGGCAAGTACTACAGGAAGCGTGGGGTAAAATGTCACCTGAGCATCTGGACAAACTGACAGCTAAAATGCCAAGGATCTGCAAAGCCGTCACTGCAGCCAGTGGAGTATTTTTGATGAGAACTCTTTGATGTAGTTTAAGAAGTTCTGAGCATTTTTTATTTATTTATTTATTTTTATTTTTATTTTTTTTAATTGTAATAGTAATTTTTCACGTTATTAATGTCCTGACTATACATTGTGATCAGTTGAATGCCACTTTGGTGAATAAAAGTACTAATTTCTTTCCATAAGTTTTGGCCACCAGTGTACATCTCTTGATAGTCTTGAACACATCAATTGGTTTTGCCTGATAAAAGACCAAATTTGTTGAAACATCACTTTTATAAAATACATTTTGGGGCTTTAAATAACAGTATGCCACTTATACCACTTTTCCAGTCCTCTCTTATAAAGCCATCTAAAGGCCTTCTCAGCTTCCTCTGTGATATTGTTGATGGCATGCACCTTTATTGTTCCAGTGATGCCCAATGCACTGAGGGCTTGAAGAAGGATTGCCCTACATAACCTCTGTACACAACCTCAGTAGGCATGCATATTACTTTTAAGCCCTTTTTCCAACATTTAACAATAGTCAATTGGTAAACAGCTGTTACACTTTGTTTTGCATTTGGAATATTTTTCTCAATAAGCGATTGCAATGGGGCAAGACTTGCATTATGCTTAACAAAGCAACAGCTGAAGGGACTGTTCACAGCGAAGTTGGCATCCAGTTTTGAAAAGACATACCTGCTTTGTTATGGTGGACAAATTAGGGCCTCTGACTAATAAAATGGGCAAGCTCCCAGCACTGACTCAGACAGAGAGGGAGAATACAAACAATGCCATGTGTCATGTGTTTCACAGAAATGTGACTCAGAGACGATTGTCTTGCATGCAGACAAAATTGTGAGTTTGAACAACAAGAAAGGTGTATTTGGCTGTTTTATAAATAACAAATTGCATTGCCCAGGACATCTTACAATCCAAAAGCTGGTGACCTGAATGTAAAGTAACAGCTGCCACATTACCTTCCAGGCTGCCACAAGAATGTTTTACATGCATTTGATTTGGCATACCCTGCCCTCTGCATTCACACTGCATGCCCTATAATCAACGAGCTCTTTATAGATCACTGCCTCACAATCAACGGCATTTCTGGGGGTATTACTCATGTACACTTGTCAAGTGTCAATGTCAAGGAAGCATATAACTCTGTTGGTCTGCCACCACTGGCTAGATCAGATCTCATTGCTCATAAAACATGTCATTCATCAGCTTCCTGTTAACTCCAGGAGTGTGAAGAAGCTGAAAAGGCTTATTAGGAAACACTGTGATCTAGTGTAAATGAAGACATTGTGGGCCACTGTATAACAAACTAAGGTGCAGTTCAGACCAAACGGATGCTTGCGCTAAAAAAAGCTTGACAATGGAGCAAATAGAACAGAACACAGGTGTCCCAAGGTACAAAGGTTTTAAAAGCTAAAGTAATCTAAAAAACGTGACACTCCAAGATGTGGCGCAATGGTCAAAATCGTCCACCTAGTGAATTTTCATGTGGTAAACAATTGAACAGCACAAACAGAGACAAAAATGTTTTCTGTTTGAACGGCCCCCAAACTGTACCCAGCAATGACTGTGAGCTGTTACTCAACAAATCCAAATCAACAAGGACCTCAAGGAAAGATCTGATAATAGCGGCCCTTCTATTCCTTGTCCATTTCCACCAGCTCTCTACTTCATTGTAAGTCCCTCACTCACTGCTACTCACACTACCTCTGTACTTCCATGTGCACTTTACATTTTCCTGTTTTGCATCTAAATTTCCTCTTGAGGATCCAGATGCAGCCAGACTTATGCAGAAATTCCAAAAACTTAAAAAGTTAGTGTTAGGGATAATAAAGTATAGTGTCATTTTGCTTTTCAAGAAAATTAAACTCGTTTAGATATTTTTATCTAGAAAACAAGACAAAAAATACTGATTAGGAAAATTATTTATAGCAGTGTAAACAAAAGGGGGAAAAAAATAAAACATTCATTTGATGGATATAAACTGCAAAATGGAGATGGCATGGAGGTTTTGCAAGTGGCCTTGGATGCCCAATGGATGCTGACACTTGCCACACATACACCCCTTTGAAAGGCCAGCTGGCACAAGAGCGAAGGCACACTATTCATCAACCAGACCAAACACCCATATCAAACACTATTATTATTTTCCCCTCAAAAAGGGTAACCAGGAGTCTTGCAACTCATTCACAACCAAAAAAATGCAACTGACCAAAAATGTCAAATGTAATGGCTTCTAATTATGTTTCTAATTAAGATGCTGTCTTCCAGAGACTGATCTGAGACAGATGCCCTGGCGTTGAATCTAGTTGTGTGGAGCAGGCCGTGTGCCACCGCAGCCAGCTCTATGTGCAGAGGAAACAGAGCACAATGTAAAAGGAGGGGAGGGGCAGGAAGGAAGGAAATCCTGCTTACACTGACACAAAAGCTGAAGGAACTCACCGGCCTGAGCTCCTTCGTTGCCCCCTGTGCACTCACAAACACAACAGTGCACACCGATGCAATAGGACAAGGATTGCTACAAGTGTAAAACAATTTTTAAAAGCACACAAGAAGAGGTCACTATGAATCATGTACAGTATGTGCATGTATTCATTCAACTGTCAAGCTGTCCCAAGAGACCTAACAGTTTTGTAGTTTAACCACTAAATCTATTGCTCCCCAGAAGCAAAACGACAGCATAAAACACATTTCAGGATGATGAGAGAGAACCCCAAAAGGCCATAAACTAAATTGCTCCAGACTTTTTAACTAGTGTGGGATATAATTATAGTTGAATGATGCAGAGCTTTCAAAGGTGATTAGACGCTTCCCGCTTCATCACAGTGTCTTGACAAGCAACAAACAACTGCAAGATCCCAAAAAACAGGAAGGTCCGAATTTCTCCCCACCAACGACAACTCCTCTGTTCTCTAGTCCTATCAGGTAGACGCAGTGCCATGAACAGAACAGAACGCAGGGTGCATTTTTTTAAGTTTAAATTATTTTTAGTACGACATGGTGTCTAAAAAAACACAGCAGTCCTTTCATGAGATGCTACAAAAAAAGCGACACGTGGCATTATGGCTAAAGACATCTATCCAGCGCATGTTTACAAAAATGTTGATATTTAATGTTTACATTTAACTTGACACAGTGTCTAAAAAATGTAACGCTTAATGGCATGTAACAACAAAATGAACTGTGACTGGTTGTTTACATGTCTCAAGACACTTCACATGCAAGCAGGCGATTTTCGGCGCCCTCAAGAAAGAAAAAAAAATCAGCTAAACGGGAAAATGTTTTGGCCGATGCCAATAATTACATTTATCGGCCTCAGCGATATATCGGTCGACCACTAAAAATAAGTGTGTTAGACTTGAACTGCGTTTTGATTTACCGGTCGGCGAGATTTTGAAAAGAGAGCAATCAAGACGGACCCTTTTGCGCTTCCCATCGTGTGCTGAACCCACACCAGTCGCGAAGATCACGCGATGTTATGCAGACGAAGTGGAATTCAGATAGACAGATACTTGTATTTTACACTAAATAATCAGAAACATTGTTCATTTGAAAGGTTTATGTGCTGCTTAATACAGTGCCTGCTTGTGTACAAGAAGAGTCCAATAAAAGCCTGTATTATTTTAATACCAAAAAAGGAGTCAGTATTTTGTATTTTTTTATGAATAAACATGATATTAATATGACAAACATAACATAACATGATATAAACATGATGTACTGTTGCAGCCCATGAAGCACGTGTAACCGTTGTCACGTTGTGGGTCTGGCGAATAAGCTGTGTCATCATTCAGAGCTCATGCAGCTGCTCGGGAGAAACTGCGTCAGCTGAGCCTGGTGGCTGCTATCCAGTCACTCTCACGGTACTTTGATGGCAATCGTCAAGGTTACGCAGTGATGGTGCCGTCTCAAGTCGGACAAAATTTCTAACCAACATGCACTCCAAGCACAGCGCTGCATGAAGCCGAACACACCTAAAGGCTAATTTGTTGTCATGTGATGCAGTCATGTGATCCATTCAACCCAAAACAATCAAAATGGCAGCCCATGTTGTAGCGGCGTTTTTGTGCCTGCTGACCATTTTGATAGCGTTGTTAAGGATAAATGTTACTTTGTACAACCTTCACACTGCATTCCTTCAAAGACCATGGAAATTTTGCTTGGAATTGCTGTCCGGCAACAGAACATGAGGACAATTGCATTTCGGGGGGGGGGTGTTGCATGTGCAGTAAGGGGATTTAAGCATTTTCAGACGTTTGAGCATGGACAAGCAACTTTTGGAAGACGTTTGAAAATGGCAGAGTGGACGGAGAGTGTTTTGAATGAAAAACAGCATTTAAAAATGTATTCGTATTAATGTGGACATAGTCAAAGACGTCCATCTAGTGCATGTTTACATAGATGTAATATTTGAAGTTTACATTTAACTTGAAACAGTGTCTAAAATACATAACGCTGCTGTCCGAGATGGTGAGAAAACTACGAGATGTGGCGCAATGGTCAAAGACATCAATTCTAGCGCATGTTTACTTCGATGTTAATATTTAATGTAACTTGACAAGGCAAGCGGTGCTCCTGCGCGAGGTGCTGAAAAAACAGTGAGACTTAGCACAATTTGTGCATGTTAACTAAATGTTTATATTTAATGTTAACATTTAACTTGACACAGCATCTACAAAAACTTGGCACTCCTGCACAAGATTATGAAGAAACAGCGCAACACAGCACAACAGTCAAAGTTGTACATCTAGCGCATGTTCACATAGAAACACAATTTAAAACAGGACATACGAACATAAAAACTTGTTCACGTAAACAGCCCCTTAGGCACAGTCATGTAAATTCAGATTGAACGTGGAACCTCACCTTTAAATTACCAGAGGCACAAAAAGCCTCTGTTCTCTTGCATGAATTGGACTGTCACAGGCTGACACATTTTGTTCTCATGTTGTGCATGTGGAATGAGGCAGCCTGCCCTGAACCTTGGGGAGATAGTTAAGCTTGTCGCTTAAAGATTATAAGATAAAGGAAGGCCTTTGCTGGTTATAATGTCTGTCTGCTGCTTCATGAGAACTCCTCTGACTTTACAGTGGAAAAAGAAACCCAAACTCATTAGAAAGATTGGAATCTTAATGATCCTCCACATAGCATGGGGGAAAAAATTACTGTAAACAAAGTATGGGGACGTAATGGATGTAACGTATGCAGGAGGTGAAGGCAGTGAAGATAGACAGCGAGAGACAGCAGAAAAGAGTATGTGAGAAGTAAGGGAAAAAATTTATGCTAGATTTTGATTGGCCGACAAAGGACACATTTTGGTCTGGTGGCAGAGTCAACCATGTCTGCACTCCCATTATTCTCTTATTATCCCTCGAAGACATCATGGGCCAGACCCAACATGAACCCATAATCCTGAAATCAGCGATGATTGCCATCTTTTTATCCTAAAGGGATAGTTCGCCCAAAAATTACAATTTATTCAACCTCATGTTGTTCCGAACTCGAAAGTAGAAAAAGTAGTCAAAGTTAATGTGACTGAGGCTAACATTCTGCCTAACATCTCTGTATGGGTGAGTAAATGTTGACAGAATTTTATTTTTGGGTGAACTATCCTTTTAATAGAGTCCAATCCAGAATGCCTAAGGGACCTCTCCAGATGTTTAAATCAATTCTTGTGTTGCTTGTTTGCTAAACACAATCAGTTTCAATCATTGACAAATGGGTGAAAAGAAGCCCCAAAGTTTCCAGAGTAACAGATGAATAAACCAGGATACCAAGAGGAAAAGGTTGAGAATAGAGAACGGTGGCCATGAGGGAGGGGGTTGCAGGGTTCACTGCCTGTCTGGGAAAGGATATGATCCTCTCCTTCGGTTTCAGCACGGGTCATGTGATACCAACAAATCAACAGGCCTCAGTCTGACTGTAAATAAATATTAACAAGGGTCTCATAAAAGAGGAACATTGGGAAATTAAGTATTTTATCATAGCAGTTGAGTATACAATGTATGCTATGGAGAGCTTGAAATCAAACTATACTTACAGACAATCTGTCCTATCTTACAACTGATTTGGGTTTTAGCGTGTTTTTATGCAGTTGCTAGAATGTTCTGGATGGTTGCTGGGTGGTTGCTTCGTGGCTCAAGTCAAAGGAGCCCAACTGCAAGTCGCTATGATTTTCTAGTCCTTAGATAAGGCACAGGTCCTTCCTTCTATGTAACTTTATGTTTTTTTAAGGCCATTTCATCCCCTGCCAAGTAAAAACTCTCATTGGTTAGAAATGCAATCGTCATTCAAGTCTGTAGCCCAAGCGGTGTGGTACAGGTTATGCACCAAAGTTTAATACTTACTTATAGGTTAAGGGGTTTGTTTTAGGGATATGAAGCCGATACAGATATTTTGACACTTACCTTATTTTGTCATCAGATCTCCGTTGTACTTAGGAATTATGCTTTAAAAATGTACAAAAAGGTGCACAAGATTTTGCACCGTATTATTTACATGTACATTGGATCTGTTGAACACATGACAGGCCAAAATTTTAAAGAGAGCCACAGTGAAAGTTATATTTGCACAACATTTTGTACTTATAAAAGCATTTTTGCACTTTTTTGTAGTTTATAACACAGCCTTTCAATGATTAGTAATCACACAAGGCCATGTTGCAATTTCAATCTAAATTAAATCAATCATGCAGGGGTGCATTGCCCAAAAGCATCGTTAGTCAACCATGGTCGCAAATTCCATCGTTACCAACATAGTTCAACGATTTGGTGTTTTCCGAAACCGTAGTTCCAATGAACATTCATGCAAAGTTGTGTGGTTAGAACTGCTCTCCACCTGTAGTTAGAAGCATAGATCCTTGTTAGTTTGCTGTGTGGACATTGTTTCACTTCGCTGAGGCTTCTATATCTTTTATTCCATATATATTTAATTCTGTTAACACTTTGACATGTTTAAATGCATTTAAGAAAATGGCTTATTCCAGGGTTTTGCAGAAAAGCGCTGTTCGGAAACATCATGGTTACTTGTGTAACCTCCATTCCCTGATGGAGGGAACGAGAAGTTGTGTCGATGTAGTGACACTAGGGGTCACTCTTGGGAAAATTGGCGAGTGGTATTTGCATGCCACTCCCCCGGACATACGGGTATAAAAGGAGCTGGTATGCAACCACTCATTCAGGTTTTATGCTGAGGAGCCGATATAAAGTCCGGCCATTTCAGCGGGTAGTTCAGCGTTGTGGCAGGAGGGACACAATGTCTCGTTCCCTCCATTAGGGAACGGAGGTTACACAAGTAACCATGACGTTCCCTATCTGTCACTCACTTGACGTTGTGTCGATGTAGTGACACTAGGGGTCCCTATACGAAACGCCACAATTGGCTGAACTGTGTTACGTGAACTGGTGGTGTGTGGTAGGCAGACTACTGTGTGCCTCATAGCCTGCACACCAGGTCGACACGTAACCTCCCCCAATATAGTTATGAGTGTCGAATGGCCCTTTTTGGGGACAAGTCGACTACCCAAAAGATAGAGACAGGCTTAACCCAGTCGTGGCCTCTTTTCCCCTTCTTTTTTTTCACTCCCAAAAAAAGAAGGGGGATTATCCGACTGGGCCGCCAGGTCTAGTCAGGGGGTGTCCCTCCCAAGGGGAAGACACCGCGGAGACCACACCTCGCCCAAAGTGAGGGGGGGATATTTAAGTGGAAAAATATGTCACATGGTCTTTCCAACCATGTGGAGAGTCTTCAAGGTAGATCCTGCCCAATAGGGGAGGAGTTACTACAAACATGGAGACTGGGGCAGAGGGGCTCTGCCCAAGGTAGATGCAGTTTGCCAACAGGGAAACGAATTAGCGGAAGATATATATCGCATGGGGTTAGCCTTACCGCCACATGCGGAGCACCTACCCCAGAACAGGACTCTTAGTTCGCACGTGTACTGGGCCGGCAGCGAGTATCTCCGAAAACTCAACTGCCACAGGGCTCGGAAGAAGTCAACCAGGGAACAAAGTTTGTGAACACTACTGGGAATTAATGGTGCACGTCTTCAGCTCCAAGGGAGGTGGAAGGCGCTATGTGCAAGCGATACACCCGGCCAGCTATCCCGGGCTTATCCGCTTGTGTTGCGTGCCACTACCTGGGATGAAACCGGTTCCACCCGGAGGTTGTAGAACTTTGCACAGGTGTTGGGTGTTGCCCAGCCCGCTGCTCTGCAAATGTCTGTTAGAGAGGCACCCCTGGCCAGGGCCCAGGGAGCCGCTACACCCCTGGTAGAGTGGGCTTGTAGCCCTACCTGGGGCGGCATGTCCTGAGCGACATATGCCATAGTCATGGTGTCAATGAGCCAGTGAGCATTCCTCTGCTTGGAGACAGCGCTTCCTTTCCGCTGTGCACCAAAGCAGACAAAGAGCTGCTCAGAGATTCTAAAGCTCTGCGTGCGATCCATATAGATGCGTAAAGCGCGCACCGGACACAGCAACGACAGGGCTGGGTCTGCCTCCTCCTGGGGCAGCACTTGCAGGTTCACCACCTGGTCCCTAAAAGGGGTGGTGGGAACCTTGGTCACATAGCCCGGTCGGGGTCTCAGGATCACGTGATAGTATCCCGGACCGAACTCCAGGCACGTTTCGCTGACAGAAAACACTTGTAGGTCACCTACCCTCTTGATGGAAGTGAGCGCAGTCAGGAGGGCAGTCTTCAAGGAGAGTGCCTTAAGTTCGGCTGACTGCAAAGGCTCAAAGGGGGCTCGCTGTAGACCCTGAAGAACTACAGAGAAGTCCCATGAGGGAACGAGGCGCGATCTGGAGGGATTCAGCCCCCTGGCGCCTCTTAGGAACCTGATGATCAGGTCGTGCTTCCCTAAGGACTTAATGTCGACTGCGTCGTGGTGTGCTGCTATGGCGGCAATGTACACCTTCAAGGTGGAAGGGGACAACCTCCCTTCCAACCTCTCCTGCAGAAAGGAAAGCACTGATCCGACTGCGCATCTCTGGGGGTGTTCCCGACGGAAAGAACACCACTTAGCGAACAGACGCCACTTAAAGGCATAAAGGCATAAAGGCGCCTTGTAGAGGGGGCCCTAGCCTGAGTGATCGTGTCTACCACCCGATCCCATCCAAGGGCCAGACATGGAGATTCCAGAGGTCTGGGCACGGGTGCCAGATGGTGCCCCGTCCCTGAGAAAGAAGATCCTTCCTCAGGGGAATTCGCCAGGGGGGGCTGTCGTGAGGAGCGTGAGGTCCGAGAACCACGTCTGGGCGGGCCAGTAGGGTGCTACCAGGACGACCTGCTCCTCGTCCTCCCTGACCTTGCACAGGGTCTGTGCAAGTAGGCTCAATGGGGGAAAACGCATATTTGCGCATGCCAGGGGCCAGCTGTGTGCCAGCGCGTTTATGCCGAGGGGGTCTCGGTTAGGGCGTACCAGAGCGGGCAGTGGGGAGGACTCTTGGGAGGCGAACAGGTGCACCTGTGCCTGTCGAATCGACTCCAAGTCAGCTGTACCACCTGAGGGTGGAGACTCCACTCTCCCCTGAGGGTAACCTGTCATGACAGTGCGTCCACTGTAGTGTTGAGGTTGCCCGGGATGTGAGTGGCTTGCAGCGACTTGAAGTTCTGCTGACTCCAGAGGAGGAGACGGCGGGCGAGTTGTGACATACAACGAGAGCGCAGACCGCCTTGACAACTACCATTGTCGTGCTGTCTGAACTAACAAGTGCTTGCCCTGGATCAACGGCCGAAACCACCGCAGGACGAGCAGAACTGCCAACAACTCGAGGCAGTTGATGTGCCAATGCAGTCGCGGACCTGTCCAGAGGCCGGCGGCTGCGTGCCCATTGCAAACAGCGCCCTAACCCGTCTGTTGTGACCATGACGCGCCTGGAGACCAGTTCTAAAGGAACACCTGCTCGTAGAAATGAGAGGTTGGTCCAAGGGCTGAAAAGATGGTGACAGACTGGTGTGATGGCCACGCGATGTGTCCCGTTGTGCCATGCCCATCTCGGGACTCGAGTCTGGAGCCAGTGCTAAAGCGGCCTCATATGCATCAACCCGAGCGGGGTGGCCACCGCCGAGGACGCCATATGCCCCAGGAGCCTCTGAAAAAGTTTCAGTGGAACCGTTGTTCTCTGTTTGAATGCCTTCAAACAGGCCAGCACCGACTGGGCGCGCTCGTTCGTGACTCCAATCCGAGAAAAGAGATGCTCTGAACCGGGAGGAGCTTGCTCTTTCCCAGTTGACCAGAAGCCCTAGTCGGCTGAGGTGTGAGAGCACCAGGTCCCTGTGTGCGCACAACATGTCTCGAGAGTGAGCTAGGATTAGCCAGTCGTCGAGATAGTTGAGAATGCGAATGCCCACCTCCCTTAACGGGGCAAGGGCAGCCTCTGCGATCTTCGTAAAGACGTGAGGAGACAGGGACAGGCCGAAAGGGAGGACTCTGTACTGATACGCTTGATCCTTGAACGCGAACCGCAAGAAGGGTCTATGTCGAGGAAGTATCGAGATGTGGAAGTACGCAACCTTCGGGTCTACCGCTGCGAACCAATCTTGATGCCGAACGCTCGCTAGAATGCGTTTTTGCGTCAGCATCTTAAACGGGAGTCTGTGTGAAGCCTAGTTCAGTACTCACAGGTCCAAGATTGGCCTCAACCCACCGCCTTTTTTCAGTATGATGAGGTAGGGGCTGAAAAACCCCTTCTTCATCTCGGCTGGAGGGACAGGTTCTATCGCGCCTTTCCATAGGAGGGTAGCGATCTCCGCGCAAGGTAGCAGCATTTTTGTCCTTCACCAAGGTGAAGTGGACACCGCTGAACCTGGGCGGACGCCCGGCAAAGTGAATCGCATAGCCGAGTCGGACGGTCCAGACCAGCCCTTGCGACGGATTGGAAAGCTCAAGCCATGCGTCCAAGTTCCACGCAAGGGGGACCAAAGGGACAACATCATCGGACGTACCGGCAGGAGGGGCCTCGCGGCGGGGCGGAGCTCGAGGTGCCACACCACGTCGTGGCCGTGCTGAATCTAAGGACATCGAAGCACTTACCTGGCTCCTTGTGTCCACCCCCGGAACAGCCTGGGACGGGGGAGGAAGAGGCCTGTCCTCGTGACCCGTGGAGACTGTCACATTGGGGGCGGATTTGTGCCACAGCTGGGCGCTCAGGGGCGGGAGACTGCCGCTGGAGCGCCAAACCTGCCAAATAGAGTGGTGGACGGTGGTCGTGATGACGGCACACCGGATACGTGACCCAGGGACAAGGAAACCGGTCTTGCTGAGCTCTTGAGTACTGCAGCCACTTGGGCATGTAGCGCAATTAAATGCAAAAGGTAACAAAAAGATGGAGAGATCTGCTTACCAGCTCCAGAGCAGCGGGTTTCATTGTCCCTGGGTCGCCTGTCGCAAGGGTGCATTGAAGTCTTTCACGGGTTCTGGGCGGCCGCGAGACGGGTGGCGTCTGCTTCCTGCGGTGGGCTCCACGCCGGGGCCGGGCCGAAGGGGCGGGCTGCGGTGGAGCCGGTGCAGTCACTGCAGGGGGACGCCCTTGGTGATGAGTAGACGGGGTGCAGGATCTTGAGCCGCGCCGGGGCAGGATATGCCGGCTAGCATCTGTCTACTGCTCCACCATTGAGAACTTCTGGGCAAAGTCCTCGACGGTGTCGCCGAATAGGCTGCCTGGGAAATGGGGGCAGCAAGGAACCGTGTCTTGTCGACCTCGCCCATCTCGAACAGGTTGAGCCAAAGGTGGCGCTCCTGGACCACTAGTCTGGCCATCGTCCGCCCGAGAGACCACGCCATGACCTCCGTCGTTCGGAGAGTGAGGTTGGTCGCCGAGCGCTGTTCCTGCATCAATCCCGGGGCGGAACTACCCTCGTGCTGTTCCTTTAGCGCCTTGGCGGACTTGCAGGAGAGCCATGGCGTGCAGGGCGGAGGCAGCTTGTCCAGCGGCACCGTAGGCCTTGGCCGTCAGAGACGACGTAAACCTACAGGCCTTGGACGGGGGCTTTGGGCACCTGCGCCAGGTGGCGGCACTCTGTGGGCATAGGTGCACCGCGAGCGCCTTTATCCACCAGGGGATTGCCGAATAGCCCTTGGCCGCCCCACCATCGAGGGTAGTGAGGGCGGGGAAGCTGAAAAGATCGGGCAATAAAAAGTGCCTCCCGCGACCTTGTCAGCTCTTCATGCACTTCCGGGAAGAAAGGAACGGGGGCGGGGCGTGGCTTTGAGCGGCGCCGCGAGCCCAGGAACTAATCACTGAGCCATGAGGGTTCAGGGAGAGCAGAGGGTTCCACTCTAGCCGACGCTCGCGGCTGCCCGGGAAAGCATGTCATCATCTCCACGTCAGCCTGTGACTGGGCAATCATCCCCGAAGGGAGGAGCCCAGCTGAGGCTTCCAACTGGACGAGCCCGCTCTCCGATGCTACGCTCAAGAGCTCATCACTTTCGCGGGCTCCGAATAAGAGGTCGAACTCGCCGTGAGACGAGCCGGCGGACTCATCCGGAAGCCCGATCGAGCGTGCTGGGGAATGGGAGGTCCGCAGGGGGATACCCGGCGGAGGCGGTCCCATTGGGGTCCCCAAATTGCCCCCAGTGCTAGCTGCGCTGGCCTCATACCCGTGGGTAAAAGGACCGAGGCAGGGAGTCTCTAGGGTGGCTTGCTTTCTTACGAAGGCGAGCCGCGACCGCAACGTTGCCATGGACATGTCCTCACAATGAGAACATGACCATCCAAGAACTCTGTCTCCGTGTGAGCAGTGCCCAGACACGAAAGACAGTGATCTTGACCATCAGAAGGCGAGAGATAACGAGCGCAACCAGGAATAACACACAATCGGAAAAGCATCTTTAGAAAGACGCGTCTTTAAAAAGACGTTCCGTGTGTGCTGCTCTTTTAAAGAAATATACTCTTTTATTTCTGCCGAAGCGCCCAGGGGCATTCTCTGCAGTGCACCAGTGCAGGGGGGGAGAAGCTGCTGAAATGCGCTGTCAGATCCAGCAGAGGTGAATGAAGAGTCGTGGGAATTCAGCTCAGTGAGCATGACCGTTTGGCTCCGAAGAGAAAATCTGAATGAGTGGTTGCATACCAGCTCCTTTTATACCCATATGTCCGGGGGAGTGGCATGCAAATACCACTCGCCAATTTTCATTGACCTTTTATCAAAGACCAGAGGTGTCTCGGGCTCCCAAGAGTGACTCCTAGTGTCACTACATCGACACAACGTCGAGTGAGTGACAGATAGGGAACTTCACCTAAACACGAACGCAGCCGTTTAAGGGATTAAAGGTTGTTAAGAGAAAGCACTTTGTCACACATGGTTTCTGTCAGAGAACATTGATTTGATGTGTTTATGTTAACGCATAAGTGCCGTTTCTATGTTTTTGAAGAGTGTGCATGTGCATATGTGCTCAAGTGCGTCGGGGGAAATCCGAAGTCTGTTGGTTTCAAAGCATTTTAAATGGTTTCCCTCATCGTGTATAATGTAGGTAAGTGCCGATTTCACAACTGTCATGTACATTTATGGGGGTTTTTTCTGCATTAAAGGTGCTGTAAGCGATTTTTTTTTCATGGAAAGGTATGCAAAACATTTTTACTACTCCCAAAAAGATATTAATTAAATAAGCATCATGAGATATCTCACCTGTCTCTGTGACAGCAAACAAAAAGTGTTTGCGGGCTGCAGTCAATGACACTTTCTGCCTGTCAATCATTTTGCATGTTCTCATAGTATTGTAGTTGCACAAAATTACTGAAGCTTAAAGCCATTTTCATGCCATATTGTTTATAACAGTTGTCAGTTGAGGGCGCTATTTTGTTGCTGTTGTTTTTGACATCCATTTCTGCTCATCGGTCTCAATAAAGCTCGTTTGGTATCTTTGGAGTGCAGGGTTTTGGAAAGAGGGGGAGTGGCTAATCCAACGGCTCAGTTTGACAGCTTGTGAAAATTCTAGAATGGCTAAAATCGCTTACATCACTTTTAAAGAGAGAACGAGAAAGAATGAAACTATATGGTCTTAGGAGTGCCCTTCTACATATTGTGGGTATTAATATTTCTGGATTGTGATTTGAATTCACAGTTTTTACAAAGTGTGTGACTAATAAATAAACCATCGGTTTTTCATGTCTGTGTTTTCATGCTTATAACCGATATGTGATGGTTTTAATTTGGTCAATAATTGCCCAATAATTGCATCCCTAGTTTGTTTAATAATTAAGGACAGTAGTAGGCTTAATTTGTGATCATGGGTGAACTGCCCTGCTGTTGTAGATCTAATGAGTCAAACAGTGGGAATCCTACAATGTCGAGTCTTATTTAGAAAATTGCACCACGTCATCTTCTAACAAATTTCTTTGTAGACCACTAAATGTCTAAGGGGACTTTTATAACTTTTGTTTACCCCAAAAGCAAAATACATGTAGTTGCAGTTTGTGGTGCAAAAAGACCCTTTTTGAAGTTTTATTATAAAGGTTTAAAAACATTTACATTGGGTGGTAAATTTCTTCAAACCCACAGAGTATAGCGAAAGGAAAACACCGCAGAGGGACCACTTAATCCAGACTCCAGAGAACACATTATGCAGTGACATAGCTCTGTTTTGCAACTTAAGTAGGACATGAAAGCTTTCCCCTGCTCTCTCCTGCTTGTTTGTTTGTTTTTTCTCATGCATGCAGTTTGCTGATCAGTTAAATTTCTAATTTGCTGTATCAATGTACCAAACTTGCTGGAGTGACCTATATCAAAAATTTAAGTAACAAATATAAGCAAACAAATAAGCTGATTTAAATCAGTTTCATTTTGTGAACTAAGAGGGACTGTAATTTTCCAACCTGGTCTCATAGAATCATGTTACTATACCTACATTTTTGCTCAGTTATTTTTACGTGGCTCATGGTACACATTGGGCAATTTCCTGGTGAAATAAACACTAGAGGAGCTAAAACAACAATGGTTTTTATTCTCTTTCACAAAAATCACCAGTAAAAGGGCAGATTAAAGGTTAATAAACATTTTTGTCTTGTTCCCAACACAAAGCTATCTTATAACATCAAAACACTTTTTTAAGGTAATACATTTTAACATTTGCATTACATAACCAACTACATTTATAAGCCTGTTCAAGCATGTTCAAATAGCGCAGTAGTTCAGCTGATAGAGTATTCCACTTTTGATGCAAAGGAATGGTGAACCAGTCCTGAATAGCATGCAAATCAACATGTCAGATACAATTGTCATAGAAGTGCCACAAAAGGACATGGTTGCTTCAGCAATAGCAACTGCTCAATTGCTCAATCTCACATTTGCTTTTTATGACACTATCGGTTAGGTTTAAGGTTTAGGTAGGGAGGTAGGTTTTGTTGATTTAAACTTGCTTTTAGCACCACAAAGTGGACATTTTACATTTAACCTGTAATGAACCATGTAGTCTCGTATCATTTTGCAAAAATTACTCCACAATCATGTAATGTTTAATTAGATTAGAATGTAAATATAAGTTAATGTACAAATGAGCAGGTTTAATTTAACAAACTAAGAGGGTTTATTATTTATTTAGCCTTCAGCTATCAAATATAAACATGATTATCTAAAAACTCCAACTATCAGATCTATATTGGGTTGTTACATAAGTCATTCTAGGGATATCTCAGAAAAGACTTCCTCTGTCTCATGAGAATTGCCAGACACTGTTCTTGGCTCATCTGATAGCCAGACACAATTGTGTGGCATGCCAAGTAACTGTCAGTTAGCGCTCCTAGTATTTCACATAAAATGTGTGCAATGAACAAGATTCAGGAACACATTTTCTCCAAGAACAAACTATCCTTGAAGGCTGGTGGGATAAATTGGTCAAAACTAGCTAACCCTCTCCTGTATTCAAACAAAGCAACTTATCCGCCAGTTTCCAATTTTATTTGTAACCTCTCCAGAATTCCTCCACCAGGAAATTTAGTTTACAACGGAGGGCACAGAGCCCTATTGGGAGCCATATTGTCTAGAATGGACCCCCTTCAACTAATTATCACAAACACCAAATGCCCTCTGTTCAGCATGGCACCTATCCTCTGGGTCCTCCAGGCAATGAAATACCAACCCCCGATAACGATTGTCCTCAATCCATGAATCATTCATTCATTTCATACTCAATTAGGAATTCAAAATCAGAAAAACAAAAAAACAACTTATTTCATTGTTCGTTTACAAAACAAATATTAAAAAACAAATAATGACAAATAATGTTTTTCGTAATTTCGATTTAATGCTCGAGTTAAAAATGGGAAAATTGGAAAAATAGCCATGGGAAACTGTGCGTTGTGATTACTTGATTTTACTAATTTATGGCTTGAATATTTGATTCGCATGTATGGTTGGACCTGAAACGCCCTGTGGAGGTGTGACCGAGCGCTGTGCTGTGGAGAGTGAAGCAGGAGAGATGAGTAGTGAATGATTTCCACCTGTGTTTAACACCTGTCTTTTGTTTCAGTGATGAGTGACTGGGGCTTTTAAGGAGAGGAGACAGCAGCAGTCAAGAGAGAGAGCCCAGCTGAGAAGCTGCTCATGTGTGGGCTGCTGCCGTGTTGCAAATTTTGAGTGTGTGGATTAAAGCTTCACTGTTGCGCTTTAACGAACGTGTTTATTTTTGTGATTAAAAAAGAGTGACATTCCTGAGATGGAATTGCCGTTTCCTGCTTCCTCATTCCTGAACCTCATTACACTCCCCTTTCTTCTGATTGGTCAACCTGCACCGTCATCTTCCTCAATGTTGTGAGACAGAATAAAATTTCTCTGCTGTTTCATTGTTCAGATAAATTCGTCTCAGTTAATATTAAATTATTTACCATTTATTCTCCAAAACTCGCCACGTTTATTACAGCTGAGCTATCTCTCTCATCAAATAGTCAGATTTATCAGACAGCCCTACACATAAACTTGCTGTCTTTGACGTTGCTCCGGTTTGAAAAGGCATGGTTTTAAATGAGATGATGAAAACCATACATTCATAAGACATTGGCTTACGTTTAACTGTGGGGTAAAGTTCGTTTTAGGTTCGATATACGTTGTATATTCGCCTGTGGTGCGTAAGGGACCATCTGAAAACTCCACCCACAACTAAAATGTCACTGGCATCAGAGCAGTCATTTATTTGACTATTGACTTGCATGTTCTATCATAAAAAAACATAATAATAATTATTTAAAAAATAAAACAAGCCAAAATAAAAAAATAACATTTCACAGGTTTTAGTAGGTCGCCAGAATGATGACTGTAGGTGAGTGTACAGTATTCACTTATATTATGAAAAAAAAAAAATTCACATTCTAAAGGTTGTAGTAACTTCCCAGTGGGCAGACTGACTTACTACAGGTGAGATTTTTACAGTACTTACAATAATATGAGCAGCATTAGATTATTTTAAAAATGAATTAACTAAAATTCACCAAAATGTTATTTTCACATTCCAAATGTTGTAGTAAGTTCCCAGTAGATAGACTGACTTATGTGAAATAACATTTTGGTGAATTATTATGTATTATTTATTTTAAAAGAATCTAATACTGTATTCATATTATTGGACATACTGTAAAAATCTCACTTGTAGTAGCTCAGTCTATTAACTGGCAACCTACTACAACATTTGGAATGTAAAAGTGTAATTTTTAATGTTTTATGTTTAACTTGCACATCAACTGAATGAGTGATTGGACACCACCTGTGTTTAATAGTGAGTGGAAATTTCAGACAGTCCCTTAAGTACGCTAAGCAATGAAATTGCATCGGCGCATTTTCATTCCTAATTCTGCAGCCACACCAACTGACAGTTCTGAGTGCAGTGTTTTATGTCTGTGTAGTATGGTTATATACCATTTATATTTATATACCATAACATTAAGCCAAGTGTGCGAAATCTTTGCAAACTTGCTGCTGGCAGAGAGCACGGGTACAAGAAACCGAATATCGAAAAAAATATCAAACCTAAAATTAACTTTACCTCACTCTGGGAGCTTAGATGTGAGGGACTTGGTCATCATGGAAATGATGCTAAAGGAAGTTCATGAATGCTCTCTCAAAAGCTCGACCAGTGAAATCAGCATTTACACACAGTCTTCATTTGTCCGATAATAAAAGGCACACAAAACTGCCGCATATACGACCCAGTAGGTAAAGTCTACTCATATTCCTACACACTCTCACGGTGACTTTTTTACATTTGACTAATTCGTATGATATCATATGACTGCACTCATATGAATTCGTACGACTTTCACTACAGCTAATGATGCCACTGGACATCGTTTCCATCTAATATGCATCAATTACTTGCTTCTGTCAAGCACAACAGCTTCCTATCATGTTTATGCACTCTATTTATCGGTTAGGTTTAGATTAGGGGTTTGGGTAAGGGCATAATATTTATAAGCATGTCCTTAACGCCTCGTCTGCGAAACTCGCGCTTACTTTCGCATTAGACATCCAGGCATTTGCACGTAATGAAATCGTACAAATTTACGTAATCATACGAAATAGCCAACTCGTAAAATATGTACGGATTTTCATGAGACTGGGTTACATATTCCCATTCAAAAGCATGGATGTCGGAATGATCTGAGCTTGAAATTATTACTCTTTGCTGCCATGTAAATACTTATTGCCTTATATTAAATATTAAATGCAATAATATTTTCCAATTTATTTGTTATTATTATTATTATTTATCATTTATTATTTACTGTTGTAGCTGTTATAATTCACTGGCATGAATGCTCATCTGTCTTGGATGCACCCTACGTTATTCCCTGAACCACATCTTGCTTTGTTCATTGCACTGCAATATGTAAAAATGAAAATAAACTGATTCTTTCAATACTCTTTGATGATTGGAGTCACGTGACGCCATACGAGGATCGGACGTGTGAATGTCGAGCTCTGCGCACTTTGCTAATTTTAATACTTTTAATGACATAAGTGAGTGGAGTGGAGTGAGATTCGATACACTCCATTCCATAACTGTTTTAGGAGGACAATATATCAAAGAATCCTCGGGCTCTGGAGACATTAAAAAACACTTACGTGTGGGTCCTGGGTAGTTCAGCAAGTATTGGCACTGACTACCACCCCTAGAGTCGCGAGTTCGAATCAGGATGTGCTGAGTGACTCCAGCCAGGTCTCCAAAGCAACCAAATTGACCCGGTTGCTAGGGAGGGTAGAGTCACATGGGGTAACCTCCTTGTGGTCGTGATTAGTGGTTCTCACTCTCAATGGGGTGCGTGGTAAGTTGTGCGTGGATCGCGGAGAATAGCATGAGCCTCCACATGCTGTGAGTCTCCGATGTGTCATGCACAGTGATAAGATGTGCGGACTATCTCAGAAGCGGAGGCAACTGAGACTTGTCCTCCGCCACCCAGGTTGTGGTGAGTAACCACGCCAACAAGAGAACCTAGTAAGCAGTGGGAATTGGGCATGCCAAATTGGGAAGAAAAGGGAAAAAATAAAAAATAAAAAAAGACACTTACGTGCTCAAGCTGATGCCCCAAAGCAGGCCGCAAGCCTGGGAGTCAACTTAGTCAGGGAGTTGCGGGAAATGCGGCAAGAGATGCTGAACATATCGGCAATGTTGACGAAGGTCATTGCTGACTTGGAGGATCTTGCTGTGATATGTCGATCGATCACTGCCATGGAGACGAAGTTCACTGATGTGGTTACAAGAGTCAGATCGATTACCTGGAGTCATTGGAGAGGGAATTATCTGCTAAACCGCTAATGACTAAGGTGGATTTGGAGCATGTCTGGGAGAAGTTGGAGGACATGGAAAACCGTAGCCGGTGGAATAACATCCGTATCATAGGAGTTCCTGAGTGAGTAGAGGGGCAGGATATGGTGAAATTCCTGGATGGGCTCTTTCTGAATCTGCTCGACATAGCAGGCCATAAGCTGAAAATCAAGCGAGCTCACAGGGTTCCTGCTCGGCGACTCACTGAAGGAGACAGGCCCTGATCCATTATGGCCAAATTTCTGGGATCATCCGATAAAGATCTTGTGTTACGTGAGGCGAGGATTAAAGGAGGGCTTTCTTGGAAGAACCACAGCATTTTCTTGTTCCCAGACTTTGCGAATTCGACAAGAAAAAAATGCAATCGGTTCAAGGAATTCAAGAAACTTTTACATCAATGGAAGTTCGCTTTTGCACTGATATTCCTGGCCAAATTGAGAGTAGATGCTAGGGATGGCTGTAAAACATTCACATGCCCACAGCAAGCGATGTCCTTCATAAAGTCAATGGAGTGACCCGAGTGGGCCAGCTCACTGAACATTCGCTTGACTGTTTGAAGAATCTGCGTGCTTTTTTTTGTGGTTCTGCCTAGCAGCTGGAGTTTATTTTGTAGAGTATCACCTTCAGGACAGTTTTATGGATGAATCTACATGCTCTTTGTGCTTATTCCATTTATTGACTGGAGTTTATTTCATGAAGTATTTCTTGCAAAGTCATTGGAGTAAGTCATCTTGTTGTACTCACTTTGCAGCCAAGTGGACCGGCTCACTGAACATTCGTTTTTACTGTTTGGGGAATCTGCGCGCTCTTTTTGTGCTGGTTCCGCCTATCTGCAGGAGTTTATTTTGTAGAATAACACACTTTCAGGACAGTTTGATGGATGAATCTACATGCTCTTTGTGCTTATTCCGCCTATTGCCTGGAGTCTGTTTTATAGATTACCTTTTGCTGTGTAATTGTGTATCACACAATTTGTATAGAAACACCGAACTTGAGCAATCCGATGGCAAAGTTGTTGCTGGGGTTCTCATAGGTGTGCATGGACTGTTTGAGTTTGAAGGGATGGACGCCAGTTGGCGCTGTCGTGTGGGGTTAATGCGCACGTTTTTCCTTTTTCTGTTTTTTTTGTTCTGGGGGATGTTCGGGTTTTTATTGTTGCACTAATGTTAGAATGTGGTCTTTATAATCTTGTTTTTGACACAGTTTGTTTTTCTTATATGTCAAAATGTCAAATGTTAATATGAGTGGATTTTCTCTCTCCACGTGGAATGTGAATGGGTTGGGGCTCCCCATAGAAAGTTAAAGGTTATTTCTCTTCTTACGCGTAAGAAATATGATATAGTGTTTCTTCAAGAAACGCACCTTTCTCCGCAGGTAGCTGAAAAATTTGGGAAGATATGGGGTGGGCATGTTTTCTTTAGTGCTGGCTCGAGTAAGAGCAGGGGACTCATTACACTGACAAGTAAATATCAACAATTCAGATGTCGCAAACACTAAAGATAAATTAGGAAGAGTTATTATTGTTTAAGCTGAAATTCAGGGACAAAGTCTTATTTTGGCCAAAATTTATGCACCTAACGTTGATGATCAGGGCTTTTTATAGATCTTGAAAGCCGCTGGCACCCCTCATGATATAATATTGGGAGGAGACTTTAATATTTTGATGGATTCAGTCCTTGATCATAGTGAAGCAAAAGTGTGCAAGCCCCCTAGAGCAACATTGGTTGTGTCTCTTTTGGAAGGATGCGTCCTCCGGAGGTCACATTTGTAGGCCACATACGTCATCGAGGCTGTCTCATTTCAGAAAAGCGAGTAGGACACTTCGAATGCAGCCTTCGAATGTGACCTGCTTTCACGGGAATTCGGAGGACGCAAGAGGTGTATTTTGTGGGTACTCACACCCCACAATTCTTTGCTTCAATGGAAATGTCTAAAAAAACGACGGCAATTTGCCCGTAAATATGATGTTCAAACGCAAGGAATGTTAATTCCCAAGTTGAAGTACCTCAGTAGATGGTGCAGAGTATATAATATGTATAATTATATTAATATATGATTAAAATAAAGCATTAGACTATACGTACACCTGTAAAATCTATTTTCTTTTCTCTCTACATCATTATAATTCTCCAAAATTTTACCTCATACAATCCCTTCAAAAGAGACTTTGTTCCCTTCTCACTCAAAGTGCTCACGCTTGTTAAAGAGTGGCGTGCTGTCATAGCAACCATAATACGTTCTGTTTCCGTTTGTCCTATGAAGGCCGTCTCCTTTAAACGATACTTGTTTAAAGGAGGACGCTCGTTATACTGCAGCCTTCAAAGGACGCGTCCTACCTAGCATGCAGCCTTCAAAACGAGACACAGCCATTGACGCTTCACAGGATGTGTAAAAATCTTGGTCTTACAGATATTTGGAGACTTCTGAACCCATCTGGGAGGGACTATACATTTTTTTCATCAGCCTTCCAAACGAAACACAGCCAGTGTCTATATGGAGACCAACTGGTCCTCAGTATCCTCTGTGAGCATTGCTTGGGAGGCACTTAAGGCGGTTCTTAGGGGCCAGATCATACAGTTTGCCTCATTCACCAAAAAATCCAAAGCACAAGAACTCGTGGAATTGGAAGGGATTATCAAAAATGCAGAGGCAGAGCTGAATTGCTGAATGTCGTCTAATGGCCTCAGGGAATTGACCCGAATGAAATATAGATATAATACTATTTTGTCGTGGAAGGTGGAGTTTTGGCTATTCAGGGCAAGACAGTCATACTTTGAGTTGGGGGATAAGGCAGGGAAATTCTAGCTAGATATATAAAACAGAGAGAGTCTTTTTCTACCATACCCTCAGTGAAATCTGCTGGTGGTGATATATTTACCTGAGGATATTAGAAACTTTGTGGAACCATTAGATCTTCCTAAACTGACGACTGAGCAAAAATAACCTTGGAGGAGCTTTGCGATGTAATTAAGGCCTTGCCTACAGGCAAGGCTCTGGGGCCAGATGGCTTTGCCACTGAATTTTTTTAGATCATATGCTACAGAACTGGCTCCACTTTTGCTAGAAGTTTATAAGGAATCATTAAAGAATGGTAAGCTTCTGCCAACCATGAAGCAAGCCTGGATCAGTCTGATTCTTAAAAAGGACAAAGATCCAAGCGAGTGTAAGAGTTACCATCCAATTTCCCTGATCCAGCTAGATGTTAAAATATTGTCCAAAATTTTGTCTAACCGATTAAGTAAAGTTATGACATCTCTTATACATATAGATCAGGTGGGGTTTATTCGGGGCCGTAGCTCTTCTGATAACATTAGGCGTTTCATCAATATCATGTGGTCAGTGGCAAATGATCAGACTCTGGTCGCTGCCATCTCACTTGACGCTGAAAAGGCATTTGATATGGTAGAATGGGATTATCTTTTTAAGATTTTGGAATTACAGGTTTGGGAATACTTTTATTGGATGGATTAAGTTACTTTATAGACACTCGGTAGCAGCGGCACAAACAAATGGATTAATTTCAGATTATTTTACTCTGGATAGGGGCAACCGGCAGGGTTGCCCTCTTTCCCCATTACTGTGCTGTCTTGCCCTGGAACCATTAGCAGCTGTGATAAGAAAGGAGGATGATTTTCCAGGGGTTGTGGCAGGAGGTGTGGTGCATAAGCTTTTGCTCTACGCAGCTCGTCTCCGACCCTACTAGACCTATGCCTTGCCTCCACAGAATTATTAATTCCTTTTCTAAGTTCTCAGTATACTTAGGATAGTATCCTGGATAGTTAATTGGTCTAAATCCGAAGCTTTGGCTCTGACAGCATATTGCCCTATAACAGCTTTTCAGCCAGGCACTTTCTAGTGGCCCAAGCAGGGCATTAAGTATTTGGGCATTTTATTTCCATCAAGTTTGAGTGACTTAATTAGAGTTACTTTTGACACTTTAATAAAACGTTTTTCGAGTGATGTGGACAAGTGGGCTTCTTTACATTTGTCTATGATTGGGAAGGTTAATGTTATAAAAATGAATTGTATTTCAAAATTCAACTACTTACTACAGTCTCTCCCCTTTGAATTTCCCCTCATTTATTTTAAACAATTTGATAGTATAGCCAAATCCTTTATTTGGAATGGTAAATGTCCTCTGATACATTTTAATAAGTTACACAGGCCAGTTGACAAAGGTTGGTTAGGTCTCCCCAAGATTTTATGTTACTATTAAGCTTTTGGTCTCGGACATTTGGCACATTGGTCGCTCCCACCGGAGAAGGCCCCTTCCTGGTTTTGCATTGAACAAGAGGCCCTTGCCCTATTTCACCATTACAAAGTCTTTCTACCAAATTGCCCAGAAAGCTAAAATCTCATCCCGTAATTTAGCACTTGAAATCAGTGTGGTCAAAGGTTTCCCGCATGTTCAATTCAGATATTTATCTGAGTGTTGCCTCAAGCATATGGCTGAACCCTAAATTATGCATTGATAATTCCCCCCTTTTTTATGGTTTGTTTATTTACCTCTTTGTTTAGAGTATTTTATGTAATGATTTGTATTTTTTGGTTATTAACAGTTTTTTATTGATTCCATGCAGCAAATCAAATAGATATAACAGAAAATACAAAATCAAACCACTTGAAATCATAACTTTTCCCCCCAAACTTTAACTTATCCCCAAAAAGCATGGGTTGTGTCCCCGTCTTCCGATTGGCATCGCCAGCAGGTGGGTGTGTCTTTAAGACCAAGCCTGTACAATCTAGAGGGGGTCCAATAGAATCGATGCAAAATCTTAAATTGCAACAGACGCACCCTTGCATCTCTAGATGTAGACTTGACATTTTTTAGAATCCTAGCCCACACTCCCTCCTCCAATACCAAGTTTAAATCTTTCTCCCATAATCCCTTGAGAGAAGTTGAAGCTCCGTCCCCCAGACTCTGAATTAACAGGAAGTGGCTCTCTCTCTCTCGAACTGCCACATCCGGCTCTGCCTTATCCCTCTACTCGGCTGATTAGCCCGACTGGGCTCGGCCCCACTCTCCTCCTCATCACAACACTGATGCCTCATGACCACCTTTCGCAACAAAATTGTATTATATCTGTATTTCAATCGGGTCTATTCTCTGAGGCCATCAGACTACATTCGGCGCTTCAGCTCTGCCTCAGCTCTTTTAATATTCTCTTCCAACTCCCCCAGTTCCCGTGCTTTGGACTTTTGATGAATGAGGCATACTGTATGATCTGACCCCTAAGAACTGCCTTAAGTGCCTCCCAAGCCACGCCAACAGAGGATACTAAGGACCAGTTGGTCTCCATATACACATTGATTTCAGCCTTTAACATTTGTTGGAATTCAGGATTTTGCAAAAGGGATACATTAAAGCGCCAACTATATGATTTCTTTTTCTCCGTATGTGGCAACACCTCTAAACTCACCAGGGTGTGATCCGAGACTAAGATGTTTCCAATTGAGCGATCCACAACAGATGAAATGAGGGACTTAGATATACAAAAAAATCTATTCTAGAATAAATCTTATGGACTGATGAAAAAAATGTGTAGTCCCTACCAGATGGTTCAAAAGTCTCCAAATATCTGTAAGACCAAGATTTTTAAACATCCTGTGAAGCGTCAGTGTTGCTCTAGTGGGCTTGCACACATTTGCTTCACTATGATCATGAGTCCATCAAAAGATTAAAGTCTCCTCCCAATATTATATCATGAGGGGTGCCAGTGGCTTGCAACATCCCTTCAAGATCTATAAAAAAGCCCTGATCATCAACGTTAGGTATGTAAATATTAGCCAAAATTAACTTTTGCACCTGAATTTCTGCTAAAACAATAATGTCTCTTCCTAATTTATCTTTAATCTGTTTAAGACATTTGAATTGTAGATGCTTATTTATCAATGTAATGACTCCCCTGCTCTTACTTGAGCCAACACTAAAGAAAACATGTCCACCCCATATCTTCCCAAATTTTTCAGCTTCCTGCGGGGAAAGATGCATTTCTTGAAGAAACACAATATCATATTTCTTATGTTTAAGAAAATAAATAACTTTCCTTCTTTTTATGTGGTGCCCCAACCCATTCACATTCCATGTGGAGAGAGACAATCCACTCATAGAAAAACGTGCGCATTAACGCCGTGCACAACAGCGCCAACTGGCGTCCATCCCTCTAAACTCAAACAGTCCATGCACGCCTACGAGAGCCCCCGCGACAACTTTGCCATTGGATTGCTCAAGTCTGGTGCTTCTATACAGATTTTGTGAGACAGAATTACATAACAGAAGAAAATCTATAAAACAAACAAAAATAGGCGGAATAAATACAAAAAACATGTAGATTCATCCACATACTGTCCTGAAGGTGTGTTCCTCCCCAAAACAAGCTCCAGCCTCTAGCGGAACCAACACACACAAAAAAAACAAAAAACTTTCTGTTTCCTCAGGCAGTCAAACGAATGTTCAGTGAGCCGGCTGTTTCATAAGTGTAGCAGATGACCTAATCCTTCCAATGTCCTGCAAAAAAATATTCTACAAAACAAACTCTATCCAATAGGAGGCATAAGCACAAAGAATGAGCAGATTCATCCACAGAACCAGCACAAAAAGAAACAAAGAAGGCGCCCATTTTCCTCGGATGGTCAAGTGAATGTTCAGTGAGTCAGGTCCACTTGGCTACAAAGCGAGCACCACACAATGACTTACTAATTCCCTTGACTTTATAAAGGTTGTTGGGGACAAGTAAATACTTTGCAGCCATCCTTAGCATCTATTCTCAACCTGGCCGGGAACTTCAGTGTAAAAGCGACCCTCCGTCGATGCAAAAGTTTCTTGAAGGAGTGTTATTCCACAAAACAAACTCCAGCCGCTAGGCGGAACCATCACAAAAAGAAACAAAAAAGGTGCCCAGCTTCCTCGGACACCATGGCTTACTTATTCCAATGACTTTATAAAGGACAATGCTTGCTGGGGACATGTAAATACTTTGCGGCCATCATTAGCATCTATTCTCAGTTTGGCCAGCAACCTTCCATTGATGTAAGAGATTTCTCTCTTGTCGAATTTGCAAAGTCTGGGAACAAAAAAAAGTTGTGGTTCTCCTCGCGTAACATGAGATCTTTATCGGATGATCTCAGACATTTGGCCAGAATTGATCGGGGCCCGTCTCCCTCAGTGGATCTCCGAGCCGGGACTCTGTGAGCTCGCTCAATTTCCAGCGTATGGCCTGTTATGTCGAGCAGACTCGGGAAGAGCTCGTCTAGGAATTTCACCATATCTCAGCCTTCTTTATTCTCAGGAATTCCAACAATTCAGACATAGTTTCGCCGACATGCTGGACAGTTGATGCTGAATTTCTCCCACTGCACCATCCAAACCGAGTCCCTGGTCTGTGGCCTTGTCAGGGATATCAGCTTGAGCACGTAAGTGTCTTTAAATGTCTCCAGAGCCTGATTTTGAATTCTTTGACATATTGTCTTCATAGAACAGTTATGAAACAGAGTGTATCGAATCTCAACAGTTTATGACACAAAAAGTATTAAAAACTAGCAAAGTGCGCAGAGCTCGCCGTTCACATGTCGGACCCTCGCATGGTGCCACGCGACCCCCACCAAAAATTGATTATTGAGATCTTTTGATAATATTATACAGCAATATGGGATTACGAGGTCTCAATTCTTCAGATATTTCCAGTTGCGCCATTTATTATGTACTGTCTTTGGAAGTAGTATACAGCCCCCTAAAGCGGCAGACACCCTTAGTGTGGTGATTGTTGCTTTTGGGAAGGGTCACGAAGCATCGGTGTACTATTCTTTGCTGATTCAGAGTCTTGTGACGGAGCTTTATCATCTCTCAAGGGGTTATGGGAAAAAGATTTGAACGTGGCAAATCTATGTCCAGAGATGCTAAGGTATGTCTTATGCAATTTAAGATCATACATCGTTTCTGTTGGACTCCCTCTAGGTTGTATAGACTTGGTTTAATAGATACACCTACCTGTTGGAGATGCCAGTTGGAAGATGGGGACATAGCCCATGCCTTTTGGTTCTGTGCAAGGATTCAGGAGTTCTGGTCGGAAGTCCAGAACTTCATCAGTGAGGTCTTGGACACTGATGTTACTCTCTGCCTCAGACTGTGTATTTTGGGGCATGGGACAGTCATTGATATAAATGACAAATACATAAAAAAGTGGGTTCTATCCAGTGTGATGATTGGGAGGCAAAAAATTCTTAGGGGTTGGAAGGCAGCTGGTTCTCCCTCCTTTCAGGAGTGGTGCACCGAATTGTGCAAGGTAGCGGCTTTCGAGGAAATGACGCATAGACGGCTGGGTAACATGGAGGCATACAGGAATGAAATGGGGCAGATATGTGACCTTCATGGAGAATTTCAACAACGGTGTTGGGGAGAGAGACAATGTTGTTTTGTTGTATGTAGTCATTTAAATTGTATTTATTTATTTTTTTATTGTTTTTCTATGTGGATAATCACTTTTTTTCTGTGTTTGTTTATATATGTGTGTAATTCCTTAATTTATTTATTTTTTATGTATGGAATCAATAAAAAATGTTAATGACAAAAAATATATATATATTCTTTGATGATTTCATATATTAAAAATGCACGAAACACTGATGTCAATTTAAAATTCTTATTAAAAGCAAATTCGTGTATCATTTATTAATTTCATATTCAATTAGGAATTCAAAATCGGAAAACTTGCTATTTCATTATTTGATTACAAAAGCAATTTAAAAAACAAATAATGACTTCTTTTTCGTAATTTTGATTTAATGCTCAAGTTAAAAATAGGAAATTGGAAAAATAGCCACAGGACACTGTGCGTTTTGATTATTTGATTTCACTAATATATGACTTGAATATTTGATTCGCACATATGGGTGGACCTGAAATGCCCCTTTCTTCTGATTGGTCAACGTGCACCATCGTCTTTCTCAAAGCTGTGAGACAGAATAAAAGTTCTCTGCTGTTTAACCGTTCAGATGAATTCATCTCAGTTAATATCAAATTCTTTACCATTTATTCTCCAAAACTCACCACGTTTATTGCAGCTGAGCTATCTCTCTCATCAAGTAGCCAGATTTATCAGACAGCCCTACATATAAACCTGCTGTCTTTGACATTGCTCCGGTTTGAAAAGGCATGGTTTTAAATGAGATGACGAAAATAACCATACATTCGTAAGACTATTGAAGCATATGCCTACATTGTAAAGACATAGGCTTACGTTTAACTGCGGGGTAAAGTTAGTTTTAGGTTCAATATTTGTTGGATATTTGCCTATGGTGCGTAAGGTACCATCTGAAAACTCACACCAACAACTAAAACGTCACTGGCGTCAGAGCAGTCATTTATTTGACCATTGACTTGCATGTTCTATCTAAAAAATATGAATGTACAGTATTCACTTGAATTATGGAGAAAAAAAATCACTAAAATTAACGAAAACATTATTTTCACATTCCAAAGGTTGTAGTAACTTCCCAGTGGGCAGACTGACATACTACAGGTGAGACTTTTACAGTACATCCAATAATGAGTAGTAGCCTATTAGATTATTTTAAAAATGAATAAACTAAAATTGACCAAAACATTATTTTCACATTCCAAATGTTGTAGTATGTCAGTCTATACACTGGGAACTTACTACAACCTTTGAAATGTGAAAATATAATTTGGTGAATTATTATTTATTTATTTATTTTAAATAATATAATACTGTATTCATATTATAGGACTTACTGTAAAAATCTCACTTGTTGTAGCTCAGTCTTTTATCTGGCAACCTACTACAACATTTGGAATGTAAAAGTGTATTTTGAATGTTTTATGTTTAACTTGCATGTCAACTGAATGAGTGATTGGACACCACCTGTGTTTAATAGTGAGTGGAAATTTCAGACAGTCCCTTAAGTACGCTAAGCAATGAAATTGCATCGGAGCATTTTCATTCTTAATTCTGCAGCCACACCAACTGACAGTTCTGAGTGCAGTGTTTTATGTCTGTGTAGTATAGTTATATACCGTTTATATTTATATACTGTGTATATACCAGGATACATGTAATGGGATTACGTATTTAAAATACAAAATATAAGTAACTGTATTCCACTACAGTTACAATTTAAATCATTGGTATTTAGAATACAGTTACATTCAAAAAGTATTTTGATTACTGAAGAGATTACTTTGCATTTTATTGTCATTTGTTTCATTTAATATTTAGTCCTTTCAGATGGAAAACATTTATACATATAAATGATGCAATCCAAAGTGCATTTGAACAGCGGTGAAACACTTTCTTATGATGTGTAACATTCATACAAGCAGACAGAGAAGTAAGTTTGAAGTAAGTTTGGAGCAGAAGAAATAGAAATAAACCTTGTGTAAATTGTCAGCTTTACGCTAAGCTAAAATGCGATTTCTAGCCATTTTAAATGCACGTTACCAGGCATGATCATATTTTTTATCAAGAAAATTCACGTTGGATTATAATTTCTTTTTTCTAGTAAGACCTTTGATATTAGGGCAAAAATCGTATTCTTAATAATGTTTGTATTGTTTTCCTGTAAAAATATCTAAAAATCCTTAAAATAAGATTAATTAGATTGATCTTGTTTTAGAAACAACACTGCATAAGATATTTCGTTTTTTCAGAGAATGTATTTTTAATGTGTATTTTGTCTTACTGTACTGGCAGAGTTTTTTAGTCAAAACAAGTGAAAAAATCTACCAGTGCTGAAGAAGTAATCCAAAGTATTTAGAATACGTTACTGGCCTTGAGTAATCTAGCAGAATACTTTACAAATTACATTTTACAGCATGTATTCTGTAATCTGTAGTGGAATACATTTCAAAAGTAACCCTCCCAACCCTGTTTATATACCATGTGTGCGCAATCTTTGCAAAGTTGCTGCAGGCAGAGAGCGCAGATATGAGAAACTGAATATAAAAAAATATCGAGCTTAAAACTAACTTTACCCCGCTCTGGGAGCTTAGGTGTGAGGGACTTGCTCATCATGGAAATTATGCTAAAAGTTTATTTTATTTAGTTCATGAATGCTTTACTGTTGTAGCTGTTATAATTCACTGCATGCTCATCTGTCTTGGATGCACTCTACATTAAGTCTGTATATTCCCTGAACCACATCTTGCTTTTTTCATTGCACTGCAATATGTAAAAATTAAAATAAACAGATTCTTTCAATACTCTTTGATTTCTCATTTAAAAAACGCACGAAACAGTGATGTCAATTTAAAACGCTTATTTAAAGCAATCAAACTATAGCTGCCTTAGACTTATTATTAGTACAAAAGGTGTCCCGACTGTAAGTCCACCATGACGCGGTACATGACTTGTAAAATCGGGACTGTCCCAGGTTTAAAGTGACGTCTGGTCACCCTAACTGCGAATGCCAGCCGATTCTCCAGTGCAGTGTGGACCACCAGTGCCCAACTGATCAGCTTCACTACATGGTACACTTATAAATTAATACAACAAGCTGTGTTGCACGAAGAAGGATAACTGTGAGAACATATTTGGCATACAGAGCGAGGGATTAATCTTAATAAATATCTTAATAATATGTGTGTGTGTGTGTGTGTGTCTGCATTCAGTGAACATTTTAGGGTTGTGTGTAGGCACTGTGTCTGACTATTTGATGAGATAGCTCAGCTGCAATAAACGTGGCGAGTTTTGGAGAATAAATGGTAAAGAATTTAATATTAACTGAGACTAATTCATCTGAACAATTAAACAGCAGAGAACTTTTATTCTGTCTCACAGCATGGAGGATGATGACTGTGCAGGTTGACCAATCAGAACAAAGGGGCATTTTAGGTCCACCCATATGGGCGAATCAAGTATTCAAGCCATATATTAGTGAAATCAAATAATCAAAATGCACAGTGTCCCGGGTCCGTGGCTATTTTTCCAATTTCCTATTTTTAACTTGAGCATTAAATCGAAATTACGAAAAAGTCATTATTTGTTTTTTAATATTGGTTTTGTAAACAAATAAAGAAATAACAGGTCATTTTTTGTTTTTCCGATTTTGAATTCCTAATTAATATGAAATGGACAAATGATACACAGATTATTGTCCTCTACCGTGGATTGTTGTTATCATTTAAATTCACTTCTTTGTAGGCTTCCTCTAGCCCGAAGCTCAAAATAATGGCCATCTCTGGTCCAGACATTCAGAAATTCTCGTTTGGGCATTACTACGCAAAATTATCATTTGAAAGCGATCTGTTTGACCTGCAGTGGCACCCATGAGAGAACTGTGGATGATATTTCCCATTGACTTGAGCTGATAAAGTTCCCTCCTTGGCTTCCTAATCAGACTCAGAGGGAACAACACTAAGCTTTTGTCATCAAAAGAAGCACTTTTACACCTCTTTTTGAATGTATCATGCAGTTTAGAGCTGGCAGTAAAGTACTATGAAATGTGTTGTGTGGACCTCTGAGATATTCTTCTAAAAATCATGAGGGTGAGTAAATGATTAGAAACATTTTCATTTTTAGGAGAAATATCCCTTTAATTACAGTTACAGTACACTGAATGACATGCAGCCACTGCTCAGGTTTGGTTTATAAAATCTCAAAGCCTGTCTCCTAATTCAAAATAGCTAACACTCTCCACAGACTGATGATTTATATTAAATGGAACAAAATGGTGTATAAAGAGTCATATTTCATTTTGTCCTACTGAAAATGAAATCCTCTGCCCACATTGGAACCACCTGTGACAGTCTCCAAGTGTGGAATATTAGCAAGTAAATGTATATTAAGAATGGTAACATGGTTCATTGTTACAACAAACAATATAGTGCCCTGAACGGTCCTCCAAATTTCCATAGAACTTTATCAATCATGACTGTACCATCTAGTGGTTCATTTAGGTTCTATACTAAAAATTAAGATAATTTATTTTGAAATGGTAACTCTGTATGAATACCACTGTGTACCAATTCATACTTTTATTTGTTTTTCTTAATTCTGGATGAATTAACATCAAAATATAAGTGCTTCAGTATGCAAAACATAAGTAACTGGCCTCTAATTACCTTAATTAAGGTATATTTTGCTTGTGTCTGAAACGCATGGCTGCATTACTGTTTCCTTTCCTTCCTGTCTTTACGCCTTCCATTCCTCTGTAACATCTAAGGGCTTACAGTATTTCATTCCTCCTGTGCAGGCAGAAATTACATTAGTTCACATTCACAAGTCCACATTGTGCCAGTGAGAGGTTTTTTTTTATTATTTTTCTTCATTCTAAATCCACCTGTGCTCTCTCAGTTCTTGTTCCAGACTCAGTTAAAGGCATTTACCTAGACTTGCTTAATGAGCCTTAGCAAATCGTGGACAGATGCATCCCTGATTGAGACATCCATTATGGAAATGATAATTATTATAAACAAAATCAGAATATTTTGCATGTCGAAATAGGGAAGATTTTTTCCTGTGAGATATAACTCAGTCCTAGAATGTACTATTTTTGTATAAAGTTTAAATGATCCTATCTACATTATATATTGTAAATCAAATCTACATAAATCATCTACATAAACCAAACTATTAATTATAAATACAACTGTCTAAATATTTGTAAGTAATGCACCAAAGAAATTCCCTCAGTTCTCTTCTGCTTGAAGTTGATGTAGCCTATGATGACTTGCAAAGATGTCTGAACTACACAGGTACAGTTAGTTACAATGGTGATTTTAAATAGCCTCAGATTTTGCGAATGACTTCTAAATTAAAGGGAGGTGGACAAGTGTGATCCAAACACTGACTTTGGTGAGTGGGTCAACAGGAACTGGAAAGATGCTTTCCAAAACAGAAATCACAAATTAAACTGAGACACTTTAAAATTAAATTACACTGTACAGTTACTTCTTAGATAGAGCTACAACCCCAAATCTATCAGCGTGATTGACAGGCATGCCACGGTCTGGGTTTTGAGGTTCACCACAAGACTTCTGTTGCTGCTTTTTCACTCCCTGCATACTAAAACTCTATCTACCCTAAATACACTGCAAGCGAGCGACGCGACAAAACTAGAGCTCATCTCATAAATAATAAATGAAGCTACTGTTTTTACTACTAAAAAGATGACACGGCGTCTAAAAACGCGGAGCTCCTGCGCGAGACGCGCGCAAAGACGTCCGTCAAGCAAGTTTACATAAAATTAATAGGAAAACCGCGAAGACGCAAAAGCGCTAAATTTATAGTTATTGTTTTCGGCGCGGATTCACCGATAGACTGTACAAAGAGCGACTGCTGCTTTTACGTAAAGAGCCATAAGGCTGCGCGCGCTTGCGGTGTGGAAATCTGCCTTGATTAAAAATGAGCGCGAATTGTCACGTCGCTGGCAGTGTGGGGGGGGGGGGGGGGGGGTTATCCATTTTATCTAGAACTGCAAGTCCTACAGATTAAAAATATGAACTAAAATAATTACCGAAGGCGCACTTACCAAGAGAAACTCCAGCGTCCCAACATAATCCCGTTCGGTCTTCAAAAGTTCGTTCAAAACGCAAACTCGCAAACGAAGCTGTTTTTCCAAATCTTTCCCGCTTTCTGCTCTGTTTTCGGCTTTGCTCTCATCAGTCATGTTGATAGTCTTCCTTAAAAAGTCTTATAAAGTTGTACAAGGAGAGGTTTAAATTAACTGACGCGGTCTGGAGGTTTAAAACATGATGAAAACCATCGGGCAAATACGCCAGAACTAATGAGATGAATTCACAGTCGAAAACTCAGCTGCTGGAATTTGCTACATTTAAAATAAGCATCAAAGTTCAGCACTACTCTATACGTCTGAGAAAAGTCTAGTAATGGCTTTTGGACATTAATCAAAAACTTTGGTCCATGTGACTCCCTAGACCTTCATCCTAAATCCAGCCTCCCTCTAGCATGAAAAGGACAGGAAATAAATGGCTGGGAATTCGTGCCAAGACAGTAGGGAAATGTTGATGACATTGGGGGTAATTACAATGCAAGAGTTTCCCACACTTCAATATTAGTTACATTACTTACAAAGGCTGAATGGAGATGAGTTATTTTAGTTATGTAATAATAAACTGTAATTATGTAATATGATGTTTTAAACAATTCAAGAAAAAATATTTAAAAGTCATTTAAACAAGTTTGGTATGTATGTTTTCCTGACTATAATACTAAAAAAAAGTGTGGCAATATGTAATTGTTGGATGAACCGGGATCAGTTTAAACAGTTACAGTAATTACATAACCACACCTGTCATCCTAAATAGGGTACTGTAGAGTTGGAAAAAAAAGAGAAAGAAAACAGGCTTGATATTTTTTATTTGCTATTTGTCATTTAGGCCTAGACTGTTGTGTTCCCTTGAATTTGTCTCTTAGATGAAAATGCATGAAAGAAATTAAAGTAGGCTAAAGAAAGAAAAAGTGTTTATTAATTTATTCAACTTTTCCGTTCTTTTCCATCAAAAGCCATCAAAGTGTCAAACAGAATGGCATGCCTCAGTGCTTTCCTAAAAAACAATTAATTAAAGAGTGACAAAGAGAGTTAGAAAGTGATGGAGCGAGTGTCTTGCTGGAAGCTAAATGTGAAACTGAACTGAAGTGCACTTTATAGTCTCATGTATATGCTCAGACCCTTATGTTCCCGTAAAAAGTAAGGCTCTAAATTAGACTTCTAAAGTGCTCGCTCTACACAAATTAATACTCAATGACAAAAAAATAAATAAAATAATACTTTAAATGACATAAATTACTTACAGAACTTAAATTTTTGGGGGAAAAGCTGTTCTGAGACTCAGATCACTTTGTTCTGAGAGTGCCCTTTGCGTTCAGCTCAACAATATGATATTTGACTCAAGCAAGAATGTCTCTGAAAGTTGGCCCTTGCTTCTGTAGTCTTAGCAGCAGTCTGTTATGTCTTCCTGTACGGACTCAGTGTTTGCCCTGTTTAGTGCCTGCCAAATTAATATAGCTCAATGAAATTCAATCAGCAGAGCCAAATATTCAATATTCCACAGTATCCTCTGAAGGGTTGCTGGAGTGGTCGAAACAGACCATCAGCCTGCTTGGGGTAGAATGTGTGATTAACTGAGCCATTTTTGTTTATTAAGACATCAGATAAAGCAGCCTCCATGCTGTGTAAGGGAGACGATGAGACCATACTTCCTCATAGCTATCAGACACTGCCCTCTAGTGTCAAAGAAAAATACGTCTTTAAAATATGGACTTCTGTAGGATAGTGCATGGGTCTCAATCAGAAGTGGAATCAGGACCAGACCCCCCAAGACCCAGATCCAGACCAATACTAGACCCCTCAAGGGCCAAATGCTGACAATGACCTAAGACCTAGAAATAGACCTGTTGGTCCAACAACCGAGCTGTCCATTTTAATGAACAGAACAGAAAATGCATTCACGTTACTAGCTGAGGCAAAACTAGTGGATTTTCAGAGAGACAACAGGATCATGACTGCAACTCTGGTCTTGACTGGGAATAATTTTAAATGTAAGTTATAAGCTATATATATAACAATAATAATTGTCCTAATACATCATCTCATATATATATATATATATATATATATATATATATATATATATATATATATATATATATATACATATACACACACACACACACACACACACACACACTGGTGCCAAAGGTTTGGAATAATGGACAGATTTCGCTGTTTCGGAAGGAAATTGGTACTTTAATTCACCATAGCATTCAATATATGCTATGAATATGCTGAGTATAGTCAGGACAATACTGATGTAAAAAAACAGCACCATCACTATTTGAAAAAAGTCATTTTTGATCAAATCTAGACAGGCCCCATTTCCAGCAGCCATCACTCCAACACCTTATCCTGGAGTAATCATGCTAAATTGCTAATCTGGTACTAGAAAATCACTTGCCATTATAGCAAACACAGTTCAAAGCTATTTGGTTCATTAAATGAAGCTTAACATTGTCTTTGTGTGTGTTTTTGAGTTGCCACAGTATGCAATAGACTGGCATGTCTTAAGGTCAATGTTAAGTCAAAATGGCAAAAAAGAAACAGCTTTCTCTAGAAACTCATCAGTCAATCCTTGTTTTGAGGAATGAAGGCTATACAATGCTTGAAATTGCAAAAAAACAAAACAAAACAAAAAAAACTGAAGATTTCATACAAAGGTGTACACTACAATCTTCAAAGACAAACGACAACTGGCTCAAACAAGGACAGAAAGAGATGTGGAAGGCACAGATGTACAGCTAAACAAGAGGATAAGTACATATCCTCAGCTGACAGCTTCACTGAATTCTACCCGCTCAACACCAGTTTCATGTACAACAGTAAAGAGAAGACTCAGGGGTGTAGGCCTTATGGGAAGAATTGCAAAGAAAAAGTCACTTTTGAAACAGAAAAACAAAAAGAAAAGGTTAGAGTGGGCAAAGAAACAGACATTGGACAACAGATTATTGGAAAAGAGTGTTATGGATCTTAAACCCATTGAGCTTTTGTGGGATCAGCTAGACTGTAAGGTGCGTGAGAAGTGCCCAACAAGACAGCCACATCTATGGCGAGTGCTACAGGAAGCGTGGGGTGAAATGTCACCTGAGTGTCTGGACAAACTGACAGTTAGAATGCTAAGGGTCTGCAAAACTGTCGTTGCTGGACGTGGATGATTTTTTGATGAGAACTCTTTGAAGTAGTTTAAGAAGTTCTGACATTTTTTTATTTTATTTACTGTAATAGTAATTTTTCACGTTATTAATGTCCTGACTAAAAATTGTGATCAGTTGAATGCCACTTTGGTGAATAAAAGTGCCAATTTCTTTCCATAAGAGCAAAATGTGTGTGTATATAAACTCAGCAAAAAAAGAAAAAAAGAAATGTTCCATTTTCAGGACACTGTATTTTAAAGATAATTTTGTAAAAATCCAAATAACTTTACAGATCTTTATTGTAAAGGGTTTAAGCATTGTTTTCTATGCTTGTTCAATGAACCATAAACAATTAATGAACATGCACCTGTGGAACGGTTGTTAAGACACTAACAGCTTACAGACAGTAGGCAATTAAGGTCACAGTTATAAAAACTTAGGACACTAAAGAGACCTTTCTACTGACTCTGAAAAACACCAAAAGAAAGATGCCCAGTGTCCCTGCTCATCTGCGCGAACGTGCTTTAGGCATGCTGCATGGAGGCATGAAGACTGCAGATGTGGTCAGGGCAATAAATTGCAATGTCCGTACTGTGAGACGCCTAAGACAGCACTACAGTGAGACAAGAAGGACAGCTGATCGTCCTCACAGTGGCAGACCACGTGTAACAACACCTGCACAGGATCGGTACATCCGAATATCACACCTGCGAGACAGGTACAGGATGGCAACAACAACTGCCTGAGTTTCACAAGGAACGCACAATCCCTCCATCAGTGCTCAGACTGTCCACAATAGGCTGAGAGAGGCTGGAATGAGGGCTTGTAGGCCTGTTGTAAGGCAGGTCCTTACCAGACATCACCGGCAACAACATCGCCTATGGGCACAAACCCACCTTCGCTGGACCAGACAGGACTGGCAAAAAGTGCTCTTCACTGATGAGTCATGGTTTTATCTCACCAGGGGTGATGGTCGAACTCACGTTTATCATCGAAGGAATGAGCATATGGCTCCGAGTCCTGTACTCTGGAGCGGGATCGATTTGGAGGTGGAGGGTCCATCATGGTCTGGGGCGGTGTGTCACAGCATCATTGGACTGAGCTTGTTGTCATTGCAGGCAATCTCAATGCTGTGCGTTACAGGGAAGTCATCCTCTTCCCTCATGTGGTACCCTTCTTGCAGGCTCATCCTGACATCCCTCCAGCATGACAATGCCACCAGCCATACCACTCGTTCTGTGCGTGATTTTCTGCAAGACAGGAATGTCAGTGTTCTGCCATGGCCAGCAAAGAGCCTGGATCTCAATCCTATTGAGCCCGTCTGGGACCTGTTGGATCGGAGGGTGAGGGCTAGGGCCATTCCCCCCAGAAATGTCCGGGAACTCGCAAGTGCCTTGGTGAAAGAGTGGGGTAACATCTCACAGCAAGAACTGGCAAATCTGGTGCAGTCCGTGAGGAGGAGATGCACTGCAGTACTTAATGCAGCTGGTGGCCACACCAGATACTGACTGTTACTTTTTGATTTTGACTGATTGTTCAGTTTATGTCTTAGTTGTTGAATCTTTTTATGTTCATACAAATATTTACACATTTTAAGTTTGCTGAAAAGCAAAGCAGTTGAAAGTGAGAGGATGTTTGTTTGTTTTGTTTTTTTTTTAAGTTTACACACATATATATCTACACTAATAAAATTTAAAAAAGATTAAAATATTTATTAAAAACTCCTACATTACAGCAGGTAAAATATCTAATTATTCACTGTATGATTACTAATAGTTGTAAATGGATATAGAGTGTTGACCAGTAGATGGCATATTTGTCTCTTTATATGGATGAAAAAAGGAAAGCGGGAAGAGAACAAGCCAAAGAAATGCCTTTAAAAAAGATTTCATTATACTTGAACTCACAAGACTCTTTGATTGTGATGCATTTGTAAATGTGTAGTATTTCTGGTGTTGAAAATGTTACTTCCAAGTGATAAGATATAATTAATATAGTAGTTTCTACTGAAGCTTAAAGAGCTTATGTACCTATATGTTTTATTTGATGTCAAGGAAAGGGTGACCATTTAAATCTGTTGGATGTGAAAGCTGAAATTTTCCTCTACTGAAAAATGACAAGTTTTGAAGAGTGTAAATTATTGCAGTTATTGTGTATTTTATTTAAAAACAACGTGTTATAACTCTATAGTCTATTGCAGGCTTTTTAAAACTAATATATCCTAGAAAATCTTTTCTATTTTTTTAGTTTAGGTGTTTTTGGGTTGTTTTTGTTTTTTGTTTTTTCTGCTTACAAACCTGAAACATGAGGTACATTAGTATTCCCCCGGAAATAATGCCCTTATTTAACATTTAACACAATCCCACCTTGATCCATACATGTAAAGTGGAATTTATCTGAACCCATGCCTGTGTAAATAAACCTTTATAAGGGCTATGACAGATGAAGTGCTATATAAATATGGGCGACTTTCTTAAATTCCGATTTCTCTGACTGAGTTAAATTCACCAAGCTGCATTTCCTTCCATTATGGTTAGTGAAACTTTAAAGTGTCTGTGGCTCAGGATTACACTCAGAAGTCAATTCAGGTGTGTGAGTTAAAATAAAACATGGTTACTATAGTTCCCAGGTCATAACAAGTTTGCTAACACCTACACACACACCTTTTCTCACACTACCTCCATGAATATTTTCATGCTCTGCTATGGATTAAATTGGGACAAGAACAACATAAAAGTCAGGTCTCATCCAGCCCTATAGCAGACTAATGCTTGGTAGGAACAAACACACCCCACCCCAAATTTCTATAATATTCTAGTCCCTAGATATGTCTCAGGTCCGCCCTTCAACGTTTGTGCCATTTTATTTTCAAGTAAATTAGTAACAGCACTCCTCAACTCAACAAGTCACATGACGTGAGGTATCATTCAAAGTTTAATATTTAGGGTATTTGCAATAGAAAATGTGATGCTTACATTAGCCCTATAAAACAGTACGTATCATAATTGACACATGACTTTTAGGCATCGAAAATACTTTTCTGAAAAACCTGTTATATACAATCTATTACTGTACATGTCTGCCTCCTGGTGGAATATCCATGTCCTTTAGGAAGCCAAAGTACCTTTCAAGGCAAGTTAGTCCTCTTTGAAACACTACTGGGCAGTTAATTTCTGTAGATACAAGCGGCATAAAAGTCAAAGAACATATTTCAAAGGTGCAGCTAATGTGCATGCATGTTCTCAAGTTGATTGGCAGGCAATATCTGTATCTTAATGGTGATTGGCTTATTTACCTGTAAGGTGGGATTTTTTTTTATACTTCTGACATTTTGTCCATTCTAATTTCTCCCATTCATTTTAATGCACTCTAGGTCCTTGTGGTGGCGTAGTGACTCACCTCAATCCAGGTGGCATAGGCTGTATCTCAGTTGCCTCCACATCTGAGACCGTCAATCTGCATATCTTATCATGTGGCTTGTTTAGCGCATTACCACAGAGACCTAACGCATGTGGAGGCTTCACAAAATTCCCCGCGGCATCCACGCACAACTCACCACGCTCCCTACCAAGAACCGCATTATGGCAACCATGAGGAGGTTAACCCAACATGACTCTACCCCACCCTAGCAGCCAGGCCAATTGGTTGCTTAGGAAGCCTGACTGGAGTCACTCAGCATGCCCTGGATTCGAACTTGCGACTCCAGGTGTGGTAGTCAGCGTCTTTACTTGCTGAGCTACCCAGGCCCCAACATTTATGTTGTTACTAATTTTTCATGATTAATATTAACTGAAGTGATGCAACTTATTAATTTTTTTTATTTTGTATTATTGTTTTATTGAAAAATCATGTAGAAAATACAGTAGGCCTGTGTATATGATACAGCAGATATTATATCATTATTGTCAAACATTTCATTATGTATTATGCCCACTACAATAAAAACAAATACAGTTTTGGTGAATCTAATGAATCTAAGTAAATTAATTAAACAACACAAACATATATATATGTCCAAAAATATTGGCACCCTTGGTAAATATGCACAAAGAAAAAACATTCTGTGAAAAAAAAAAAAAATAATAAATCTGCATTGTTTAACCTTTTGATCTTTCATTCAAAAAATTTACAAAAATCTAACAGGGGAAATATCTCATTATTAAATAAATATTTTTCTCCAAAACGCATTGGCCACAATTATTGGCACCCTTTTATTCAATACTTTTTGCAACCTCCCTTTGCCATGATAACAGTTCTGAGTCTTCTCTTATAATGCCTAATGAGGTTGGAGAACACCTGGCAAGGGATCTGAGACCATTCCTCCATACAGAATCTCTCCAGAGCCTTCAAATTCAGAGGTCAGTGTTGGTGGACTCTCTTCTTCAGTTCACCCCATAAATTTTCTATGGGGTTCAGGTCAGGGGACTGGGATGGCCATGGCAGAACTATGATTTTGTGGTCAGTGAACCATTTTTGTGTTGATTTTGATGTTTATTTTGGATCATTGTCCTGCTGGAAGATCCAACCAGGGCCCATTGCAAGCTTTCTGGCAGAGGCAGTCAGGTTTTGATTTTTTTGTCTGTTGGTATTTGATATTTGAGTCATAATGCCATGTATCCGAACAAGATGTCCAGGACCTCTGGCAGAAAAACAGCCCCACAACATTCAAGATGCAGCACCAGATTTAACTGTGGGCATTGTGTACTTCATCTCTGTGTATGCCAAACCCATCTCTGGTGTTCGCTGCCAAAAAGCTCTTTTTTTTTTTGTTTCATCTGACCATAGAACCCGGTCGCATTTGAAGTTCCAGTAGTGTCTGGCAAACTGAAGACGTTTGAGTTTGTTGCTGGGTGAGAGCAGAGGCTTTTTTTCTTGAAAACGTCCCAAACAACATGTTGATTGGTGATGTAGGTGATGTCTGATTTTTTTTTTTTTTTAGACTTTCTGACCCCAAGACCCAACTAATTTCTGCAATTCTCCAGCTGTGATCCTTGGAGATTCTTTGGCCACTTAAACCATCCTCCTCACCTTGCGTGAAGACAATATAGACACGAATCCTCTTCCAGGCCGATTCGTAACATCTCCAGTTGATTGGAACTTCTAAATTATTGCCCTGATGGTGGAAATGGGTATTTTCAATGCTTTGGCTATTTTCTTATAGTCACTTCTCATTTTGTGAAGCTCAATAACCTTTTGCTGCACATCAGAACTATATTCTATAGTCTAACCCACTGTGTTGATGAGTAAGGGAATTTGGCCTGTGTTTTACCTCATATTTAAACAATTTCATGTTCCTAGTCACCCAGGTGCACTAAAAAATTTAAAATATGAATGGCAATATACTTCAGATGTATTTTACTCATAAGAATTTCTAGAGATGCCAATAATTGTGGCCAACGTGTTTTGGAGAAAAATATTTATTTAATAATGAGATATTTCCCCTCTTTCAATTGTTTTACTTCAACTAAAGGTTAGATTTTTGTGAATCTTTTGAATGAAAGATCAAAAGGATAAACAATGCAGATTTTTTTTTCACAGCCTTCTTTGCTCATATTTACCAAGGGTGCCAATATTTTTTGGCCACTACTGTGTGTGTGTATATATCTACATATATCTATATATATCTATATATCTATATATATATATCTATCTATCTATCTATCTATCTATCTATCTATCTATCTATATATATATATATATATATATATATATATATATATATATATATATATATACACACACACACACACACACACACACACACACACAACATTGAATAAATAAATGTTGAATAAATAAATGTCTTTTTATTGAATATTGATGGAGCAACATAATTTGTGTGAAAATAAATGATAATGGTAGTCTGTTTCATTTAAATTCTTAAAAAAAATAAAAAATAAATAAAAAATAAAAAGTGGCAAGAGGGCCTTTTAATATACACATGGGATACAAGGCCTCCACTCGTGGGGTAAAGGGTACTTGGGGGGTTATTGAGACAGTGTAGATATAGGGGCGATAGTTATACCGCACAATTTGTCAATACTTGCAAATATTTTGAGACAGTAGGATACTTTTTTGAGTAAAAAATAAAATAATAAATACTTAAAATAAACACTTTAGAAAAGGGTGCAGCATTCCTGTTAATTGCAATCATATTTGGCATTTCATAACATCTCAGGAACTCTATAAACAAATAATCTCCATTGTGATTGGATCAGTCAACGTGAGCCCGCTAGAGAGAGAGAGAGAGATCAATATTTATACACATTTTTATATATGCAACCTGTTCTGTCGTAATAATAATCACATTGATTTTCACTAAAACAATATTCTAATTATGAATTAATAGAAAATAAAGCAATAGAAATGTATCAAAGAATATACAGTTGAAGTCAGAAGTTTTCTAAGAACGCATATATGTACACATGCATCAGACGGAAGCTTTTGGAGCATCTCACTTTGGTTGCGTCGCTGCATAAACACAGTATTTTTAGGTTGTTGTGTCAAGTTAAACGTAGTTAGAAATTTAGAAAACACATCCCGTGCTCCTTGCATTCGAAATTGCACTCCGTCCAGCTGTGAATGCAAGGACCTGTCCTCATCTTGCGCTGTTGCTAGTGTCAAGTCAGCCTGAGTTTGGTTTGTTCTCTGTACAGCTGCAAATTGCCTATACAGCTGAAGTTTCGCTTACTGCCCCCTGCTGAAAACTGGTGGTACTTTAAGCACGAATTGCTCTGATGGAAGGAATATTCCTTATTATGGTCCGTGGACATGAGTAACTGTGTTAATTTTTTAATGCATAATTGTTTTAAAATTATTGATCACACTGAATTATCGCATTAAGTTGACATCCCTAGCTATTTCAATATTCAGTTGAAGTCAGAAGTTTACATACACCTTAGCCAAATACATTTAAACTCAGTTTTTCACAATTCCTGACATTTAATCATAGAAAACATTCCCTGTCTTAGGTCAGGTAGGATCACTACTTTATTTTAAGTTCTACTATCAGAATAATAGTAGAGAGAATGATTTATTTCAGCTTTTATTTAATTTATCACATTCCCAGTGGGTCAGAAGTTTACATACACTTTGTTAGCATTTGGTAGCATTGCCTTTAAATTGTTTAACTTGGGTCAAACTTTTTAAGTAGCCTTCCACAAGCTTCTCACAATAAGTTGCTGGAATGTTGGCCCATTTCTTCAGACAGAACTGGTTTCAGGTTTGTAGGCCTCCTTGCTCGCACACGCTTTTTCAGTTCTGCCCACAAATTTTCTATCGGATTGAGGTCAGGGCTTCGTGATGGCCACTCCAATACCTTGATTTTGTTGTCCTTAAGCCATTTTGCCACAACTTTGGAGGTATGCTTGGGGTCATTGTCCATTTGGAAGACCCATTTGCGACCGAGCTTTAACTTCCTGGCTGATGTCTTGAGATGTTGTTTCAATATATCCACATAATTTCCTTCCTCATGATGCCATCTGTTTTTTGAAGTGCACCAGTCCCTCCTGCAGTAAAGCACCCCCACAACATGATGCTTCCACCCCTATGCTTCACGGCTGTGATGGTGTTCTATGGCTTCCAAGCATCACCCTTTTTCCTCCAAACATAACGATAGTCATTATGGCCAAACGGTTAAATTTTTGTTTCATTAGACCAGAGAACATTTCTCCAAAAAGTAAGATCTTTGTCTCCATGTGCACTTGCAAACTGTAGCTGGCTTTTTTATGGCAGATTTGGAGCAGTGGCTTCTTCTTTTATCAAACCTTTCAGGTTATGTCGATATAGGACTCGTCTTACTGTGGATATAGATACTTGTCTACCTATTTTATCCGGCATCTTCACAAGGTCCTTTGCTGTTGTTCTGGGTTTGATTTGCACTTTTCGCACCAAACTACATTCATCTCTAGGAGACCATATCTCCTTCCTGACCATGATGGCTGCGTGGTCCCATGGTGTTTATACTTGTGTACTATTGTTTGTACAGATGAACATGGTACCTTTAGGCATTTGGAAATTGCTCCCAAGGATGAAGCAGACCTGTGGAGGTCCACAATATTTTTTCTGAGGTCTTTGCTGATTTCTTTTGATTTTCCCATGATCTCAAGCAAAGAGGCACTGATTTAGAAGGTAGGCCTTAAAATACATCCGCAGGTACACCTCCAATTCAGTACACCTCCTATCAGAAGCTAATTGGCTAATTGTGTAAAGACTTGACATAATTTTTGGGAATTTTCTAAGCTGCTTAAAGGCACAGTTAACTTAGTGTATGTAAACTTCTGACCCGCTGGCATTGTGATTTAGTCAATTGAAAGTGAAACAATCTGTCTGTAAACAATTGTTGGAAAATTTACTTGTGTTATGTACAAAGTAGATGTTCTAAATGACTTGCCAAAACTATAGATTGCTAATATTAAATCTGTGGAGTGGTTAAAAATTAGTTTTAATGACTTCAACCTAAGTGTATGTAAACTTCTGACTTCAACAGTAAATGCAATTAAAAATAGTTTGTGTGTGTGTGTGTGTGTGTGTGTGTGGGCATGTTTGAGTGGTTTATGAGGACATTTTTTTAGTTTACAAACTGGTAATTACAAGGGTATAATGTTATAAATGTGGTTTATGAGGACATTTCTAGTGTCCCCATAATTCAAATAGCTTAAAAAACATACTAAACTGTATTTTTTTGAAAATGAAAAATGCAGAAAGTTTTTTGTGAGGGTTAGGTTTAGGGGTAGGGTTAGGGTTAGGGGATAGAATCTAGAGTTCATACAATATAAAAATCATTATGTCTATGGAGAGTCCTCATAAGGATAGCCGCACCAACGTGTGTGTGTGTGTGTGTGTGTGTGTGTGTGTGTGTGTGTGTGTGTGTGTGTGTTTAAAAAAAAGCAACATGTTATGATTAAAAAATGACCATAAAGGCCTAATGCATCAAATGTGATAGTAAAGAAACAAATCTGCTATTTTTTCTTGAAGGTTCAATGAACAGTGCCATTTAAAAAGATATATAATTTTCTGTATAAAAGTCTTTATTCTGACTACTATTTCAATTTCTGAGTATTCATATGTCAAGCTTTACTGGGTTAGCAAGCACCAGTAATAAGGGGGAAATCTGAAAAACAAAATGACATTGCAATCTTTAATACTCAGAGCATTATTGTGGTACAGTATCAACTTGTTGGTGAAATGTTGGAAAGTTATACACAGTCTCCAAAATGTACAGAGTGTTACTTTTGCTTCCTATAAAGAGACAGAAGAATGATAGGTTACATTTCTGAAACTCTGTTGTCGAGCAACAGAGGCTTTCATCTTCTAAGGGTCAGCAGATAATGACAGAAGACCTGTCTCAACTATAGCTGCAAGATCAGTAGGAAGACTGAGAGACACAGTCTTCTAGGAAGTAAATTGTGAAGAGTTTTCACAAGTTTTCGTTCTCATCCATTCTCTTCTCCTCAGCTCAGACTAACTCACTCTCAAGCTTAATAAGACACAGATCTTAAAGATGAAATGTGCAGTCCTACAACAAAGACCAATCTCCAATAAATCAGTAAACAGGGATGACAACTCTATTCCTCACAGCTGGGATGTCATCCTATTGTGGCTGTTTGAAGAGGATATAAATATGTGCTTTCATTTGATTCTCATCCATGGCTTTCACATCTTCTGAGAGAGTGACCTTTTATCCCTTTTAGCACTAGGGCTTCATTTGCTGGTTTCCATTACATATTGACTTTACACTAGCTCCACTGTGACCAAGATATATGGCAGGCAATAAAAGAATAAAAAGATTTTAAATCTCATGTTAAATCTAAATGTCTGTGGAACATGTGTATTATCAGCCACAGAGGAGTACATGGACGAGCAAAGGAATCAAAAGTATGACTGGTCGGGCATTAATAAAATTTTCAAAGGAAATATCCTTGAGTTTTTTTCTTTATGTGTATGTGCCCTTCACGATCAGGAAGTTTTTGCATGCACTAAGGATAACACAAAGACTCACTGTCTCAATTCATCTGCAGTCCAAAGCAGGACACATGGAGAGTCTCAGCTGTACCAATTGCTTCTTGAACTTAAAGCTGGTACATTGAAGTTTGCAGGCGGTACTAATGTTTTATTGGTGGTGCAAACTGCAGTCGTTAAAAGCATAGTATCACTTCCAAACCTCCAGGCTTAAAGCAGTTGTGTAGTTACGCTTTTTTTTTTTACTACCACCAAGATAGAAAAGTGATTCAGATGGCCCCTTACAGCATCCTTGCAAACTGAATCCACCCTCTGTATTTACTCAAACCTTTCGGGTCCCCTACAAACTGTGAACATGATCTGCTATGGAAGGAAACCAAGTTATGAATATGCTACTGTAGCTCAACCTGTCCATATTGCTCAAAAACACTTCAGTCCTGTTTTTCTTGAATGCAAAACTTAACCACTAGTAAGAAATATGATGCTTTTGGGCAGGTATTGCAGCACATGTGGGGAACTTGGTAAAGGGCTATTTTTGTTATTGCTGAACACAGGAATTTTTCCTCCAAATGTGGTATCTGATTGTATGCAATTTCTGAAATATAGATTATATTAGTGGAGACAAATTATGGCAGACACCGACAAGTAATGGAAAGCAAGAGCAGTTGCCTTATTGTGCTTTAAAGATACCATAGCTATAAACCGAAGCTTGGTTAGATGCCTGAAAAAGATTCTTTATTGTCAAACATGTTGTCCACGCAATGGAAGAATGACAGAATGTCATTTTATGAAATGATTCTATTTTTGCACAGCATATTCCCAGGGAGACCTCCTGCAAAGTCTTTGCTTTCCACATTGAACCCACTTTTACAGGATCAGCTTTCCTGTCAGTGCCTGTCTCTAAGGGTAATTTGTTGCACAGTAATTGGGTGTAAAACAGGTGGCAGAGTGTTGACACAGGGGGAAGCATTTGAAAAATGTGCTGGTGAGATGCAATTACAAAGCCTGTAGATTGCTAGTTATAGGCCTTTAATCTCACTATACAGATTGATGAATATAGAATATAACACAAGTTACAGTAACAACTAATGGGAGCTGGATGGTTCTACTAAAAAAAAAATGGTAAAGAATGACCTCTTCATAAACTCATCTCTGTGGTGATAGGATGAACAAACAAGAAGTACAATGCCTGGCCAAAAAAAAAAAAAAAGTCGCCGTTTGGATTTAAATAAACAGATACTTAAGAGCCTGTGATTGCATCATTATTGCAGTGATTAATATGTTTCAGCTGGCAACAATTCTTTTATCCCTAACTGATGCAGTGTGTAGTTTCTCATTTCTTAAACAACCATGTCGCAAGACGTATCCCATGGTCGTGGGAAAAGATGTTACTGTGTTACAGAAGGGGCAAATTATTGGCCTGCATCAGGCAAAGAAAACAGCAAAGGAGATTGCTGAAATCACTGGAACTGGGTTAAGAACTGTCCAACGCATTGTTAAAACCTGTAAAGATAGTGGTGAACCATGAGTCCTGACCTTAACCCCATTGAAAGTCTTTGGGATTTGCTGGAGAAGACTTTACGGAGTGGTTCGGCTCTCCTGTCATCAATACAAGATCTCGGCCAAAAATTGATGCAACTCTGCACAGAAATAAATGTTGTGACGTTGCATAAGGTTGTGGAAACGATGCCACAACAAATGTGTGCCGTAATCAAAGCTAAAGAGGTCCATCAAAATATAAAAATATGCAAATATTTTTTTGTTTTGTTTTGTTTTGTTTTTTGTCCAGGCAGTGTGAAATAAAGGAATAAGCATAATCAGTCACACTTTGTTCTAAACCTCTAACCCTAGAATTAAACTTCGTCCTGCACTGTTTGTGCTACGGACATGAATAGCTCAACTCGTGTGGCTTGTTGATAAGAGAAGTGCAGTTACTTGTTTAAATCACTGAACATACAGTTTTTACCTGGTGGGCGATAAAACGGGTAAAAAAAAAAAAAAAAAAAATTAAACATAGAAATTGGGACAAGAGGCATTACCAGGAATATAATAAAGACTTGGGGGTGGACCCCTTTGACTTGGGTAAGTACTGTATGTAACCACACAGAACACCCTAACAACGCTTTAGCAACCACCTAGAACACTGTAGCAATAGAGCTGTTTAGGTTGTAGTCCAAAAACACTGAAGAGAATTCGCCATGGGTTCCCTCTGTATTTTCCTATGGGGTTTTATTATGTTTTTTTTTTTTTACTTATTAGAAAAATAAGGTCTGTGGTAAACAATACTTGACGATATGTGGACGTTTTGTTCTAAAACATAAATTACACACAGTCATACCTCAAAAGTGAATTTTAAAAATTCACGTTTAAGGACTATGTGTAATTTATGTTGTAGCAAACCTCCATTATAAAAACCCATAGGAAAATCCAGAGGGAACCCATGGTGAATTAGCCATCCGGTTCACCTACAAATTTATGTCACTGCTGAACAGCTCTGTTGCATAACAACATGCTAAAAAAGCACTCAGAACATCTAATGGCTGTATATCAATGTCATGGCAACCACTTAAAACCAGCTAGCATCATGATAGCACGTTTTCAATGAGCAAGCACTACACTGTAAATTGGTAACCTGCAATTGTTACCATATGGAGCTACAGTAAAGTACATTATTCAAGTTGATTCAGTGATGTTAAATGAGATTTTTGACATGAAGCAAATTTATATTATTATACAGTGTAGTACATGCAATATGTGTGCCTTAGACACTGTAAAGTGTTAACACAGTGTGGAGTGTGTAATTACTGTGAATTTACCTCTCAAGAGAAATATATAGGCCTATACTGTAAAAAAATAAAAATAAATCAACTCCCTAAAACCAGAAAACTTAATTTTAATTACTGCCTTAAATTTGTAAGTAAAATCAACGTGATGCCAAATTTACAACATGCAGTGATAAGGCCATTTAGCTTTTATGGCCACTTAAAATGTAATTGATGATGGAAAAAAATAAAATAAATGAATGATTGAATACTGGAATATTATTTTGAAATATTGGAGACAAAAAACTCCGCTCTTAATAAACGGCACTGTTTCAGCTTGAGCGTTCCACTGATCTCACTCCAAACTGAGGGATTCAGTTCCCAACCCCGCTGACACCGCGCATCACGTGACCACACTTCCAAAAACACTTTAAAAGACTCGGGATACCATCCGAATTCCCACATGAATGATTTCACACCTCTACCTCAAGAAATCGTCCCAGGAGCGAACACAAGACATTCACTGGGATTAATTTCAGCCACTTTCCACATGCAAAGCGCAGCCTCTGATAAACTGCTGCAGCATCACCGTTTATATAAATATATTATAGGTTAATAATATGGCATTGAGAAGCAGAAACTTGGTCAGCATTGTTTTATTCGGATGTGTTATCATTTTCAGCACCATGCTACATCCTGTCAGCGCTTACCTCTACAACAACCGCTATGTCGGGTAAGTTTCAGTCATTCATTGACGTTAAAAGTTTTTACGTTCATGCCGTGAGCTCTGAGAAAATTCTTATGTCCGATTCGTTGAAACGATTCTTTTTAAATGATTCGGTTGAACCGATTCGCTGCGTTTGGAAAACACTAGAATGTAATGGAAAACAATCTATTCAATTCGCACAGTTATATGGGTGTTTAACTTAATATTCATTTGGCTACATGAAACATATTTTTGTAAACAGACTCAAATGATTTGGTTCTTCAAATGGATCTGACTTCTCAGCAGTTTTGAGAATCCAGGGCGAGGGACGATTGAAGTATTGAGGTGCACTCTGTGTCTCAGCACATAAAGACTAGAGATCAGTCTGTCTCTTCTTATGTCAGCGCTGGATTTAAACAACAAAGCGGCTTCACCCGGCCAATATTTGTTTTCCTTTGGAAAGATTGAGCACTCCTTAAGTGACATCTTAAACTAGTCAGTGATTCTCGACAGGTAGAAGCACGAAGTGTAAAGGACCTCTGAAGATGATAATGGAAACAGATTGACATTTTTGACATGTTGTGGCGAGAGTGTTATAGGACTATTGTGGTGTTTTTAAGCAATAATGCATGAGAGGCTGTGCTATATAGTCACGCTAATATACAGTCAGGGTTGGGAGGGTTACTTTTGAAATGTATTCCACTACAGATTACAGAATACATGCTGTAAAATGTCATTTGTAACGTATTCTAAATACTTTGGATTACTTGTGGTAGATTTTTTTCATTTGTTTTGACTATAAAAACTCTGCCAGTACATTAAGACAAAATATACATGTTAAAAATGCATTTTCTGAAAAACCTAATATATTTATTTTATGCAGTGTTGTTTCTAAAACAAGATAAATCAAATTGATCTTGTTTTAAAGATTTTTAGATATTTTTACAGGAAAACAATACAAAAATTATTATCAAGACTACGATTTTTGCCCTAATATCAAAGGTCTTACTAGAAAAAAAAAGAAATCATGATCCAACATGAATTTTCTTGATAAAAAAATATGATCGTGCCTGGTAACATGTGCATGTAAAATGGCTAGAAATAGCATTTTAGCTTAGCGTAAAGCTGACAGTTTACACAGGGTTTATTTCTATTCTGCTCCAAACTTCAGACTTACTTCTTTGTCTGCTCGTATGAATGTAACACATCATAAGAAAGTGTTTCACCGCTGTTCAAATGCACTTTGGATTGCATCATTTATATGTATAAATGTTTTCCATCTGAAAGGACTAAATATTAAATGAAACAAATGACAATAAAATGCAAAGTAATCTCTTCAGTAATCAAAATACTTTTTGAATGTAACTGTATTCTAATTACCAATGATTTAAACTGTAACTGTAGTGGAATACAGTTACTTATATTTTGTATTTTAAATACGTAATCCCGTTACATGTATTTCGTTACTCCTCAACCCTGTATACAGTAGTCACGGCTGAAGGGTTTGTATAGGCACGACGTGACGCCCTGTGACTACATTCACAATATGGCACAGCCTAGAGTGCCTTGTTGCTTTTATAAAACAGTCACAACATAATACAAATATAAAGGAAACAAATGTTAATTAAAAATGTATATTTTGTAAGTAAAATCATTGGGTGTTTCTCAGTTCTAAGAAGGCAGAGAACGGACTTGTGTTCTTATGAAGACCAGTCTTGCCAAGCTACCTTGGAAGAACGAACTTGGGATGTGCTGCAATCTTCCTGTTGCACAGTAAACCGTCACAGCACATTTGAATCCAGTGAGAGAACTTTTGGCATTATCATGCCAGTGACAGCATTAATATCATCACACCAGTAAGGTTTTGCAGGACTAGTGACACATTAAAAGAATAAAGTCTTTAAACGCTTTTTTTCTCCATTTTTATTACTGTATTAAAATAATGCCCAAAAAACAACAAATGGTGACGGAGTATAATGACTCTCACGTGCCATCAGACTTTTGTGACAGCTGATAGATAGCTGTGCAATGTGTATAAACCTCACTCTCCTGACCTCAAGAGGTACACTAGCGACTGACCCTAGGAGCTGTAGCCTTTAGCCTCCTTGTTAGCGCACCCGCCTCCCATGCCGGAGACGACGGTTCAAGTCCTCTAAAGAGCGGGAAGAATAGGAGCGTCACATTGGTGCCGTGACCCGGATGGGAGTGAGGTTTAGGGGGGTGAGTGTAATGGAAGCCAGCTGATAGATAGCTGTGCAATGTGTATAAACCTCACTCTCCTGACCTCAAGAGGTGCACTAGCGACTGACGCTAGCGGCTGTAGCCTTTAGCCTCCTTGTTAGCACACCTGCCTCCCATGCTGGAGACGCCGGTTCAAGTCCCATACGGAGTGAGTAGAACAGGAGCATCACACGAGCTTACAGCGGGAAACTCTTGAGAAAAAACAAAATGATAAATGTTCTTCATCTGCCACAGTAGTACCGAGTTCTTGCCCACAAGTCACCATCAGATGCATCCTCGATTTCAAGGACACATCTGGGTAATTTCCTTCATTCTCGGTACTTGTGTTCTTGAGGATTGGAATCAAACTTTGACAGTGGATGATGACGTAGAATGAGTCCACGAGAATGTAAGAACACTAAAGAACGCACACTGAGAAAATGGGTGAATCTCAGTGTTCGTTCTTTTGTGTTCTTAGTTCTCGTGGACTCATTCTACGTCATCATCCACTGACGAAGTTCAATTCCAGTCCTCAAGAATGCAAGTACCGAGTATGCAGAAAATTACCAGGATGTGTCCTTGAAATCGAGGATGTATCTGATGGTGACTTGTGGGCAAGAACTCGGTACTACAGTGGTAGACGAAGGACATTTATCGTTTCGTTTTTTCTCAAGAGTTTCCCGCTGCAAGCTCGCAAAAGTCTGACGGCGCGTGAGAGTCGTTATACTCAGTCACCATTTGTTGTTTTTTGGGCATCATTTTAATACAGTAATAAACATGGAGAAAATGAGTGTTTACAGACTTTATTCTTTTAACGTGTCACTAGTCCTGCAAAACCTCACTGGTGTGATGATATTAATGCTGTCACTGGCGTGATATTGCCAGAAGTTCTCTCACTGGATTCAAATTTGCAATGACAGTTAATTGCACAACAGCAAGATCGCAGCACATCTCAAAGCTTGCAATAGATGCGTTCTGTGTCCTCCTGTCCTTCCGAGTGCATACCTTTCCATGAAAAAATTGCTTACAGCACCTTCATGACACAATGCTATAAACCTCGCAAACTTTGGCAAATCTAGCAGTAATTTTTTTCTCATAAGTACCTATTTTAGCCCAATTGCAGCCTGCTATCTTCTAAACTATGTAAAGGACCCGATGATTTTCAACTGTACACAATGTGCGTCAAACTATGGAAAGCTGAAAGGGACAATATAGTGTCTTTTTTTTAATCAAGTTTTAAAGTACATAGTTAAAAGCACGCAATTTCTGATCTTCGAGTGTATCTAAAACTGAGACAAAAGTTAGTGGGACCTTTTAGTTTTAATTTCAGTAATATTTAAAGATTTTCTGTATAAATGACATCTCACAGATGTAACATTTAAACTTTTATTATAAGTGTATTATATTCTGATATTTCATCAAAGGTCCTCTCCCAGTCCTCTCCCTACTCTTAGGATATTATAGGGGATGGAGATGGGTTATAATACTCATAACCAAAGTCAACAAAGAGAGTTCTGTCCTCATAAGTTCATATTTATGAGTTTCAAATAAGAGTTTTAGGCCTGATTTCATCATGAAGTGGTGTATATCAAGTTTGAGCTTTATTTATACCCACCATTCTCCTTTATACCCTTGTTTCTGAATTATTAAAGGCAAGAAAGCTTAAAAGAGCCAAACAATTCACAAAGAGGTGAAAACACTTGCTTCTTACTTGTCAGGAAGCTATAGCAGATAAATGCTAACAGCCAGAGTGAGAACTGGGGAAACACTGGCTTGTCATTCAGAGAGCCGAAAGAAAATATTTAAGCTGAAACAGAACAATGAAAACACACTTCTTAAAAGGACAACTTATCCCTGCGGTCTTCCAGATATCACCATTTACATGACGATAATATCATAGTTTCTGAGTAGTTATGCTGTTGCTTAAGTGATATTTTCAGAATGGGAAGATGGGATACAACTTGACACTTCTTCATCTTGTTTTTTACAGTAGCTGGACAATTCACCCCAGCGTGAAATATCATATTATTTTGATTTTGATGGAATAAATGCTCCATATTCCTTTTGAGTGCATTTTTAAGGCTCTATAGAGCATTGCACAGGTGAAAAGAAAGCAGCATTTGCATTGTTTGTATTAAAAGGGATATGGCACCAGGAATGCATTTGACACAAACAAATACACCAACCTAATTTGGTCTAAACTCTGAACTACAGTCATTTAGGCCATTGCAAATTTTTCTGATGCAGCCGTGTAGGATTAGGAATGTTGCTGCTTATCATAAGAATAGCTATTATAGAATAGCATAGAATAGTTATTTATGGCTCACAATAAAACTCAGATTTTCTCTGAAGATTTATTATTGTGTTTGGACTTCCTCTCTTTAGGTGAGTTTGAATATGGGTGATTTATATAATATGCTTTTTTTTACATGTTTAGTGTGTCACAGATAAAAAGTGGTTAACTGTCTTTAAATAGATGATTAAATGGTACAGCTGCTGAAAATGTGCTAAAAATCAAGTCAACATGATTTTTTCTTTTTAAGCTTAAATGTCAGCCTCCCATCAGTTAGTGTCTTTCTCAGGTAGGGTGTTATAAATTCCAGGCGACCATATAGGGTCAGTCAATTGTGTTTTTCTCCATTCCATCAGATGGATGCTTTACATGGGGCTATAAAACGCAACAATCAACGCCTCTTCATGTGTGTGAGGGTGTGAAGCCCAGTGCGTTTGACGAGCTCAGCCCTCATACACAACACACCAACCTAAATGCCAGGCTTTGTCCTTAATATGTGAGTCAGTTGCCAGCTGAAATCTGAGAGGGCCTGTATACTTCACTAGCGTAATATCAGAACTAAAGACAGTGTGCTTATGTTTATGTCTACTAAAAAGATGTGAAAATGTCATTTAAATCTACAAAACAGTGCTGTTTAAGTTCAGTATGATGCAAGCATACTGAGAAGGCATATCAAAGAACAATTGTTTAAATGAGAAATGGGTTTAAAAGCACAAAAACTATCCCTTACTTACCTCTCTATTAAAAAAAAACAAAAAAACAATGCACGTCATCACTAAACATTTCATGCTGTGAAATATTTAGTGAGGACGTCAATTAAAAGGTCTGGCCAAACTGCTTTGGCAAACACTTGATGTAAATATGATCTTAAACAAATAGAGATGGATGAAAGACTATAGTCTTCATAATGAATCAGGAGTAAATGCATACAGCAGAGATTTTAGTCATTAACGTTTCTTAAGCTTAACAGATGCATTGCAGCCCTCTGGATAACATGATTTTGTATAGAACCAACATTTTGATGATGGGCTTGTGCTGTATTTGCATGTCTGGTCTACCAGGATTAGTTTTAGATCCAAACAAACAAAACAAATGTTTTTCGAAAACTTTTCCGAGACTGAAAAGGATTGTATTTGATTATACGCTTTCTAGTTTAGCATAAAAAGTGTCTTGTGAAATGTCACTGCAGAACTATTATATATATATATATATATATATATATATATATATATATATATATATATATATATATATATATATATATATATATATATATATATATATATATATATATATATTAGTGATGTCAGTCAATTAAAATTTTAATCACGATTATCACAATATAACATCAATACAAGTCAAAGTGTTCATATAAAAATGTTTTTTATAGGGGCATAAATATCCACATATAAACATTAATTAAATATTGGACAGGTGGGAACAATCCACAAAACAACCAACAGGAAACACTAAAACAAACAACAACAAAATAAAACACCCCAGACAAAAGGACACAATCTGAAGTGGTCGCCACGAGAAGTCCTATCTCCTATAGTCAGCAAAATTTGCTTTAACTTGAATATGATCATGAAGCAGCTCATTGCCCTGGAGCTGAGGAGGGGTTTATTTGTGTGATTTTAGGGATGAGCATGTCTTTACGGCTCTGTGTGCTGATATTGCATGACACCACACAATAAATATTCTTTGGGAAATACCATCCGGGACATAAAATACCACATATGTTACTATCCTACAAAGACACTGCGGGTGTGGCGTCAGGCGCAATTTCCACCACTCTTACCATTACTGGGAGATGACTTCCTTTATTATGATGAACTGAGATGAGCATTGTGGCTTTCTCTTATAATGGTAGAGTTGGCATGGAGTAGCGTGCACAATAACACCACAAAAATATTTTTTTTTACCTGGAGCATTCACATCACTCAAGGCCTAAAAATAGCAGTTTGCTTTTTGTGATCCAATAAAGTCATCACTGGTGTCTTTTGAACCATTGTAGACAAAACATCCTTTGTAGAGGAGGCTTTATTTGTCACCTATAGCTCAATAAAAAGTCTGTAAATTCCACTACTACTTGAAACACACTGACATTAATCACTAATGATAGGCAGATGAAAGGCGGTGAGGGGTTATTAAAGGGAGAGTTCACCCAAAAATCAAAAATGTACTCACCCTCATGCCATCCCAGATGAACTCAAACAAGCTCTGTAGGTACATACAATGCAAGTGAATGGTGGCCAGAACTTTGAAGTGCCAAAAAGCACATAGAGTCAGAATAAAAGTAATCCATAACACTCCAGTGGTTAAATCCATATCTTCAGAGATGATATGATAGGTGTGGGTGAGAAACAGATCATTAATTAAGTCCTTATTTACTATAAATCTCCACATTCACTTCCACATTTTTCTTCTTTTCTTTTTGGCGATTCGCATTCTTCCTGCATATCACCACCTTCTGGGCATGGATGAGAAACTGAAGTCGTATGGATTACTTTTATGTTACCTTTATGTGTTTTTAAGAGCTTCAAAGTTTAGGTACCCATTCACTTCCATTGTATATAAATCTTTGTTTGTGTTCTGTATAAAAAGAAAGTTATCAACTGATGTACAATTTGGGCCAACCACCTAGCAACCACCAAGAACTCCTTAGCAACCACAACGCATATCAAGCATTCATGTTGATATATGGTTTCCTCCTTGTACCCACATCCTAATGTTTACTCTTAGGACAGATGAAAAGGGCAAATTATGTAATTTGTCATTAGATAAGATGAATGAAACATCTACCCTATACAGTGCATCCAGACAGTATTCACAGTGCTTCACTTTTTCCACATTTTGTTATATCACAGCCTTATTCCAAAATGGATTAAATTCATTATTTTCCTCAAAATTCTACAAACAATACCCCATAATGACAACGTGAAAGAAGTTTGTTTGAAATCTTTGCAAATTTATAAAAAAATAAATAAAATAAAATAAAAAATAAATAAAAAATCACATGTACATAAGTATTCACAGCCTTTGCCATGACACTCAGAATTGAGCTCAGGTGCATCCTGTTTCCACTGATCATCCTTGAGATGTTTCTACAACTTGATTGGAGTCCACCTGTGATAAATTCAGTTGATTGGACATGATTTGGAAAGGCACACACCTGTCTATATAAGGTCCCACAGTTAACAGTGCATGTCAGAGCACAAACCAAGCCATGAAGTTCAAGGAATTGTCTGTAGACCGCCGAGACAGGATTGTATCGAGGCACAGATCTGGAGAAGGGTACAGAAAAATTTCTGCAGCATTGAAGGTCCCAATGAGCACAGTGGCCTTCATCATCCGTAAATGGAAGAAGTTTGGAACCACCAGGACTCTTCCTAGAGCTGGCCGCCCGGCCAAACTGAGCGATCGGGGGAGAAGGGCCTTAGTCAGGGAGGTGACCAAGAACCCAATGGTCACTCTGACAGAGCTCCAGCATTTCTCTGTGGAGAGAGGAGAACCTTCCAGAAGAACAACCATCTCTGCAGCACTCCACCAATCAGGCCTGTATGGTAGAGTGGCTAGACAGAAGTCTCTCCTCAGTAAAAGGCACATGACAGCCCGCCTGGAGTTTGCCAAAAGGCACCTGAAGGACTCTCAGACCATGAGAAACAAAGATTGAACTCTTTGGCCTGAATGGCAAGCGTCATGTCTGGAGAAAACCAGGCACCGCTGATCACCTGGCCAATACCATCCCTACAGTGAAGCATGGTGGTGGCAGCATCATGCTGTGGGGATGTTTTTCAGCAGCAGGAACTGGGAGACTAGTCGGGATCGAGGGAAAGATGAATGCAGCAATGTACAGAGACATCCTTGATGAAAACCTGCTCCAGAGCACTCTGGACCTCAGACTGGGGTGAAGGTTCATCTTCCAACAGGACAACGACCCTAAGCACACAGCCAAGATAACAAAGGAGTGGCTACAGGACAGCTCTATGAATGTCCTTGAGTGGCCCAGCCAGAGCCCAGACTTGAACCCGATTGAACATCTCTGGAGAAATCTGAAAATGGCCGTGCACCGACGCTCCCCATCCAACCTGATGGAGCTTGAGAGGTCCTGCAAAGAAGAATGGGAGAAACTGCCCAAAAATAGGTGTACCAAGCTTGTAGCATCATACTCAAAAAGACTTGAGGCTGTAATTGGTGCCAAAGGTGCTTCAACAAAGTATTGAGCAAAGGCTGTGAATACTTATGTACATGTGGGGTTTTTTTTTTTGTTTTTTTTTTTTAAATATATTTGCAAAGATTTCAAACAAACTTTTTTCACGTTGTCATTATGGGGTATTGTTTGTAGAATTTTGAGGGAAATAATGAATTTAATCCATTTTGGAATAAGGCTGTAACATAACAAAATGTGGAAAAAGTGAAGCGCTGTGAATACTTTCCGATGCACTGTAGTAGGGCTTTAATCTCCAGAACTGTAACTAAAAAAAAAAAAAAAAAAACTAAAACATCTTATACTTCCTTTGAATTGGCATACTGCAGCTATTTTGACTGCTGTAAGTTTGCCTGCCTGACAGGGGAACATTGAACATCTCAGTAAGTGTATGAGCAGAGGGGCAGATAATATTGCAAATCTTGTTAACAACTTCCTGGCTGGTCCGTGATCTGTTATGTGTTGATTCAGTGGTGATTAAGTGTTTGTTTAACAATTTATTACTCTGGAGCAAGTAGCAGGAATTCCTCAGGCTTAGATAAAACATGAAAGGAGGATATCCTTGTAAAATCTTTAGAACCCAACCCAAGATGAGTACAGACTGAAGATACATCTGGAAATTCACTGTATTTTAAGGTGTACATATGGTTCAGTCATCAGTCCTTTTTCAGATACTATTGTTTGCAAAATAGAAACGACTGGTTGTGTATTCTTATAGCTAGTAGCTTTTATTTTGTAAAAAAAAATACCGCTTTGTTCCTGTTTTTTGATTGAGCATTGCATTTTAACATTTATAGTAATGGTAATCCTTTATTTCTGCAGTGATCAAGTGTTCAAAATAATTCCTAGGAGTAACTCTGAGGTTCAAGTAGTCAAACAGCTTTTCCAAAACCAGACGGTGAGTCTCTTCTTTCTACAGTACTCATATCACATTGTCATTGATCATGTGAAAAGAACCATACAAAGCATGAACAAACATGATGTTACTTTCATGAAAGATGAGTTGTGTTAATACATAAGTAACCAACTGATGGCACAGAAATGTATATCATGTGGGTCTAGTGTTAGAGCATGGTGCTATCAACAACAACAACAACACTAACTGATAAAATATGTACTTTGAATGCACTGCAAATTGCTTTGGATTAAAGTGTCTGCCAAGTGAATAAATGTAATGTAACAATTTCTATCAAACCATGTTCCCCTTCAGAATTTTCTTCCAAAATCAGGACTGGTAAACTATTTTAGTTTTCTACCAGTACTTAAGTTTTCTGAATGTCTGTGTGATTGTCATTATGTTGTTTTTTTCCAGTCTGTGAGCACCAGCACTTTGTCAGTCTGAACACCAGTGATGCATGAATGTCCTTAGCTTTAGGAAGAGTCAGACAAGAGTGACAGAAGCTTCTCCAGCACCATCTCAAATACATTTTGTTTTGTTTTGTTTTTTCAGAAATATGCCTCTGTATTTGTGATGAGTACAAGGAGAACACTGGTATACTTTGCAGGGTGTTACTCCTTAACTTTTTTGACACTAAATGAGACCATCACATCTCAGGATTATCTCCATATGCTAATTAATGTGACCTGTCTGGGCTGAAGGACACACTCGCCTGGGAATGGGTTTGGCTAAAGCTGGCTCTACTTCCCGACATTTGCTTGTGCAAGATGTCCAGTGGTGTGTTAACACATTCAGAATGTTATTGAGATATTTCTGCTCTGTTTTCCTAGACACTGACTTCATCCCTGCCCTGCCTGTGTTCATAGGCCAAACAAAAAGGAAAGTGGTAAAGATAAGCATATAAGTTTAAAAACATGAACATGATACAGACATGGTCATTTAAGCAAAATTGGTTTGTACAGTAAGTGTATCAACAGCTCAGAACAAAAACACACAGTATTTACATTTAGTTCAAAACAAATTGTATGACTACATTTTGTGTGTACATGCCCCTTAAGAAAGTGTGCATCAATCTACTGTGGGGATAAAGAGAGATTCAAATCAATATGAATCAAAGTCACAAGAAGTAACTGTGACATCACTTAGAGAAAAGTACCATGGTACTTAATTACCATGGTATTTTGATATGTATCATGTTTCTGGAATATGTATTATTGTAATGCCATGTTATTCTTTGACATACCATGTGAATTCTGTGGTATATGTATACTGTAGGCATGTACAGTAATCTTTTAGTACCATGGTATTACATCCGATAACATCACTGTACCATGGTATCACTACTTTTTTTTCCTTTGTCGTAGGGCATTTCTAGTGGGAGAAATAGCATATAATCTTAAACTGAGCCATGTTGAGACCCCCAAAAATTGAGGTCACGACAATAATAGAAAGAGGTTTTAAACTCTGACTGCACTCTTGTGTGACAGTCTGCAAACTATTATCTCAATTTAGTCATTGATAGTGTGCCACTTGGCCAAATTTCTTCTTGGCTTAAATAAGATACAGCTGTACTTTAAAGGACTAGTTCACCCAAAAATGATAATTTGCTCACCCTCATGCCATCACAAATGTTAATTACTTTCTTCTGCAGTACACAATATTTTTAGAAGAATACATATACTATCATTTAATTGTCAACAAAAGCCTTCATCAGCCGATTTACAAAGAACAATGCATCAATGTGATCTTCTGCAGTTAATCCAGGATTGACTTCAAAGACATCTTAAAGTTAATTTTTGTTTTTTTTAAACATTGGACCATAACGCTTACTTAATTTACAAATTTAAAACCATGACTTGCACTGCACACAAATAACTAATATTGGCATTATATTCATGATGTTAGCCAGAGGGGAACTGGCCCCCACAGTGAGTCTGGTTTCTCTCAAGGTTATTTTTCTCCATTAACCAACATCTTATGGAGTTTTGTGTTCCTTGCCACAGTCGCCTTCAGCTTTCTCACATGGGTTCTAAATACAATTATTATTTAATTATTTAATTTATGTACACAGTTTACAATCATATTTAATCAAAATACACAATGATAACAAGACATTATAGATATTACACTTTCATTTTCTGTTAATGCATGATTTCCTGTAAAGCTGCTTTGAAACGATGTGTGTTGTGAAAAGCACTATACAAATAAAAATGTCTTGACATGACTTGAAGAATATCTCAGCTCTGTAGGTCCATAAAATGCAAGTGAATGTTGACCAAAACTTTGAAGCACTAAAAAGCACATTTAGGCAGCTTAAAAGTTATCCATGCAACTACAGTGATTAAATCCATGTTTTCTAAAGTGATCCAATCAGTTTTGGGTGAGAACAGACCAAAATGTAACTGCTTTTTCACTGTACTTGCATTGCAGTCTCTAGGCACGATCATGATTTCAATCTCGATTACACTTCCTAGTGCTTGACACATGCACAGAGTGCTAGATGGCGCTAGGAGGTGTTCTCCTGCATGAAATCATGATCACCCAGGAGACTGTTGATTTCAAGAAAATTACATATTATATATAATAAGATTTATAGTGAAAAAGGAGTTGCATTTTGGTCTGTTCACAACCAAAATCAATTGGATCACTTCAGAAGACATGGATTAAACCACTGGAGTCGTATGGATTATCTTTATGCTTCTTTTATATGCTTTTTGGAGTTTCAGTGTATGGAGCTGAGATATTCTTCTAAAAATATTTGTTTGTGTTCAGCAGAAGAAAGAAAGTCATACACATCTGGGATGGCATGAGGGTGAGTAAATGATGAGATAATTTTCTTTTTTCAGTAAACTATTCCTTTAAAGTGGGACTGAACACTACAATACACATACACACAACAGCTGAAAACCACTGGCACCACTATGAATAGTGGTATGGTCAGGATTTTTGTTTTTACTCCCCTCTTATTTTTTTTAATGGTTTTTCACAAGGTGAGCAATGAGAAGAAAAACAAAACATAGATGACATGTTCATTGTCTAAAGCCTTTAATCAAGGCAGCATGCAGGGAAAAATATTTAAAGAAATCTCCCTGGAAAAACATCAACTATCATAAAGTTTCATGAACTATGTTGCCTGCAAAAACTATTTTGTCAAAATACACTCAACCTGGTGTAAAGCATAGTTCATCTCAAAATACAAATTCTGTCATCATATACTCACCCTGATTAGGGCTAAGAAATATATCGAATTTTCACTATATTTCACTCGTGATGGTTTTGCTGGTGATATAAAATTAAGCAATAGGGTAAATATCGCGATGATTGTAGTGTGCTTTTTATTTGGCCACTACATTTCCTAAAGAGCACGTCTTAGACAAATTTCACAATCCTTCAGGACTGCGCAATTCATCAAAATAGCATCAAAATCTCAGTATTTTCGTATGTGATTAATAAACCGTAAAAAGGCAATGTGCTGTTCTGTGTTCAAGAGCTGGGCTCATGATACGCTCTTTTAAGTGATCTCAGAGCAATTTGTGTGCACTATGAAAGAAAAGTGCTGTAGGTTCACACATTCACTCAAAATAACTAAATAACTAAAAAGTTATTATACAAATCCAAAAACAGGACACCATATCACAGAAAAGAAGGAGGTGATAGCATTTCACAAGATTTGTAATGAGCAACATGGCAAGCTGTCAAATACACACTATACTTTCAGTGTTCCGCCAAAATAAAAGCTCTAGGTGAAGGTGAAGAAAAAACGACAGCACACTCAGCTTTCTGGCAAAATAAAAGCTCCAGGTGAAGGTGAAGTAAATATGACAGCACACTCAGCTTTCTGCCAAAATAAAAGCTCCAGGTGAAGTAAATATGCCAAAAATATATTACTGTTGCATAAAGCAAATATAATCCTCATAATAATAATAATAAGAAGAAGAAGAAGAAGAAGAATTACAATAGTAATTCTAATTTTGTATTATATTGTATTATAATAAAATTCAACTGGGCTCCAAAAAGTGGGTGAAATTTTTGCACACCCTGTTCATTCATAAAAAAAAATTTTTGTAAAACTATATGTATGTAAATATAGTTTTTTATTAATGTATTGTTTTATTGGTGCATCTAAATAAAAAAAATAAAATAAAAAAAGATTACATATTTTTCTTGTTTTAATGAAAGTGAAAAACTGTGTAGAAAAGTCTTCGTTATTTTTAGATTTTTATTTCATGCATTAAACATTTCAGTATACTTAACTAAAACGGCCTTTGATTAAAACAACAACTACACACTTTTAATCCATTTTTAGAACAAATACATAATTACCGATATATATACAGGTGCATCTCAATAAATTAGAATGTCGTGGAAAAGTCCATTTATTACAGTAATTCAACTCAAATTGTGAAGCTCGTGTATTAAATAAATTCAGTGCACACAGACTGAAGTAGTTTAAGTCTTTGGTTCTTTTAATTGTGATGATTTTGGCTCACATTTAACAAAAACCCACCAATTCACTATCTCAAAAAATTAGAATATGGTGACATGCCAATCAGCTAATCAACTCAAATCACCTGCAAAGGTTTCCTGAGCCTTCAAAATGGTCTCTCAGTTTGGTTCACTAGGCTACACAATCATGGGGAAGACTGCTGATCTGACAGTTGTCCAGAAGACAATCATTGACACCCTTCACAAGGAGGGTAAGCCACAAACATTCATTGCCAAAGAAGCTGGCTGTTCACAGAGTGCTGTATCCAAGCATGTTAACAGAAAGTTGAGTGGAAGGAAAAAGTGTGGAAGAAAAAGATGCACAACCAACCGAGAGAACCGCAGCCTTATGAGGATTGTCAAGCAAAATCGATTCAAGAATTTGGGTGAACTTCACAAGGAATGGACTGAGGCTGGGGTCAAGGCATCAAGAGCCACCACACACAGACGTGTCAAGGAATACAGTTGTCGTATTCCTCTTGTTATGCCACTCCTGAACCACAGACAACATCAGAGGCGTCTTACCTGGGCTAAGGAGAAGAACTGGACTGTTGCCCAGTGGTCCAAAGTCCTCTTTTCAGATGAGAGCAAGTTTTGTATTTCATTTGGAAACCAAGGTCCTAGAGTCTGGAGGAAGGGTGGAGAAGCTCATAGCCCAAGTTGCTTGAAGTTCAGTGTTAAGTTTCCACAGTCTGTGCTGATTTGGGGTGCAGTGTCATCTGCTGGTGTTGGTCCATTGTGTTTTTTGAAAAGCAAAGTCACTGCACCCGTTTACCAAGACATTTTGGAGTACTTCATGCTTCCTTCTGCTGACCAGCTTTTTAAAGATGCTGATTTCATTTTCCAGCAGGATTTGGCACCTGCCCACACTGCCAAAAGCACCAAAAGTTGGTTAAATGACCATGGTGTTGGTGTGCTTGACTGGCCAGCAAACTCACCAGACCTAAACCCCATAGAGAATCTATGGGGTATTGTCAAGAGGAAAATGAGAAACAAGAGACCAAAAAATGCAGATGAGCTGAAGGCCACTGTCAAAGAAACCTGGGCTTCCATACCACCTCAGCAGTGCCACAAACTGATCACCTCCATGCCACGCCGAATTGAGGCAGTAATTAAAGCAAAAGGAGCCCCTACCAAGTATTGAGTACATATACAGTAAATGAACATACTTTCCAGAAGGCCAACAATTCACTAAAAATGTTTTTTTTTATTGGTCTTATGATGTATTCTAATTTTTTGAGATAGTGAATTGGTGGGTTTTTGTTAAATGTGAGCCAAAATCATCACAATTAAAAGAACCAAAGACTTAAACTGCTTCAGTCTGTGTGCATTGAATTTATTTAATACACGAGTTTCACAATTTGAGTTGAATTACTGAAATAAATGAACTTTTCCACGACATTCTAATTTATTGAGATGCACCTATATATAGAATATCTTTAATAAGCTGAAAAATATAGAAAAATATTATATCGCCCAGTCCTCATGTTGTTCCAAACCCATGTGACCTTCTTTTTTCCTCCAAGGTGCATATTTTGGGGTGAATTATCCTTTAAACCAAACCTAATATGCCTAATATCCCTTTAAGCCTACTGCCAATATGCCAGTTCCCAGTCAGAAGCGATTGCATATTTGGGGAGTATAATTCAAAACTATTATTTTGGTGCACATTTTAAAGGTCCTGTTACTTAAGCCCTGAAATCCTATTCATTTTTCATAAACAACTGTGCTGGTGCAGAAATGGGCAGCATGAATAACTCTTCTCTTTGTTTTTGCACTAAATGGGCCAGTTGTTGTAGCCAGATTCAACAGCATAGTGGTTTGGCAGACATACAGAGGAGGCTGATGATGCAAATCTGAGGTTATGTTTCAGGGAGTGATATCTGGGCTACTACAAAGGCTCTAGCACATGTTGGCAATCTGAGGTGGTTTAGTGGATACACTCACAGAAACACAGATTATTTCGGTAAAATGCTGTGATCATGTTGGCTCCTTGAAGGTCTGTATCAGACTGAAATGTTTTGTATTTTACCGAAAGGTTTAAATGCGTTCGTAGGAAAAAGATAATGTTCATGACAGGTCGGGGCATATTTTCACGTGTGTTTTAAATGTCATAAACTTTTTTGTTTTTTGTTGGCCAAAACAATGTTTTGATATCTTTTTATATTACCTTTTCCATTTTGTGTTGTTTCAAGAATTTATTTGTTTCTCATAATTTTTTGACTTTTTCAGTTTAGCTGAAAAGCCTATAATTTAAAGAAAGGCGTAGATTTTGTTTTGGTGGTTGTGATGTCGGGGTGACGGAAGGTCCTCCCAAACTTATGTTTGGAACTTAATTTAATAAACTGAAAGGCAGTGTGATGTTCTGCAGGTGGACCTTTGGCAGCCCAACAGTTTATCTCTGATTCGAGAGAACAGCTCAGTAGACGTCCATGTGGGACGGAACAAAACACAGTGGCTGAGAAGACATCTTCACCAGGCACATATCCACTATGAGTAAGTGTCCTCCTTCTCCCTTAGGACTATAGTTAGTACAAAATGATCTTCTTTCATTGGGACAAATATCTGTTTCTGGGGGACAAGCATCTGAGAAATCCACTCAGATCCCCATGGCTTTTTTCAATTAACATTTTTTATTGATTCATAGACTATAACAAAGAAAAAACACAACATATATACATTGAATCAACATTTAACATTTAACCCCCACTATTACCCCTCCCCAATCACCAACCCCACCCTGACACCCAACGAACACCCCTGTGGTCACAAATAAGAGTACACACAAAAAAAAAAAAAATAAAAAAAATATATATATATATATATATATATATATATATATATATATATATATATATATATATATATATAACTAAAACACCACTCTGGAAATTAGGGCGCTCCATCCAACATCCATCCCCTTAAAATAATTTGCCTGCCAATCATAATGCTGGTCAGAACCCAATTTTTTATGTGTTTATCCCCCAAATGTATGACCGCCCCATTGCCCAAAATACAGAGTCTGGGGCAAAATGAAATTTGAGTGCCCAAAACATCACACATAAAAGTCTGAATCTTCAACCAAAATTCTTGGATCTTGACACACCCCCAAAAAACATGGGTTGTGTCTTCATCTTCTGATTGGCATCGCCAGCAGGTGGGTGTGTCTTTAAGACAAGTCTATACAATCTAGAAGGGGTCCAATAAAATCTACGTAAAATCATCAATTGCATAAGGCGCACCCTTGCATCTCTAGATGCAGACTTGACTTTTTTTTTTTAGAATTCTAGCCCACACTTCCTCCTCCAATACCAAGTTTAAATCTTTCTCCCATAATCTCTTGACAGAATTTAAAGCTCCGACCCCCAGACTCTGAATTAGCAGGGAGTAATACACTGATGCCTCTTCCTTGGACCTTTTCCAAAAGCAGTAATCACCTCTCCCAGAGTATCTGCCGCTTGAGGGGAGTGTGTGCTACTCCCAAAAACAATACAAAGCAGGTGGTGCAGCTGTAAATACCTATAGAAATGAGATCTGGGAATCCAAAAATGTTGAACCAAATTTTCAAAAGATCTCAACACTCCACTCTCATATAGGTCACCGAGTGTAGTATCCCCCCTCCCAATCCACTCTGACCAGCAGAAAGGGGACTTATTAATACATAATTTAGGGTTCAGCCATATGCTTGAGGCAACATTTAAATAAATGTCCTAATTAAACACTCTGGACACTTTTGTCCATACTGAGTGCAAATGCGAGATAACGGGGTGTAACTTAACTTCTCCGATTAGTTTGATAGAAAGGCTTTGCAGTGGCGAAATAAGGGCAAGAACCTCCTACAAAATCAGGAAGGGGCTCTCTCAGGTGGAAGTGACCAATGAGCCAAATGTCTGAGACTGAATGAATAATAATAAAAAAATTCTTGGGTAGGCCTAGCCCACCTTTGTCAATTGGCTTATGTAACTTATTAAAATGTAATCTAGGACGCTTACCATACCAAATGAAGGACTCCGCTATGCTATCAAATAAGAGAGGGGGAAATCTACAGGGAGAGATTGCAGCAGGTAGTTAAAATTTGGAATACAATTCATTTTAATAACATTAACCTTCCCAATCATAGATAAATGTAATGAAGCCCACCTGCCCACATCGCTCGAAAATCTTTTTATTAAGGGGTCAAAATTAACTCTAACTAAATCAGACAAATTTGCTGGGAATAAAATGCTCAAATACTTAATGCCCTGTTTGGGCCACTGGAAGGCGCCTGGCTGGAAAGCCGTTACTGGGCAGTACTCTGTCAGAGCCAAAGCTTTGGATTTAGACCAATTGACTCTGTATCCTGAGAACTTAGAAAAGGAATGAATAATTCTATGGAGGCAAGGCATATATCTAATTGGGTCAGAGATGAATAATAAAATATCATCTGCGTAAAGCAAAAGCTTATGCGCCACACCTCCCGCCACCACCCCTGGAAAATCATCCTTCTTTCTTACCGCAGCTGCTAATGGTTCCAGGGCAAGACAGAACAATAATGGGGAAAGAGGGTAACCCTGCCGGGTGCCCCTATCCAGAGTAAAATAATCTGAAATTAATAAAAAATTTTGTAACGCCACTACCGGGTGTCAATAAAGTAACTTAATCCATCCGATAAAAGTATCCCCAAACCTGTATATTTCCAAAATCTTAAAAAGATAATCCCATTCTACCAAATCAAACACCTTTTCGGTGTCAAGTGAGATGGCAGCGACCGGAGTCTGATCATTCACCACTGACCACATAATATGTGCCTAATGTTATCAGAAGAGCTGCGGCCCCGAATAAACATAACTTGTCATAACTTTACTTAATCGGTTAGCCAGAGTTTTTGACAATATATTTACATCTAGCTGGATCAGGGAAATAGGACAGTAACTCTTTCACTCGCTTGGATCTTTGTCCTTTTTAAGAATCAGACTGATCCGTGTTTGTGTCATGGTCGGCGGAAGCTTTCCATTCTTTAATGATTCTGTATAAACTTCTAACAAAAGTGGAGCCAGTTCTGTAGCATAAGATCTAAAAAATTCAGTGGCAAAGCCATCTGGCCACGGAGCCTTGCCTGTAGGCATGGCCTTAATTACCTCACCAAGCTCCTCCAAGATTATCTCAGAATCAAGAGAATTGTTTTGCTCAGTCGTCAGTTTAGGGAGTTCTAATGGTTCCACAAAGTTTCTAATATCTTCATCAGTAGACAAAGATGTGGAACTATAAATATCAAGATAGAATTCTTTAAAAGCATTATTAATATCAATGGCCGTGGTAAAAATTTCACCACCAGCAGATTTCACTGAGGGAATGGTAGAAAAGATTCTCTCTGCTTTATATATCTAGCCAAAAGCTTCCCTGTTTTGTCCCCCAACACACAGTATGACTGTCTTGCCCTGATGACTGTCTTGCCCTGAATAGCCAAAACTCCACCTTCCATGACAAAATAGTATTATATCTGTATTTCAATCAGGTCAATTCTCTGAGGCCATCAGACGACATTCGGCACTTTAGCTCTGCCTCAGCGCTTTTAATATTCCCTTCCAACTCCACAAGTTCTCATGCTTTGGATTTTTTGATGAATGAGGCTGTATGATCCGGCCACTAAGAACCATCTTAAGTGCCTCTCAAGCCATGCCCTCAGAGGATACTGAGGACCAGTTGGTCTCCATATAAACATTGATTTCAGACTTTAACATTTGTTGGAATTCAGGATTTTGTAAAAAGAATGCATTAAAGCGCCAACTATATGATTTCCTTTTCTTCATATGTGGCAACACCTCTAAACTCACCAGGGCGTGATCTGTGACTAAAATGTTTCCAATTGAGCAATCAACAACAGATGAAATGAGGGACTTATATATATATAAAAAATCTATTCTAGAGTGAATCTTATGGACTGATGAAAAAAATGTATAGTCCCTACCGGATGGGTTCAAAAGTCTCCAAATATCTGTAAGACCAAGATTTTTACACATCCTGTGAAGTGTCAGTGTTGCTCTAGGGGGCTTACACACTTTTGCTTCACTATGATCAAGTGAGTCCATCAAAAGATTAAAGTCTCCTCCCAATATTATATCATGAGGGGTGCCAGCAGCTTGCAACATCCCTTCAAGATCTATAAAAAAGCCCTGATCATCAGCGTTATAGCAGATATTCAGGGGCAAAGTCTGATTTTGGCTAATGTTTACGCACCGTAAATATTAGCCAAAATCAGACTTTGCCCCTGAATTTCTGCTAAAACAACAATGACTCTTCCTAATTTATCTTTAATCTGCTTGAGACATTTGAATTTTAGATGTTTACTTATCAGTGTAATGACTCCCCTGCTCTTACTTGAGCCAGCACTGAAGAAAACATGTCCACCCCATATATTCCCACATTTTTCAGCTTGGGAAAGATGCGTTTCTTAAAGAAACACTATATCATATTTCTTACGTTTAAGAAGAGAAATAACCATCCTTCTTTTTATGGGGTGCCCCAACCCATTCACATTCCACGTAGAGTCAATCCACTCATACTAATATTTGACATTTTAACATATTAGAAAAAATATATTGTGTGTTAAATATAAAATTATAAAGACCACATTCCACATTAGTGCAACAGTCAAACCCCGAGCCTCCCCCTCGAACCAAACAAACAGAAAAAAGAAAAACATGCGCATTAACCCGCGCACGACAGCACCAACTGGCGTCCATCCCTCTAAACTCAAACAGTCCATGTACGCCTACGAGAGCCCCCGTGACAACTTTGCCGTCGGATTGCTCAAGTCCAGTGTTTCTATACAAAATTTGTAAAACAGAATTACACAACAGAATATAATCTATAAAATCAAACTCCAGCCAATAGGTGGGATAAACACAAAGAATGTGTAGATTCATCCACATAACTGTCCCGAAGGTGTGTTCCTCCACAAAACAAACTCCAGCCTCTAGCGAAAATAATAATAATTTTATATATATATATATATAGATAGATAGATAGATAGATAGAGATATAGATATAAAGGGCCGTTCATTTTCCTCGGACAGTCAAACGAATGTTCAGTGAGCCGGCCCATTCAGCTGCTACATGAGTGTAACAGATGACCCATCACTCCATTGTCCTGCAAGAAATACTCCACAAAACAAACTCCAACCAACAGGAGGCGTAAGCACAAAGAACGTGCAGATCCATCCACAACACTGTCCCAAAAGGACACTTCAGCCGCTAGGCGGAACCAGCACAAAAAGAAACAAAAAAGGTGCTCAGCTTCCTCGGACAGTCAAGTGAATGTTCAGTGAGTCAGGCCCACTCGGCTGCAACATGAGTATGACCAAATGACTTACTCCATTGACTTTATGAAGGACAATGCTTGTTGTGGGCATGTAAATGTTTTACGGCCATCCTTAGCATCTATTCTCAATTTGGCCGGGAACATCAGTTCAAAAGCGACCTTCCGTTGATGTAAGTGTTTCTTGCATTCCTTGAATCGATCACGTTTTTCTCTTGTCAAATTCGCAAAGTCTGGGAAAAAGAAAATGCTGTGGTTCTTCCAAGAAAGCCTTCCTTTACTCGTCGCCTCGCGTAACACGAGATCTTTTATCAGAAATATGGCCAGAATTTATCGGGGCCTGTCTCCCTCCATGGATCTCCGAGCCGGAACCCGGTGAGCTTGCTCGATTTCCAGCTTATGGCCTGTTATGTCGATCAGACTCGGAAAGAGCCCATCCAGAAATTTCACCAAATCTCGACCTTCTTCTTCTTCAGGAATTCCTACAATTTGGACATTATTTTGCCAGCTACGATTCTCTAAGTCTTCCAACTTTTCCCAAAGGCGCTCCAAATCAGCTTGAGCACGTAAGTGTCTTTTAATGTCTCCAGAGCCCGAGGATTTTGAGTTCTTTGACATATTGTCTTCCTAGAACAGTTAAGGATTAGGATGTATCAAATCTCACTGGTTTATGAAATGAAAAGTATTAAAACTGGCAAAATGCGCAGAGCTCGCCATTCACACGTCCGAACCTAGCATGGCATCACGTGGCCTGCTTTTTCGATCCCCAGGGCTTTGATTTGAATGTGCGGAACCTTCCAGAAAATGAAGGCATGGTTGGAAGTTCTCTTTCAAGCACTCGCTCCATCAATCATCCAGATCACCAGCAACAATTAAGTTTATCTTGCTCACAGCAGCCAGAAACACTTTCATTGTCATCCTTTTCCCCAAGGAGGCATTTTCTTACCCTCCCTTTATCTCTCCCCTCCTTCTCATGGTGATTTTAACAGAGCTGGCATACTGATGTATTTGAGCATATTTATGGGCAGAAATGTTTGAAAGTAGGATTCTGGGTAATGGGATGGGTTGAGAAAGAAATGCATGTGCCTTGTGCTTTGTTTACACTTGTTTAAAAGTCTTCATCTATTTTTGCTTTGGTCGTGACAGGTTGGATTGAAAAATTGTGGCATTCTTATTCTGTCCTCTGTATCCTTGACCAAAACACAACAAAACAAACAAAAATAGGGTTTAATTCTGTTTTCTCTGTTATGTCTTTGCTGTGTTCGTGACTGGTAACTCAATGTTGGATTTAAATAAGCAGATACTTTAGAGCCTATCATTGGATCATTATTGCAGTGATTAATATGTTTCAGCTGGCAACAATTCTTTTAACCCTATTTGATGCAGTGTGTAGCTTCTCATTTCTTAAACAACCATGTCAGAAGACGTATCCCGTGGTCATGGAAAATATGTTTTTGTGTTTCAGAAGGGGCAAATTATTTGCCTGCATCAAGCAAAGAAAACAACTGATTGCTGAAATCACTGGAATTGGGTTAAGCACTGTCCAATGCATTATTAAAACCTTAAAGGATAGCGGTGAACCGTCAGCTTCGTAGAAGAAATGTGGTCTGAAAAAAATCTTGAATGATCGTGATCGGAGATCACTAAAACGCTTGGTGAAGTCACATCGTAAAAAAATCGACAGTAGAACTCACGGCTATGTTTAATAATGAAAGTAAGAGCATTTCCACATGCACAATGTGACGAAAACTTGCAGGATTGAGACTGCACAGCTGTGTGGCCACAAGAAAGTCACTTGTAAGTAAGGCTAATCGAAAAAAAAAATTTGCTAGGGAGCAAAAAGATTGAACTGTGGAGCAATGGAAAAAGGTAATGTGGTCTGATGAGTCCAGATTTACCCTATACCAAAGCGATGGGTGCCTCAGGGTAAGAAGGGAAGCGCATGAAGCGATGCACCCGTTATGCATAGTGCCCACTTTACAAGCCTCTGGAGGCAGTGTTATGATCTGGGGTTGCTTCAGTTGGTCAGGTCTAGGCTCAGCAATGTTATGCGGCAAGTCATCTGACTACCTGAATGTACTGAATGACCATGTTATCCCATCAATGGATTTTTTCTTCCCTGGCGGCATGGGCATATTCCAGGATGAAAATGCCAAGATTCATCGTGCTCAAATTGTGAAAGAGGTTCAGGAAGCATGAGGAATCATTTTCACACATGAATTGGCCACCACAGAGTCCTGACCTTAACCCATTGAAAGTCTTTAGCATGTGCTGGAGTAGACTTTACGGAGTGGTTCAACCCTCCCGTCATCAATACAAGATCTCGGCCAAAAATTACTAACAATGAACAATACTTTTACAGCATTTATTAATCTTAGTTAATGTTAATTACAACATTTACTAGTACATTTTAAAAATAAAAATTTTATTAGTTAACATTAGTTAATGCACTATGAGCTAACATGAACTAACAATAACAATTGTATTTTTATTAACTAACATTAACTAAGATTAATAAATGCTGTAAACAATATATTGATAATTGTTTGTTCATGATACCTAAATGGAACCTTATTGTAAAGTGTTACCATATATATAAAGAAAATATAGTACTAACTTACTTTTCTATATCTCAAAAATGTTTGTTAGGTTTCAGATGATAAAACAATAGATATGTTGTTCGAAATCGACACAAAAAGTATTTGGAAAATTTCTGGTTGTCAAACTTTGTGGAGCATGTCCATAGTTAATGTGATGAACTACAGATGTGATTAATAGATCACCTGTGTGAACTTGAGAGTGACTTCATTCATCAACTAAAATCACATTGGGACTATTTGGTTAAAAGTAATTGTAAAAATGGTTTAAAAAAGTAATGTTTGTTCTGAGAATAGCTCTAGTTTAATTTGTTTGCAGGTTTGGGGTATTTTGTTTCTAATGCAATGATATTTGTAAATTTTTTATGTGTCCAAAAGTGTCCAAATACTTTTTGGGGCCACTGTACATACTGATAAAATGTATACCTTGAATGCATTCTAAGCAGTGCTGGTTAGATTACTTCTGAATTGTAATCGGGTGCTGATTACAAATTACATGACGAAAATTGCAGTCAGTAATGCAATCTTGTACAGTAAAATACATTTTTGGAGTAATCTAATCTGATAAGTTTTGGATTACTTCTAACCTAGCTTCTATTTGATATCACTTGCATTTGCATAGGATAATCTTGTACCATTTTAATATAAAAATGCAAAGAGGAAGGATAATATATTCCATTCTTTATTGCTATCAAAAAGAGCCTCACAAAAACAGCTCCTTATGACATTGTTTATTTATTACATAAGTGCATTAAACATTACAATGAGACATCAAGGTCATTTTAAGACATTATGAACATCAATGAGCATAAAATCAACATAAAATGAATGAAAATTAATGATAATAAAATCAATTACTTGCATAATTAATGGTCATGATTTTTTAAAATGCGTGAATATGCGCAAGACCACGAGTGCTACGCATGAAGGTTTGGACCAGGTTTGGACTCTTCCACTCACGTTATGACTGATACACCTGATATAGAGTGCGACTTGAACAGTAGGTGGAGATACCTGACAGCTGCTACTAGTGGTGGGTCATATTGTGCCAAATCCAAGCAAGCCCAAATAAACCCTGACTGAATACTGAAAATAAGCCCATAAAAAAAAACGCAACCCGTGACTGCTCATATTTGCAAAAAACGTTCTGAAAAAACAAGGCAAATGTCACTTATAATAAGTGTAATTGGCAACTATGGTATCAGGTCTATGTGAAATTTCACAACCCGCCCCCTCTCCCTCTCTCCCGAAAACACTCAAAGAGTTACCAAACGTATATCGCAGGTAAGCTGATTTAGAGTGAAAATGAGAAAAATTACAGTGATCAATAAATCATCAACAATTTACTGCTGTTGTCTAATAACATGTAATCATGTAATCCATAAAAAGTAACTGTAGTCCAATTCCGAGTATTTTAAATGGAATTTAATCCAATACAAGTACTTGATTTTTGTAATCTGATTAATTAATACAGATTACATGTAATCCGTTACTACCCAGCACTGACTGTAAGTCACTTCGAATAAAAGCATCTGCCAAATCAACATGATCACACGGGAAGTTGGAATGCTGTTCCTAAAGTTCCGTTACCCTAGGATCGGCAACAGTATGCTGACTCTCTGACATGCCCTATCTCTCATCAGACAGACAGTAACAACAGTTGCTTGCCCTCATGGCTCAACTGGTAATGCGTTGCATTAATTGCATGGGAGACTACAGTTAAATCCCCAATCAAATGAGGAAGTAATCACATTTGTAAAAACAATCACAAGCATGATAAGGAGGTTGCATTTTTGTCCCTAACATTGCATTTAGTCTCTACTAATGGTTAGGGTTAGATTTGGGTTTTGGTTGGGGGGGTAGATTAAATAAAATAAGCATTTCTCTTCACTGTTTTACACCCTGTTCAGCTGAAAACTATTCTTTTTACAACTGTCTTCTGGCAACCTCTCATGGATATAAATGGATGTCACACTTGTTTATATGCTCTGAAACACTTACCGCTTTAGCCTCTGGAGGCAGTGTTTTCAAATTCGGTCAACGAATACCGATTTCGGTTAAAGAAAAATCGGCACACACTTGCCGATTTTTTTATGAGATCAGGCTGGCCAAATACGTAAATGTAATGTCAACATCTCCTTGACACCCCACTGTCTCCACAGGGTGCTTATTTCCAATCTCCAAGCAGAAATTGAGAAACAAACCGGATACAGGTCATCCAGGATGCGCAGATCGGAATTCCAGTATGACTATGAAGTGTACCATCCCTTGGAGGAAGTAAGTATTTCACTGAACTTGAGGGTTGTCATATCAGTAACTCTGGTATTTACACACATCTTGGGTTATCCAATCACAAGTGGTCACAGGAGACAAATTAATACTCATATTTTGATACTCAGTGTTTAATATGCAGTGTTTTTAAAGCATCAGCCAACGAAAGGCTTACTTATAGTTGTCTCATTAAACTGGGATAAGAGAAAGTATTACACATTTCACCTTTAAATTATGGAGTTAGAAATGAGCGCAAAGTAGGCCAGACCTGCAAAATTAAATGTGTAAGAACCTTTCATGGAAACCATAATGTGTGACTGATTTCCGACTGCAAAACTTTACATGAATATGAAATATGAGCTGTAAATTGAAGAATGTGGGTCAAAATCTTGTTTTACACTTTTCCACAGATCCAGAGCTGGATGTTTGAGATGAACCGGACACACCCACACTTGCTAGACATGTTTTCTATTGGACGGTCCTATGAGGGACGGCTCCTCTATGTACTCCAGGTAAAGGCTGAAAGGAGAGACAATAAACTCATGGCCATTCAGTAAATATAGTCTTCTGCTGAACTTACCCAACCCCTCTCCTGTCAGTTAGGAAAGAGAACACGGCCCTATAAGAAGTCAGTATGGATAGACTGTGGAGTGCATGCAAGAGAATGGATTGGTCCAGCTTTCTGCCAGTGGTTTGTGAAGGAGGTTTGTGTTTCTGTTATTGACCACTGTTCATTCCATACCAATATTTATCTCACTGCAAGGTTGTTGCTAACATTCCAAAATAGTTTTGAATAGTTAATTTGCCTGACAAAAAAATATAATGTTGTATCTACAGGTGCATCTCAATAAATTAGAATGTTGTGGAAAAGTTCATTTATTTCAGTAATTCAACACAAATTGTGAAACTCGTGTATTAAATAAATTCAGTGCACACAGACTGAAGTAGTTTAAGTCTTTGGTTCTTTTAATTGTGATGATTTTGGCTCACATTTAACAAAAACCCACCAATTCACTATCTCAAAAAATTAGAATATGGTGACATGCCAATCAGCTAATCAACTCAAATCACCTGCAAAGGTTTCCTGAGCCTTCAAAATGGTCTCTCAGTTTGGTTCACTAGGCTACACAATCATGGGGAAGACTGCTGATCTGACAGTTGTCCAGAAGACAATCATTGACACCCTTCACAAGGAGGGTAAGCCACAAACATTCATTGCCAAAGAAGCTGGCTGTTCACAGAGTGCTGTATCCAAGCATGTTAACAGAAAGTTGAGTGGAAGGAAAAAGTGTGGAAGAAAAAGATGCACAACCAACCAAGAGAACCGCAGCCTTATGAGGATTGTCAAGCAAAATCGATTCAAGAATTTGGGTGAACTTCACAAGGAATGGACTGAGGCTGGGGTCAAGGCATCAAGAGCCACCACACACAGACATGTCAAGGAATTTGGCTACAGTTGTCGTATTCCTCTTGATAAACCACTCCTGAACCACAGACAACGTCAGAGGCGTCTTACCTGGGCTAAGGAGAAGAAGAACTGGACTGTTGCCCAGTGGTCCAAAGTCCTCTTTTCAGATGAGAGCAAGTTTTGTATTTCATTTGGAAACCAAGGTCCTAGAGTCTGGAGGAAGGGTGGAGAAGCTCATAGCCCAAGTTGCTTGAAGTCCAGGGTTAAGTTTCCACAGTCTGTGATGATTTGGGGTGCAATGTCATCTGCTGGTGTTGGTCCATTGTGTTTTTTGAAAACCAAAGTCACTGCACCTGTTTACCAAGAAATTTTGGAGCACTTCAGGCTTCCTTCTGCTGACCAGCTTTTTAAAGATGCTGATTTCATTTTCCAGCAGGATTTGGCACCTGGTTAAAGTTGGTTAAATGACCATGGTGTTGGTGTGCTTGACTGGCCAGCAAACTCACCAGACCTAAACCCCATAGAGAATCTATGGGGTATTGTCAAGAGGAAAATGAGAAACAAGAGACCAAAAAATACAGATGAGCTGAAGGCCACTGTCAAAGAAACCTGGGCTTCCATACCACCTCAGCAGTGCCACAAACTGATCACCTCCATGCCACGCCGAATTGAGGCAGTAATTAAAGCAAAAGGAGCCCCTACCAAGTATTGAGTACATATACAGTAAATGAACATACTTTCCAGAAGGCCAACAATTCACTAAAAAAGTTTTTTTTATTGGTCTTATGATGTATTCTAATTTTTTGAGATAGTGAATTGGTGGGTTTTTGTTAAATGTGAGCCAAAATCATCACAATTAAAAGAACCAAAGACTTAAACTACTTCAGTCTGTGTGCACTGAATTTATTTAATACACGAGTTTCACAATTTGAGTTGAATTACTGAAATAAATGAACTTTTCCACGACATTCTAATTTATTGAGATGCACATGTATTGCAAGAATAAACATAAATTGCCTGGATCCCTCCAATGTAAGTCAATGAAATTTTTTCGCCTGCTTTGTCTTCTGTCAGTTTTTGAGAAAACACCTAACTCTAAATATGAGCAATAGTAATGTTAGCTGAGTGGGACACAAATAAAGTGAGGTAAAGAGATAATAAGGTCAGGTCTGTTGCAATACCTTCAACTACCACAACGAGGCAGAGCTATGACACAGACGGAAGCTGATTGACTGACATGAACTTCATTACAGAGCTCCAGTTCTCCACACCCAGTCGCTCCTGTGCAGTCACTTACTGCTCTGCAGGATTACACTTAACACATCTCTGATTGCATCTCTCTTATATGACATATAATGAAACCAATGCAATGATACTCATATTTTAAAAAATATATTAATTCTGGAAAGGAGTGAGCAATTAACTTTTTTGCAGTGTATTCAGTGGCGGATTTAGGCATGGGCAACATGGGCAGTTACCCAGGGCGGCATCTTGCGGGGGGGCGTCACGAGGCACCCACACAGACCCTCCCCCCCACCACCATTTACCATGTTATACTGGTGCCGAAACACGGAAAGGAGGAGGCGAGAACCGGCTTAACAATATAAATAATATTTTAATAATAAACTGAACCAAAAAGACAAACACACACAGGTGTCGGACAGCTGTCCGTAACTCTCTCTCTCTCTCTGTCACACTGCCGTCTACGGTCGGCCTTATCCCTCTCGGGCTTAATGAGCCTAATTAGGGGCCGGGTGTGTGGAATCACAACCCAGCCCCACCCTCCGCCCTGCCACAAAGGGCTTTCCTGAAAAATGTCAAAGGTCAAGGGAGAGGTTAACTTCAGTTTGCTTAAGCACTCAAATGTTAAGAAAATGGCTATTTTTTTTTTATTTATTTTTTTTAATGGGCCATTTGTTTTTACACTGCAAAAAATATTTTTCTTAATCAGTATTTTTGTCATGTTTTCCATTAAAAATTTCTAAAAATCCTTAAAACAAGATCCATTTACTTGAGATAACATATTAAGGTTTGTTGTCAGATTTTATTTTTGAGTTTATTTTTTATTAACCCAATGGCAAATAGTTTTTTTTTTTCTTATTGAAAGCATAAATCTAACAATATTTAGTGATGTTTATGATTAAGAAAAGGGTAAAAAAAAAAAATAGTATTCCAATGGGGTGAGAAAAATAAAGTTCAATCCATTAAATCCATTAAAATTTTCAATCAAATTAATTATATGGTATGCTGATTAATTAATCCAATTAATCGCAATTAATCGCATATATAAATATTTGTGGAGAAATCCCCTAAAATAACAATAATTCAATAATGATTAAAGAACTTAAATAGTTATATTTAAATAATTATATATATATATATATATATATATATATATATATATATATATATATATATATATATATATATATAGTTAAATAATTAAAATTCAGATAATTAAAATGCATTACATTATTGTGGCAGACAAGTAAAGAATTGTTAAGACAATACAAAAATTGGCTTTAGAATCCAATATATTGTTTATTTCCATATTACTGAACTCAAGCCAGTCATTGGCCTCCAGTTCACAGCAACCCTATTTTGCAACTGAATTCGTCAATCAGTCCGAGATTTATTATAAGGGCTTGTCTAAGGACGCGTCAATACACCTGTCTTAGACGGATGCTTTTGGAGCGTCTCACTTTGGTTGCGTCGCGTCATAAACATACCGTTTTTAGTCGCTGTGTCAAATTAAACATAGTTTTGAGATCCCTGCATTTGATTTTGCATTCCATAAAGATAAGTTTGAATGCAAGAACGCATTCTTATCTTGTGTTGTCTGCTGTCAGTAAATGTGGTTTGTTCTCTGTATAAGCTGCGCATTGCCTACACAGCTGAAGTCTCACTTACAGACCCTTGGAGAAAACAGATGACTCCGATGGTGGGAATATTCCTTATTACAGGACATGATTAATTGCATTATTATTATTTTTGTTATGTTATTTTTTTATATAATTAATTACACTAAATTAACGTGTTAAATCGACAGCCCTGTTTAAGATATATTCTCTAAGAAGGCCTTAATATCTAATGCACGTTTGCTTCTTAAGCTAATTTATCTTGTTTAAAGTATGTTTACGTATACATTACAAATATCCTGATTAAGAAAATTATTTGCAGTGTAAATTAGAGAAACAGTCTTTGTGCTGTCTATTTTGCTCTATTGTAGCTTATATTTCATGCATCACTTGAAGTCTGTTACGATTCTGTTCATTGTGAATGCAGGCTTTGAACTCCTATCAACACGACACCAGCATGAGACGACTGATGAATCAGTTCAATTTCTACATTATGCCTGTCTTCAATGTGGATGGTTACCATTACAGCTGGAAGACAGTAACTATCTGTTTGCCATATGTCCAGATTTCAATGTCACTTCTCTGATTAATGCTGACAGTGTCAAGAGCTTATTGAAATGAATTGTTTGCAGCTCTGCTGTTTTAAACAAATATAAACAAAGCCAAGAATAGCTTGCGTCAACATATGGTATGACACCAATAGAAGCAACTGAGGAAAATGTCTTGTGTTTTTCTCTTTTAGGATCGCTTTTGGCGGAAAACCCGTTCAAAGATTCCCAAGTATCACTGTCGGGGAGTTGATGCCAACCGAAATTGGAAAGTAAAGTGGTGTGGTAAGTTGTAAGAAAGTAACATATTCTGAAGAACCAAACTTCTCCTCTTCCTTAATTTAAAGGGATAGTTCTAAATGTATCTGTGTATAAGGGTTTGTATTTACAGTGCTATAAGAGATAAACAGCCATAACAAAGTTCCCCTTTTGTAAGTTTGCCAAATTAATAAATGTAAATGTAAATATAACATAGACACACACAGTGTGTATAAAAAATAAAGTGATTTGATTTGGTTTTTGATTTGAGTCCTTTAGCAGCTAATGAGGATGCCCGACACACAGATTAAAATAAAATATTTACATCATGCACAATCTTGTACTTGAATTTCCCTATGTACTCTAATATGTAAAGAAATCAAGCAGATGTCAGGGTCCATATTTGTTTCCTCTTCCTGCTGTTTGAAGATGTTTTTTTTAGTGTAAGAGCTGAAGCTGTGACATAAATGCGATTATGATGATGTAAAAAAATAATAATGACTTAGTCTCCAAATCTTAGACATCCCAAAACCCTTATGTTATACCCTATTACTGGTTAGATTTGCCTATTTTATAACGATTTAGAACTAAATCTGCACACAAAGTAAAAAAGCACTAAAAACTAGACTAAACTCTTTCTTTTTAAGTGTATACTTGAATATCTTTTGGCTGATCGCACACTGTATATTACATATAGTACATGATTTATATATACTATATATATATATATATATATATATATATATATATATATATATATATATATATATATATATATATACAGTACTGTGCAAAAGTTTTAGGCGATTGTGAAAAATTTTGCATAGTGAGGATGTCTTAAAAAATAATGACATAAATAGTTTTCATTTATCACTTAATGTCATACAAAGTCCAGTAAACATATAAAAAAGCTAAATCAATATTCGGTGTGACCACCTTTGCCTTTAAAACAGCACCAATTCTCCTAGGTACACCTGGACACAGTTTTTCTTGGTTGTTGGCAGATAGGATGTTCCAAGCTTCTTGGAGAATTTCTTTTATCTATTTAGGCTGTCTCAATTGCTTCTGTTTCTTTATGTAAACTCAGACTAACACAACGTTCAGTGGGGGGCTTTGTGGGGGCCATGACATCTGCTTTTGTGAAGTAGAGTGAGTAGAGGGTCAGGATATGGTGAAATTCCTGGACGGGCTCCTTCCGAACCTGCTTGACATAGCAGGCTATAAGCTGGAAATCTAGCGAGCTCACAGGGTTCCTTCATGGCGAGCTGCGGAGGGAGGCAGGCTCCGATCAATTCTGGCCAAATTTCTGAGATCATCCGATAAGACTTTTGCACAGTACTATATATATATATATATATATATATATATATATATATATATATATATATATATATATAAATATATACACATTCTTCAGTGAAATCTACTCGATTATGGATCTTACACTCAAAGCTTTGTTTCTTTGAATTGTCAATAGTTTTTTTTTTTTTTTTTGCTTATTGAGCTATATATTTTGAATCAGTGCACCTGATTGTAATGATCTATTTTTATTTTTATTGGCACAGAACAAGTTTCTATCATTTCTCATATTATAAGGAAACATATATCTTTTAAAGGGTCATGACATACTCTTTTTTTATTTATTTTTTATAATTGTATTATCTTCCCTGAGGTCCGCTTAGAATGTTTGTAAAGTTTTTTTGCACCAAAGTCCTAATTTAGTCATATATAATAATTTCCCATCCTGTCTCTGGCCCTCTCTCTGAAACACTCGGTTTTAAGCTGCCTGGCCTTTTAAGACTTCAGTGTAAATGCCCACTGTTGTGATTGGCTAACATCATGCAGTCCTTCCAATACAGGCATATTGGAAACGCAATCCGAAGGAAATGAACCAACTCCACACAACATTAAAACTACATTTCAGGGTTAACGTATAACATACACCCAACACATTTCATCTTAATATATCAAACTGTTCACTCAAGCACAGCATAAACTATCAAACAGTCATGACATATTAAATATTCATCAATGAAATTGGTTACTTACATTTTTCCATCCAATAGTCCAATTTTAACTGCCCCATCTTTCAATAACAGTTCCTTTGCAAAGCTTGACTCATATTGTGACTGTTTCACAAGCAATTCCCACTGAAATCTTCTGAACACTCAAACGTAATACAATACACTGTGATGCTGGGTGCTTCAACCAGCCAAAGCAGAGACTGTGGTCTTCACATCTCACATTTTCCCAGTTTGTTTACAAACACATTGCCGGAAACTTATCAAAATGATCAAAGATGTTTACAATTAAAAATAGCACAGATTTGTGCAAAATTGGTCCAGGATGCCTTCCAAACAGCACAACAGCAAGGCAGCACAGCTGAATGAAACACAATGGGGGATCTTTTTTAGAGTTATAACTTGACATTGCGTCTTTTAAAAGTGCCACTACATGTATGATAACAGTCAAAGCCATTCATCTAGTGCACATTTATGTAGAAAAGCATTTAAATTCAGACAGGCCCATGAAGGTGTCCTGTGTAAGTCCACTTTGGATGAATTTCCCATGACAGGCCCCATCTCTCTTCAACTGTGTGACTGACTGAGCACCAGTGGGTGGGGCCAAGGGTGCAGTGATGGAAAAATAGATGTTACATATGCAGATGTATTTGTTCCTTGTGACGTCACAAGTTCCACGAATTCCAAACGGGCTGTTTTTGCAGCTTGGTTTAAATAAATGCTCTTTTTCTATTAAGGAGGAAGTTTTCAGTTCTGAAACTTACAGTATGTTTTTATAGTACAATGACCTCTGATATGTCAATAGATCAAGGAAAATTGTATTCCTCATGCCATGACCCCTTTAAGGGAAGATTTAGGGCGTTTGTTTATCACATAAATCCTGCTCTCTCTCTTTCTCTGGATTTGTCTTCTGGTTCCAAGCCTGTGATTTTTCTCAGATTTTATTTTATATTCTGTATTTTATATTCTGGTTGTCTTATCTCCCTGAAGCACACAGAAATAAAGCCTACCCAAAGATGTTCACTCTAAATGCACTGGTAGATAATACCTGACACATAGAAAAATAAATAAAGTGCGCTGACAGTGAGTCAGCAAGATTCCAAAGGAGGAAAGTAACAGTTGGTCATGACTGCAGACTTGGAACGAAAAGATGAAGATGAAAAGATTACAAATAAAGTTAAAAGTACAACTCTACAACTCTCTTATCTTTGCTATCTCTGATAGATGAGGGTGCATCCCTGCACCCCTGTGATGACACATACTGTGGTCCATTCCCTGAGTCAGAGCCCGAGGTCAAAGCCGTCGCCAAGTTTCTACGCAAACACAGGAAACAAGTCAAGGCCTACATCTCTATACATGCCTATGCTCAGATGCTTCTTTATCCATATTCCTACAAATATGCTACTATTCCAAACTTCAACTGTGTGGTGAGTGTTGGTTTCTTCTATCTTAAGATAGCTAGACGTTTTCAATTAGGGTGGGGATCATTCTGTGTGCATATACAGTATATATATATATATATATATATATATATATATATATATATATATATATATATATATATATATATACTGTACTTACGTACATATATACACTCACTTAGCCTTTTATTGGGAACACTGTGGTCCTACTAAAGTGCCCGACAGGGTCTTCTGCTGTTGTAGCCCATCCGCCTCAAGGTTCGATTTGTTTTGTGCATTCTGAGATGCTATTCTGCTCACTACAATTGACAGAGTGGTTACCTGAGTTATCGTAACCTTTCTGTCAGCTCGAACCAGTCTGGCCATTCTCTGTTGACCTCTCTCATCAACAAGGCGTTTCCATCTGCAGAACTGCCACTCACTGGATGTTTTTTGTTTTTGGCACCATTCTGAGTAAACTCTAGAGACTGTTGTGCGTGAAAATATCAAGAGATCAGCAGTTACAGAAATACTCAAACCAGCCCGTCTGGCACCAACAATCATGCCACGGTTGAAATCATTGAGATCAAATTTTTTACCCATTCTGATGGTTGATGTGAACATTAACTTAAGATCCTGACCCGTATCTGTATGATTTTATGCATTGCACTGCTGCCACACAGTTGGCTTATTAGATAATCGCATGAATAAGTAGGCATACAGGTTTTCCTAAAGTGCTAAGTGAGTGTATACTTCTGATTAAGAATATGGAATAGGGAGTCAAGTGACGCCATGCGAGGATCGGAAGTGTGCACGGCGAGCTCTGCGCAATTTGTTGGTTTTGACACTTTTGATGACATAAACCAGTGAGATTCGATACACTCTGTTCCATAACTGTTTTAGGGGATAATATGTCAAATAATTCAAAATCCTCAGGCTCTGGAGACATTAAAAGACACTTTCATGCTCGTGCTGACACCCCTGAGCAGGCCCCAAGCCAGGGAGTCCATTTAGTCATGGAAGTGCGGGAAATGCGGCGAGAGATGTTGAACATGTCAGCAATGCTGACGAAGGTTGTTGCTGACTTGGAGGATCTTGCTGAGATACGTCGATCGATCACTGCCATGGTCGAGAAACGGATCGATTATCTGGAGTCATCAAAGAGGGAATTATCTGCTAATCCGCTAGCGACCAAGGTAGATTTGGAGCATGTCTGGGAGAAGTTGGAGGACATGGAGAACAGTAGCCGGCGGAATAACATCTGTATTGTCAGAATTCCTGAGTGAGTAGAGGGTCAAGATATGGTGAAATTCCTGGACGGGCTTCTTCCGAACCTGCTTGACATAGCAGGCTATAAGCTGGAAACTAGCGAGCTCACAAGGTTCCTACATGGTGAGCTGCGGAGGGAGGCAGGCCCCAATCAATTCTGGGCAAATTTCTGAGATCATCCGATAAAGATCTTGTGTTACGCGAGTCGAGGAGTAAAGGAAGGCTTTCTTGGAAAAACCACAGCATTTTCTTTTTCCCAGACTTTGTGAACTCGACGAGAGAAACGTGATCGATTCAAGGAATGCAAGAAACTTTTACATCAATGGAAGGTCGCTTTTGCACTGATATTCCCAGCCAAATTGAGAATAGATGCTAAGGATGGCCGTAAAACATTCACATGCCCACAGCAAGCGATGTCCTTCATAAAGTCAATGGAGTAAGTCACCTTGTGGTACTCACGTTGCAGCCGAATGGACCAGCTCACTGAACATTTGCTTGACTGTTTGAAGATACTGCGTGTTCTTTTTGTGCTGGTTCCGCCAAGCGGCTGGAGTTTATTTTGTAGAATAATACAACTGTAGGACAGTTTTATGGATGAAGCTACATGGTCTTTGTGTTTATTCTGCCTATTGCCTGGAGTTTATTTTATGGAGTATTTCTGGCTAAGTCTTTGGAGTGAGTAAGTCATTTGCATGCACTCATGTTGCAGCCGAATGGACCAGCTCACTGAACATTTGTTTGACTGTCTGAAGAATCTGCGCGCTCTTTTTGTGCTGGTTCCGCCTAGCGGCTGGAGTTTATTTTGTAGAATAATACACCTTTAGGACAGATTTATGGATGAAGCTACATGCTCTTTGTGTTTATTCTGCCTATTGGCTGGAGTTTGTTTTATAGTTTATCTTTTGTTGTGTAATTCTGTCTCACAAAATTTGTATAGAAACACCGGACTTGTGCAATCCGACGGCAAAGTTGTTTTAGTTTGAGTTTGGAGGGATGGACGCCAGTTGGCGCTGTCGTGCGTGGGGTTATTTTATTTTTTCTGTTTGTTTGGTTCTGGGGAATGTTCGAGGTTTGACTGTTGCAATAATGTTGGAATGTGTTCTTTATAATCCTGTTTTTGACACACAATCTATTTTTTCTTACATGTCAAAATGTCAGATGTTAATATGAGTGGATTGTCTCTCTCCACGTGGAATGTGAATCGGTTGGGGCATCCCATAAAAAGAAGGAAGGTTATTTCTCTTCTTAAGCGTAAGAAATATGATATAATGTTTCTTCAAGAAATGCACCTTTCCCCGCAGAAAGCTGAAAAATTTGGAAAGATATGGGGCGGTCATTTTTTAATAGTGCTGGCTTGAGTAAGAACAGGGGAGTCATTACACTAATAAGTAATCATCTACAATTCAAATGTCTCAAACAGAGTAAAGATAAATTAGGAAGAGTCATTATTGTTTTAGCTGAAATTCAGGGAAATTCAAAGTCTTATTTTGATGAATATTTATGCACCTAACGTTGATGATGTTGAAAGCCGCTGGCACCCCTCATGATATAATATTGGGAGGAGACTTTAATCTTTTGATGGACTCAATCCTTGATCATAGTGAAGCAAAAGTGTGCAAGCCCCCCTAGAGCAACAGTGACGCTTCACAGGATGTGTAAAATCTTGGTCTTACAGATATTTGGAGACTTTTGAACCCATCTGGTAGGGACTATACATTTTTTTCTTCAGTCCAAAAGATTTACTCTAGAATAGATTTATTTTAATATCTAAGTCCCTCTTTTCTTCTGTTGTGGATTGCTCAATTGGAAACATTTTAGTCTCAGATCACGCCATGGTGTGTTTAGAGGTGTTGCCACATACGGAGAAAAAGAAATCATATAGTTGGTGCTTTAATGTATCCCTTTTGCAAAATCCTGAATTCCAACAAATGCTAAAGGCTGAAATCAGTGTCTATATGGAGACCAACTGGTCCTCAGTATCCTCTGTGGGCGTGGCTCGGGAGGCACTTAAGGTGGTTTTTAGGGGCCGGATCATACAGTATGCCTCATTCACCAATATATATATATATATATAATTATATTATTATACATTTTTTTTCTTTCTTTTTTTTGTGTGTATACTCATGTGTGACCACAGGGATGTTTGCTGATGGTCAGGGTGGGATTGGGGATTGAGAGGGGGAGGAGTAATAGTGGGGGTTAAATGTTGATTCTATGAATATATGTTTTGCTTTTCTTTGTCAATTGTATGAATCAATAAAAAGTGTTAATCTGAAAAAAAATATGGAATAGGTCAGATATATTATTTTTGGGGCTTGCCTCACTTATTACTAGGCATTCATAATGATTGACTGAACCAATTCTCTAAGCAGTCTATCACACATCGGTTTGAGAAACCTTTGCTCTTTCCACACAGGAATCAGCTGCCCAGAACGCAGTGAGTGCTATTTACTCAGCTTATGGAGTGAGATACAGATATGGCCCAGCCTCCACTACACTTTGTAAGTCAGACATAAGCTCTTTTCTTCTACAAACAATGACATATAGCTACTGCACGAGTCATCAGCTCTCTGTAAGCTCTGTCAGTTATAGAGCTTCAGCAGTGATGTTATATCAACTCTTATCCAGATGTGTAATGTGTTTCATTGACTTGCAGATGTGAGTTCTGGAAGCTCAATAGACTGGGCCTATAAGAATGGGATTCCATATGCTTTTGCCTTTGAGTTGCGTGACAAGGGCTACTACGGCTTCCTGTTGCCCGAAGCCCTGATTAATCCCACCTGCACAGAAACCATGAGAGCTGTAAAGACCATTGCCTCAGATCTGCTGAAGAAATGTACCAAATGATTTTTCATTTACTTACCTTTCACTTTCTATACCAGCTCTCCTCTCATCTATACCCCAGTTTAGCCCATAAGCCATGGCAATATGTCACAACTACCAATTTATAAATGTGTCAATATATTATTTTACATGTTCAGTGGCCCCCAAAAGTATCTGGACACTTGAGCCAACCTTGAAATGTATGAATGTTTTTCATTATATAATAAAATATCAAACCAAGTGACATTTATTTTAAATAAAAATAGCACAGACACTCTTTTCAAGCAAATTATTTAACAAAAAGAAGTTTATTAGATTTTAGAGGGAAGGTAAACAATAGGTATAGTGTTCAAAATTAAAAGTATTGAGGACACTTGCTGGTAAAAATAAATTAAATAAAAATAACTAAAAGGAAAAAAAAAAAAACTAACAGTCTAATTTGGTTAAAAATAATTGCAAAAATAGCTAGGAAAGGTTAGTTCTGAGAAAATGTCTAGCATTATTTTTTGCACATTATCTAACGTGATGAAATTAATAAATTTTTACATGACTTATGTGGCCAAAAGTGTCAAAATATTTTTGGGGGCCACTATAGTTTAAAAAGGGGGATTTATTTTTAAAAATTTTGTATTAGAAAATAAGATTATTTATAAAATAGTTTAATAAGCCTCTACGTTAAAAAATAAAATGGTAAAAATGTTTGAACAGTGTAGATATGTAAGCACTTGAATTCTGAGCTAAATTGTTCCTTTTCTAGAAAGTGGATTTTTTCTAGTGATACAGTGAGCATTTGCTGTATATGCAAGGTTCAAAAGAAAACCCAAAGAATGTAAATAATGCATACTTTTATATTACAATGGGTTTATTTTAATACAGATGCTGTGCAGCCTAGAGCTACATATTTCTGCAGCTACAAGACAGCTATGGTCTTGTTTTGAAATGGAACAGTACATGTCAAATCGGAACGCTCAACCTTTAATGATGTAGACAGAGTATATAAAACTATGTGCGTGTTTGTGTGTGTGTGTGTGTGTGTGTGTGTGTGTGTGTGTGTGTGTGTGTGTGAGAGAGAGAGAGAGAGAGAGAGAGAGAGAGAGAGAGTTTTATATGAAGCTTGAACTTTACCATTTCTAATTAATTTTATTAGGAGGGGAAATGTTTACATGTGTACTATCAAAAACAATTGAATTCAAAAAGAATTAAATTTAACACAATACTGTTTTTTTTTTTATTCAGCCATTATTTATTTAAAATAAAAACATGCATTGTTATATATACAGTGTCTTAATCTGCCATTAATTTTTTTAAAAACATTTTTTTACCTTTGTATACTTTGTATGTTTTCGTACAAGTCGAAAATTATTAAAAGTGTTTTTTTATGAAAATGTTACACTGTAAATCATTCTGTATTCTCACACTGTATGCTGCATACAACCAAGTATGAAAGACATTACAATAATAAGATACCATTTAATGTAGCCCTCAAATGATGACACAATAGATTTGATCATTCAGATTTAGAAACCATGTAATTGTTTTATTGAGTATACTGTAGCCCAGTGGTAGGTACATAGCAATGAAATACTGACCTGATCCTTTAAAACCCTGATATGTTTTTAATAATTAATTTCATATGGGCAAGACAGGTGGGATGTTGGATCCTTAATGAAATCTGCAGGAGATGCTCTAAGAAGATAAATATAATTATACATCCTACCACCTGGATAATGTTCTTGTGTGCTGCTGAAAATACATAATTATGCTTACAATAAAAAGTGCATTTTCATACAGTATGCCTAACTAACATGTTATGTGGATATATGGTTAAGTATATTTATCCCATGATCTGCATTTTGAAATACAGTTGCTAACAGTTGACAGGAACGGCTGGCCTTGAGTCAATCTCCACATTAATGTCAACTTCTCTTTTTTGTACAATGCAATAGAATTTCAGACATCTTGTGAATACATGATAATTACTCATCTGCAAATGCTAAAACCAAACTGTAGTTTTGCTTGTCTCTGACAAATATCTGAAATATATCACGCGTTCCAAGGAGGTTAACTCATTTGTCTTCCTTAAGACCAGCAGAGAAAAGAAAATTATATATATATATATATGTGTGTGTGTTCTTGAGAAAGAGAGAGTGTTTAAAGTAAATTGAGCCAATCCGTAAACATTAAATTACTCACTGTTTCAAACGTATAGCCACAAGACATAAACAATATGCGTGCTAACATGATTTTAGTGTGATAAAATCCCTTACTAACCTTTTCTGTGTAAAATTATAGCCATTCATTGTATATAATTATAATGGTTTGTGTGTGTGTGTGTGTGTGTGTGTTTTGCTTTGAATTTGAATTGTATTTTTTGTTCCTGTTGTCTTGGACTTACACTGACACCTAGGGGGTGTGGATGCAGCATCATTCAACCGCAATAGTTTTCAGTTACAGATGCCATTGTAGAAATTCAATATTCACAGCCTGCCAGGATTAATTAAATCCCTGAATGAAAGTGTACAATAACAGGACGGTTACTGAGATTAAATGAGTAGTATTCAGATGGTCATGTGCTAACATGGCAGCCCCATGTGCGGACCCTCTCCATGTAGAATAAAACAGCTTTTATAAGGTTACTGATATGACTGAAGTCTTCATCTCATTTGAGTGCTCATGATTTTAGACATTGGTTTGAAACTGGCTATAAAATGAATGGCTATAACTTTACACAGAAAAGGGTAGTAAGTGATTTTATCACGCAAAAATCATGTTAACAGGCATATTGTTTACATCTTGTGGCTATACTTTTGAAACAGTAAGTATTTTAACATTTACGTATTGGCTCCATTCACTTCCATAGTAGGTGCCTCACTGTAGGCTAGATTATTATTATTATTATTATTATTATTATTAAAGATAAGGAGCGGCAAATAAAAATAATTTTTGGTGGTAATAAATATTATGCCACAAATGCTGTCGATTGAGTTTAACTTGTATTGAACCTGGAATATTAATTTAAACAGTAATCAAATGTGTTCCTGTGTAGGCTACCTGAATTCAACACTCTTGTCTTTCTGAAGAACTTTTTTTTTTTTTTTTTTTTTTACAATTTATTTCTTTAGAAGTAAAACTTTAAATGAGGAAAAAATTACAGAGTGCACCTTTAATTGTTTTTTATTTTTATTTTATTTTTTACTCTTGCTCTCATTTTATTTTATTTACCTAAAAATAAATGTTTATCATTTGATTTTACATTTGTATTAAATCTTTACTATAATATTTATTTATTTCATACTCTCTCGTTCTGCCTCACTGCGGTCGTTCTACGTGCGTGACGTCATTTCCTTCCAACATGGCGCAGGCAGCAGGTCGCTGATGGAAAACTGAGGGATTTACCCCACCTTCTGGCTCTATTTATGTTTCTCTTTTGAGGGCACCATCCGCCGGAGAAAAACACAATAATACTGGAATATCTACTAATCGCAGATCCAGCCTCTTTTGGGACAGGTCTTCCTCACCCCGTCGCAGCGCGTCATGTATGAAGGCAAAAAGACGAAAAACATGTTTTTAACCCGAGCTTTGGAGAAGATCTTGGCCGACAAGGAGGTGAAAAAGGCTCATCACTCTCAGCTGCGCAAAGCCTGTGAGGTGGCACTAGGTCAGTGTAATTTCGAAGCTTTGATCGCAGTGTTTTAAAGGTGTTTCAGATCTGCATGCGTGCCTTTAATTCTGCCGGGTGTAGATTCGGAGCTCTTAAGAAGAGCTGCATGAATCCACCAGCATCGCGGAAGTTATTGTCATTCTACATGAAAAATACCACGATCCGAACCTGTCCCTGTTCATTTAACATCGAAATATCGATAATTATGTGCTGTTGAGTTGAACAAATCACACTTGGTTCATGCACGGATGAGGAAACTGGTTAAGGAAAGCAGGAACTGACAGGGCGAGTTTGTCCTCTTTGACAGGAGCTTGACAACAGCCACTTCATCATATTGTTTGTGCACAGAATAAACTAATAATAATAATAATAAACTTTAGACGGTGGTAATATGTGTTTTGGTCCATCCAATATTTGTACGGGGATTAAAATGTGCTCGCGCTAATTCACTTGAGTGTCATTGACCGTTTGATCACAATTTTGTATGTCATTAAGTGCAAAGACTCCATCTGTCATATTATTTTACGAATAAAATCTCAGATTTGCGAGTTGCACGACACTGTAGCACAAACTTGGCTGCCATGTCGTTTATAATTGCGGAAACTGGGTTGCACTATCCCCAGTTTCCCTCAATAGCAACAATGACTGGGCATGATGAGAAGAATGCAGGTGGAGATTCGTGTTTGCATTGATGTTGTCGCAGCATGGTTTTATTTAGCTTTAAATTAAACGGGGCTATACATTTATGGAGTTCAAACTTTATAATATATATAGAAACAGTGCGCAAATATTGTGCCATGCTGTCACAGGTTCCGCCAATAGTGACGAATCGTTTTGTTGAAACAGTTCTTTGTAATGACTCGGTTGAACCGATTCGCACTGCTTGGTAAATCACTGGACTGTGGGCCCTATTTATGAAACGAGCAATGCACATTTGTGTGTAAATAGTTCATGAATCCATTTAATTCAATCGTGCAATTAACCAAATATGCTTTATAACTGACGATTTTACTAAAAAATGTGTTCTGCCCGAATTTCACTAAAAGATACGGCCTGTTTCAGAGAACATTTTTATTCAGATTATATGTCTTAATCGAAAAAATATCGATAAACAGCATTAGCGTGCAACTAGATATTTATTTCACCTCATAAAAAGTCCACTTTTGTTAACACGTTTGAGCGATGACTCGAATGAGTGGATGAATTGATTCGTCAACCGGTTCATTTCAACGAACTGTCCGAACAGACTGATTCGCTGAAATGAATCGCTGGTTTGCGATGGGCGTAAGGGAAGTGCTGTGTGCAGGATAAGGTGAATGTCTCTCCCTCTGTCATGCATTTCTCATTATCAGCGGTCAATAATGCATTTGTGCTGGCAGCTGGATTACAGTGCATTATTTAAAGAGATGAACATCAGTGGCTTCCGAGCTCCTGGAATCACATGCACCATTCATTGTGTATGCAGTGTTGTTGGTCCAGAGTGCTTTTCTGTATAGAAAAGTGTGATTTGCACAGGTTTGACACCAAAGAAGTGGTCGATGTTTTTTGGCTTTGCGTTGAAAACAATTAGGCACAGAGACTGATTTTTTTGAGGTGGGCGGTATTTTGATGATTTAGAAATTCTCACAAAACTTGTCAAGAAAATATCCTGGTAATTTCTGACTTCAAATAGCCTATGGAAAATGAAGTCTATTTTGAGGGTCATTAAAGGAGTATTTTGGGTTAAATACAAGTTAAGCCCAATCGACAGCCATCTGTGGCACAGTGTTAATTACCACAAAAATAATTTCCACTCATCCCTTATTTTCTTAAAAAAAAAAAAGCAAAAATCTGTGTTTCAGTGAGGCACTTACAATGGAAGTGAATGGGGCCAATCTGTAAACGTTAAAATACTCACTATTTCAAAAGTATAGCCACAAGACATAAACATTATGTGTGTTAACATGATTTTAGTGTGATAAAATCACTTACTAACCGCATCTGTGTAAAGTTAAAGCCAATTTTACAACTTTGTTGCCATGTTGATGTAATGTCAACAAACCCTAAAATGACTGTAAAAATGACAATTTAAACAACTTTACAGCTCAAATAATACCCAGGTTTTAACAGAAGAATTAATGTAAGTGCTTTTATAGAATTATAAGCTTCACATTTCTGCCTTTAAACCCTCCAAAAATTGGCCCCCAATTTCCATTGATAGTGCCCAACTGCAACATCTATTTTTTTTTTTTTTTAAGAAAAGGAGTAGATGAAATCACATTTTCCTTACCAATTCTCATTACTGCAATGGAAAAGATGGTCATTATGATATTCTGATTACTGCAATGTGAAGAAAAATGTAATTGTTAAATTGTAAATTATTTATGCATCATAGTATTCTGTTGGTACTGCCTTTAATTTTCGCTGTTTTTAAAAAGAAATCATTGTACAACAGCATTTTTTTTTTTTTTTTAAACTGTAATAAAGTAAATAATGACTGTGTTACGGCAAAGAGAATCATCATGTAGAAGAATTGGAACAATTAGGAGAATTTGGGGGTGAAATGTGCTTAAGGGTCCTGACAATAATGTGTTAAAAAAATCACAATATGAAAAATCTTAGTGGTCCTAAATGTATGCTTCATTTTCTTTATGCAAAATATAATATCCTTTTTTATTACTGATTTGGGATTAAATATGAACATATAAAGATCTAAAGAACAATCACAGTCTAATGTAGAGGTAAAAAGTTTCATGATGCTTGGCAAACATAGGGAAAACTTTGAACTCTTTCTCTCTGAGTTTGTTAGTGAATAATATAGATCATATGTGCTGTGTTTTACTCCACAAAGCACTGGCCTTATCCAAGAAAATCAGGTCTCTGGCTATTTAAAGGAATAATTCACCTAAAAATTATAATTCTTTCATCATTTAGTCACCCTTATGTTGTCTCAAAGACTTTCTTTCTTTTGCGGAACACAAATGTATATATTTTAATGATATGGTCTGTTTGTCCATACAATGCAAGTGAATGGTGACCAAATTATCAAGCACCATAAAGAACATAAAGGCAGCATTAAGGTAATGTATAAGACTCCAGTGGTTTAAACCATGTCTGCTGAAGAGATCCAATTGGTTTTGGGTGAGAAAGTTGGACTGTAGACAGTGTGCGTACATCACAGCTAGGATTTAATCTTCACGTGCTTTTCAGGAGCTGCTCTGAGTGTGGTCTGCATTGCGGGTCACTGATGTTAAAGTCGGCATGAAATGGAAGTTGCGACTGACTTTTCTTCTATATTGTGACGTATTTCTGAGTAAAACAGCTTTTTGAACAAGAAAAAAATCTAGGATGGGGTTTGATTTTATCCACCGGTTGTAGATTGGATTGTGAAAAGTGGGCGTTGCATACCGGAATGGGGGCAGATCTGAATGCGAGTTTGCAGTTGACACAAATACACACCTCTTCCACCATGCTGCTCGAGCTTGAGCCGGTTACCGGGGAAATTGAGCAGCAATCTCAACACACTGATCATCAAAGTGACAACATAAATGCACAAGCACATTCAAAATATAAATAAACTCCAGAGGCACCCGAGTTGCATAGTATTCTGTTCGGTAGCGACCCTCTTAGCAATTCAGGCATGAAATGTCTTGAACAAATCCATGAATTCGCCGTTATTCTTCCTCCTCGGAAATGTAAGTTGAAGCCAGCTGGTCCATAACCGAAGAAGTTTGGGTTAAGGAACGGGAGTTTTGGAGGAAAACAGCCGTAAATACACCTTTTCGTCTCTGCATTAGCTCTTTTGATGGCAGGTTTGTGTACATGACTCTTGAAGAGGCGGGGTTAAAACTGACTTACCTTTGTATACGTCAGCAGAGAAGTGTCAGTCATTTTGCCGGAAGAGCAAGTTATGACATTTTGATTAAAGATTACGAGGTCAATTTTTTTTATTTTTTATAAAATAGCAAATATACATGGATGAATCGCTCACAATAAGACCAGTAACATGCAATAATAAAATAAATAGGGTAAATTTTGATTTCTTGTTGAATTTAAGGCTTGGGTATACTTTGTTTTACCATCGAGAAAATCCGTGCAGACTTTTATGAGGGTAAAATTGTGCCTAAATTATTTGCATGCACAGAGTAAGATTTGTGTAAGCGTAAATCAAATTGCAAGCGTAAAAATTGATTGCATGTGCACAGAACGTTTTGTAAAGGTGTAAATCAAGTTGCAAGTGTAAGAAAAATATATTAGCAATATTTTAATGCTTTGCATAAATGTAATTCATGTGTTGTCAATCTGTAATTTCGTATTAACACAAAATAAATTTGGTGTGTATTCTTCTGACTTCCTTTTTTTCACGCTTACACTTTTGGCACTGTTTTTGTGCCTTAACGTGGCCAAAAACATTGCATGCGATTACAAATCTGAGTATATGTGATGTAACGTGAGTTGTGACAATCAGACATTGTGTTGAGCGATAGAGACTGTTTGAGTGATCATGAGCACTTCCTGCTTCACTTTATTCAATATGCTCACTCGCGGTATCAGTCAAACATGCACGCTGTCCAGGTGCTCTCAATATCTCATCATCAGTCACTCATCTCAGCGCTATTCTGTGAGGATCCCAATTTAAATCATATTAATGTTTTTCACATTACCACTACTCACAGCAATTACATTTTAACCATAACAGCACCGCGTCTTCACACATTTGCTTAATAATTAGTGATTTGTGTTACAGCAAATAGCCAAAGACAGTAAACAAATCAAAGATATGAATGATTTCTCACTGGAGCAGTTTTAGAGCTTGCAATGGATATATTTTTCTTATTTTCGAACATACCTCTGCTGTGTGTGATGCTCTCATGGTTTTTTTACTGCTTACTAGTATGTCACGATGACCTTTTAATATCGACAACAGAACTATTCATAACTGTTTCAAAACAAATAAGTGTTAGAAATTCACTGCAATTGTAATTTTAATATAATTTTGGTAACTTTATAAAAAGGTTCCATTCGTTAGCATTAGGTATTATGATCAAACATTGAACAATAAATTTTTACAGCCTTTATGAAATGTAATGTTAGTTAATAAAATTACAGTTGTTCAGTGTTAGTTCATAGTGCATTAACTAATGTTAACTAATACAACTTTTGTAATGTTGTAACTAACATTAAGTTCATTAGTTCATGTTACCTACAGTAATTTTGTTAAATAATGTTAACAAAAAGGTTCCATTTGTTAACATTATTTAACAACATTACTGTAGGTAACATAACCTAATATAACCCACTGTAATTTAACAGTGTGGGGCATTTATGTAACTGCACAGTATAACTTGCAAAAGTGTGGCAAAGGGCACTTTTAAAAAAATCAGTATCGGACGATCTTAGTGTTAAAAAAATCAGAGACCGGTATTAGCCTCAAATTTCCTGATCAGTACACCACTATTCAAAAGTTTTTCTTAAATTATTGTAGCATTAAAAGCGAGTTCATCAAAGTATGAACATGTTTAGATGTAGATACATATTATTTATTAAAAATGTTGTCTGCTATGCAGAAAGAAAAAATAAATCAGGCATTTACTGTATGATTGCTCTTGGATCGTTTGAATAATAAAAAAATGATTATATTATTTATAGTATATTATTATTATTGTCTCTGGTTACAAAGCCGACCAATATCTGCTATTGAGGTCTGGGTCAGCGCAACGCGTTGTTGCATTTTTAATGATGTGCACATCAGGCTACGCGTAGCATACGCTGTGGGTTTTGTAGGTTCGACGCAGAAGTATTTAAATTGGCCTTTACCGTAGTTAATTGGGGTTCGACACTAATTTTTTATGTACTTATTCAATTATGGATTTTTGTTAATTGTAACCACCCTTACAAAAAATCTAAACTAGCCACAAATTTGCCACTCGTTATTTTCATATGCAAATGAGCTTTTGATTTGTTTGTTTTTTGATTATTTGCCAGAAGTTTGCTGCTCTTCGGCGGTAGTGGTGAACCTCCGGCAAACCTTTGGCAACAATAGACAATTTGCCGCAAGTTTGCCGCAAAGCTCATTTGCATGTGTAAATGATCAGTGGTGAATTTGCGGCAAGTTTGCGGCAAATTTGCCATGAACTCTCGATTTTCCTAAGGGTAAAGAAAGTGTACAAAGTGTAGCTTTAAACAGGAAGGAAAGGAAGGACTGATATATTCAACAGCAACTAACATATTTTACAAAATATTAAAATGGGCATCTGAATATTAGAAGTAGTTTATGATTAAAGAGTAGATAATATGAACTAACCGGCTCAGTGCAGCTGTATATTTATTGCCCCTTATCAACAAGCAATTGGAAGGATGTGAGTCATTTTACAATATGTGATTTGCATTTATTTATTTATTAAGCTTTGCTGCTAAACAGTGCAGGATTGTTGGGCTCTGTTTTGCGAATCCAGGATTGCATTTGGCCTTTTGCATTGATGTCAGATTTATGACAGCGTCTGTCAGTGAACTTTAGAGAAATCGTGCTGTAAATGCGGAATCACAGTTCATTTGTCTAACCGGAGGGGGTCAAGTGCCTTGGCTGAAACCTAGCAAAGTCTTACATTTTAGCATTTCTCAGTATCCTGGAACTACACTGAGCAAGGATCACTTATGTTTCTTGGATAAATATTGGTATTGCAGTTAAAGACATTCCCTTACTGTTTAGAAATGCAGTGGAATCTGGAGATATGCATTGCTGAGAAGTATCTGAAAAATGGGTCACTTAAAGGCTATGGGAGTAAGGTGTTTGAAATTGTGTTCTCTACACATAAGCTACAGCAAGAATACTTTTTCCTGTTGAGCTTTGAGGATTGATACAGTTTTGAAAGAAGTGTTTGATAGTGAGCTGTGTGACCTTTATTTGAAAGTCAATTCATAACAATGTATGCTTTGGGAAAAGAAGTCTCTCTCTTTCTGTCTGCTTTGAGTACCAAATACGTGAGTGGCACATCTGGGCTCATCCAATGTGTCTGTATTCCAGTGTAAATGGGATAGTTCCCCCAAAATAAATAAAAAAAATCGGTACATTTACTCACTGTGATGTTGTTCCATACCTGTATGCCTTTTCTTTCTTCTGTGGAACACAAAAGGGGATGTTTGGCAGAATGTTAGCCTCAGTCACCTTTCACTTTCATTGTACGGAAAAAAGAGCTGCGTCAACATTTCTCATGATCTCTCCTCTTGTGTTCCATGAAAGAAAGAAAGTTCTATGTGTTTGGAATGTCATGAAGGTGAGTAAAGAATTTAACATTTTCATTGTGAAGCATGACTGGTGATATCTTAAGAATTTAAAGATGGATTACATAATGACGGTCTTTAAGACTTAAGGAGATTTTCTTGTTCCTCGAGCACAATAAATACTTGCAGAGCAGGTAAAACAAAAAGCATCTTCTTTTCAGGCTTAATAGATGAGCGCCTGGGGCCAAGTCTCATCCTCATTTCTAAATGCACATCAACCTTAACAAAACACTGTTGAGTATCAGTATATATACTCTAGTTTGTTCCACTCATTCAGGTCTTGAATATTTTAAATGGGCTTAGATTGAGCTCTTGTTTAACAGTGTCTTTGATTGATTCGCTTGGTACATTAAGGATTTCATTAAAATGTAATGGAAACAGCACAAAAACTCTGTAGCTCCAGACAGGGTCTAAAATTAACACTTAACAAGTTCCAGTGTGAGTAAAAATTTCCCTTATGTAAAAAAAAAAAAAAAAAAGAGGTTCTGGCCAGTTGGCTGGTAAATTTTTAGGAATTGCACAATACATTGTCATTGTTATTAAATATCTTAAAGACCCTTAGAAGTTGGGGCATGACAAATTGAAGGGCCTATCGCTTATTTTAAATAGCCATTAGCCTTTTGTTCATGTCACAGCCATGATTTGCTACTTGCTAATGCTAGTCAGACAACATGATCACACTGGAAGTTGGCATATTGTTTCCGAGAGTTCCTGTACCCTAGGATTGGCCACATTTTACCGACTCACTGACAAGCGGCATCTCCTATCAAACATTTTTGCCTTTGCTCCAGTGTGTTTATATGCCCTTGTAGCGTGACCGGAAGCACATTGCATAGTTTGTGGTTTGGGTTTGGTTCTAACAGTTTATAAAATATGCATTCCTCTTCACTGTATTACAGCCTGTACAGCTGAAAACATCTCACTAAACAACTTGCTTTAGGTGCCACTCTGTGGACATTACACCCGGAAAAAGGAGCTCACACCTGCCCATATGCTCAACAACACTCACCACCTTGGCCACTGGGGGCAGTGTTTCGAATTTCAGTAAGCACAGACCAATTTTAGGTAAAGAAAAGTCATTCTGCTGTTTCAGATTTCACTGTGAGATCAGTCTGAGTCAGAATCAGGTGGTATTAAAGGAAAAGTTCACCCAAAAATCATTTACTCACGCTTATGCCATCTCAAGTTTGTACGACTTTCTTCTTCGGAACACAAACGAAGCTATATTGACGGAAATATAATGTGAATATTTTTCCAAGCAGGTGTCAACTGTGAGGTAGTGTAATCGAGCTTGAAATCACGATTTTTCCTAGGAGACTGCAGATGGCAAGATTTATAGTGAACAAGGAGTTACATTTTGGTCTGTTCTCACCTAAAACTGACCGTATTGCTTCAGAAGACATGGATTAAACCACAGTCGTATGGATTACCTTTATGATACCTTTATGTCCTTTTTGGAGCTTGGAAGTGTTGAATCCCATTGACTTGCATTGTATGGCTGTATTCACATCTCCATCAAAATATCTTTGTTTTTGTTCCAGAGAAGGAAAATATGTAAATTATGTGAATGATGAGAGAATTATAATTTTTGAGTGAACTATTTCTTTAAGGCGAGGGGATTCTCATTCTACAGAGATTTTTTTGGACAAAAGTTGTAAGTGCAAGATGAGTCATAAATAGTTTTGGGACAATTTGCCTGAAGAGAAAGAATGTACAATTAATTGCATATATCTGCTGAAAGTATATTCTATCAAAACTAAAGGCTACACTAGCATATAGACAACCTCAAAGCTATCAGACTTGGACTAAAAACCAAAAAGTTCAATTTTGATTGTGTTACCATTAAAATGTAGCTACATTGGAGGAATAAAAGCAGAATGGGTTTTGTGTTTTTGTGACCGATAGTGTTTCACAGAGGCTAGCTAATGTAAGATGCTAAGAGTGACACAACAACCTGTGCTGTTTCACAGTTCACCTGCCATTGACAGGTGTGGCAAAAAAAGTAAATTTTGGACTATGGTTTCTGGTTGTCTCTGTGTAATTTTAATTAAGGCAAAATATTACAAAATACTGAAGTGAAACAGTCTGTACTTGGTCACAGGTAGGCTATTGGCAATGATGCCCACTGCCGGTAAATGACGTGTCGATAACCGTAACCCTGAAAAGACACAAAGCTTGTGCTTAAATTAAAAATCAACTCAAAAATGCTAAAATGAGGGTGGACAAACTAGGGCTAAAATGAAATACAAGGGACATTTATTGATTTATATAGTGATTTAATTCTAAATTTAATGTTTTTATAGTTTTTTTGAACAATTTCATTATGTATTTAATTATTTAAATTTTTAAATATTTATTTAATGATTTAATTTAAATTTAGTTCTCCACACATATGCAGCATCATTTATAGGACAAAAATATTCTTGTTTATAACCACAAAACACAAGATGTGCAGTTAACAACAACATTTAAGGTCGCTCTGATAAGGTTGCCCTGATTTTACACAGAACGAAAGACACAGAGTATCGCTTCTGATGTAGGGTATTAAATGCATCAAGAGTAATTTATGAAACAGATTGTGATTCCCTGTATCGAAATCAAATCATGCAGTGACTAAGGATTCCCACCCCTTTAGTGTAAACTAGGAATGGACATTTCAAGTAATTTTGTGATCGGGCACTCTAGATAGGCAGCATAGTCATCTGCATGGGGGGGGGGCTTGGGTAGCTCAGCAAGTAAAGACGCTGACTACCACACGCAAGTTCGAATCCAGGGCATGCTGAGTGACTCCAGTCAGGCTTCCTAAGCAACCAATTGGCCCGGTTGCTAGGGTGGGTAGAGTCACGTTGGGGTAACCTCCTCGTGGTCGCTATAATGTGGTTCTCGCTCTCGGTGGGGCGCGTGGTGAGTTATGCGTGTATGCCGCGGTAACGCGCTCAACAAGCCATGTGATAAAATGCGTGGATTGACGTTCTCAGACGCGGAGGCAACTGAGATTCGTCCTCCGCCACCCAGATTGAGGCGAGTCACTATGCCACCACAAGGATTTAGAGTGCATTAGGAATTGGGCATGCCAAATTGGGGAGAAAAAAACAAAAAGAATTGCTATCAATTCACCCTCCAGACTGTCATGCATCAAGGGCTGAGAAAGCGCTCATTCATTAGAGTAGCAGTGTACAGATGAAGTCAGAAGTTTACATACACAAGTCATTAAAACTAATTTTTTTAACCACTCCACAGATTTCATATTAGCAAACTATATTTTTGGCAAGTCATTTTGAACATCTACTTTGAGCATCACATGAGTAATATTTCCAACAATTATTTACAGACTGATTGCTTTACTTTTTATTGACTATATCACAATTCCAGTGGGTCAGAAGTTTACATACACTAAGTTAACTGTGCCTTTAAGCAGCTTGGAAAACTCCAGAAAATTATGTCAAGCTTTAGGCATTTAGGCAATAAAGCTTCTGTAAGGTTAATTGGAGTCAATTGGAGGTGCACCTGTGGATGTATTTTAAGGCCTACCTTCAAACTCAGTGCCTCTTTGCTTGACATCATGGGAAAATCAAAAGAAATCAGCCAAGACCTCAGGAATAATGTTTTGGACCTTCACAAAAGTCTGGTTCATCTTTGGGAACAATTTCCAAATGCCTGAAGATACCACGTTCATCTGTACAAACAATAGCACGCAAGTATAAACACCATGGGACCATGCAGCCATCATACCACTCAGGAAGGAGATGCATTCTGTCTTCTAGAGATGAACGTAGTTTGGTGTGAAAAGTGCAAATTAATCCCAGAAACACTGCAAAAGACCTTGCGAAGATGCTGGAGGAAACAGGTAGACAAGTATCTATATCCACAGTAAAACGAGTCCTATATCGACATAACCTGAAAGGCTGCTCAGCAAGGAAGAAGCCACCGCTCCAAAACTGCCATAAAAAAGCCAGACTACAGTTTGCATGTGCACATGGGGACAAAGATTTCCTCTGATGAAACAAAAATTTTACTGTTTGGCCAAAATGACCATTGTTATGTTTGGAGGAAAAAGGGTGATGCTTGCAAGCTGAAGAACATCATACCAACCGTGAAGCATGGGGGTGGCAGCATCATGTTGTGGGGGTGTTTTGCTGCAGGAGGGACTGGTTCACTTCACAAAATAGATGGCATCATAAGGAAGGAAAATAATGTGGATATATTGAGGCAAAATCTCAAGACATCAGCCATGAAGTTAAGGCTCGGTCGCAAATGGGTCTTCCAAATGGACAATGACCCCAAGCATACCTCCAAAGTTGTGGCAAAATGGCTTAAGGACAACAAATTCAAGGTATTGGAGTGGCCATCACAAAGCCCTGACCTCAATCTGATAGACAATTTGTGGGCAGAACTGAAAAAGCGTGTGCGAGCAAGGAGGCCTACAAACCTGGCTCAGTTACACCAGTTCTGGCTGGAGGAATGGGACAAAATTCCAGCAACTCATTGTGAGAAGCTTGTGGAAGGCTCTCCAAAACATTTGACACAAGTTAAACAATTTAAAGGCAATGCTACCAAATACTACCAAATTGTATGTAAAATTCTGACCCACTGGGAATGTGATGAAATTAAAGTTGAAATAAAGAATTCTCTCTACTATTATTCTGACATTTCACATTTTTTAAATAAAGTAGTGATCTTAACTGACCTAAGACAGGGAATGTTTTCTATGATTAAATGTCAAGAATTGTGAAAAACTGAGTTTAAATGTATTTGGCTAAGGTGTATGTAAACTTCTGACTTCAACTGTATGTGTGATTCCCTGCGTGCTGCAAAAAAGATCGGCCCTGATTCTAGGCATGATCGGCCGATCGCCGATCACAGACTTGAGACGAAGATCGGCCGATTTAGATCAGTGGCCGATCGATCGGTGCATCTCTAGTTATGGTGACTAGCCTATGTATTAGGGGCAGCTCAGCGGTTAAGGCTCTGGGTTACTGATCAGAAGGTCAGGGGTTCAAGCCCCAGCACTGCCAAGTTGCCACTGTTGGGCCCTTGAGCAAGGCCCTTGACCCTATCTGCTCCAGGGGCTGACCCTGCACTCTGACCCCAGCCTAGCTGGGATATGTGAAAAAAAAGAATTTCACTGTATATGTGCAAATGTATAATGTGTGATTTGGTGGTCTCTAAATTAAATTTTCAGCATCAAGAAATTTGTCTTCCCGCATTGCAGGTGAAAATGCGGTTTAAAGGACACAATCACCACCAATCAGAACATGTTTGATGTTAAATAAACCGTTATGTGGGTTAGGATTGTGGACCAATGAAATTTCACTGTGGGTGGGGCACTGGAGAAATAGAATTAAGTTGTCATGCTAATACGCATGTGCGTACTTGAGTTGACAGCCGACGTCTGTTTCTGAAAAGTGATTGGCTCTTTTACCTGTAAGGCGGGACTTCCTTTTCTACATCCGTCATATTGGGTGTTTAAGTTTCTTCCATTCATTTAAATGCAAGTGTTCTGTATAGGGCTAAATAGTCTCTTGACAAGTGTGCTTTTATTGCTTGTCATTTTATCATGTCTTGCCTGGTAAAGACACTGTGTAACACTTGCCTTGAATAACAAATTTGGAGATTGATATTCACAAGAAGCATGCCTGATGTGAACCATGCCTCGAACAAAAGAGATCTTGGAACACCTAAGCTAAAGAATTGTTGACTTGAATAAAACTGGAAAGGGTTACAAAAGTATTTCTAAAGCCTTAATGTTCATCAGTCCATGTTAAACCAAATTGTCCATAAATGGAGAAAGTTCAGAACTCTTCATATTAGATCAAATGCTATGACCAATTTTTGCAGAAATCCAAAAAAGGTCATTGTAATCCAGGTAAATTCGAATATTTCTTCCTGCAAATGGAAATAAACCAATTTAATTGGTTTTGGACAAAATGCGAGAACCATATCATCATTCAGTACATTAACATGCACAGTTCTAATTGAGCTACAGTAGGTTTGTGCATTGTCGAGCAACAGTCTTCATCTGTCTGTACAAGTATACATGACACAATGGGTAACCGAATATTTGAAGGAAGGACGTCAGCTGAGACAGTGCCGGGATTACATTTTGCGCTTGACCTCTGTCTTTCATATTGCACAGTGCTAAGAGCAGTTTTGGTCTAATCACATGTATACATGCTGGACAATGCTGAACTACATTCGCATTATCTAGGTCTGATAGACCTACTTTGCCAAAAGTGGACTGGTATTTCAGTCGGACTAAAGCATTTACATGGCATTTAAAAAAGACAAATTTGTTTTAGTCAGACTGAATTCTAATTTTTAAAGTGCATTTAAACGTACTGACTTAAATTTTTTTAATCATATCTTTGACCTTGCATACAAAATGCAATTATTTAGCCACAGGTAAGATGAGTGGCTGCTTAACCCACATGGTTACATACGAACATACACCTACACTTCCGCAGCTTTGGTGTGATTTGTTTGCAGGGTGACGCCAAGTCCACCCTCGTGTCCCACACGTTGCATTGTCTGGACAACCTTCCGAAGCATTTCCTGCGCAGGCCCCAAGTGTAATTTCTCTTTCTCCAACACAATGGCACTGTCAGATGGTCCAGTGTTCCCTCAAGCACAGAAGCAGTCCAGCTGGGTGTTTATCTCTGTGCAAAGAGCATCCAACCCCGCGCCCCCCATCCACTGGAGCTTTAGAAGAGCTTGTAGCTCATTAGAATAGTCAAATTTGTGTGCGTGCGTGCGTGTGTGTGTGTGCGCGTGTGTGATGGGTGGGTGGATGCTAGATACCTCAACCGTGGGATAAATAGATACATTATGCAAATTTGTATATGATGTTGTTTTCCTTCCATGGCAATATCATCAAGGGAAGCCATGCCAAATGAAACAGTGTAGGGTCTGTTCTTGTGAAAAGGACGGTTAAGGATTTCAGATGTTTTGAAATATCCTAATTTAAGTTGCATTGTTTCTTTTCTTGGCTACCCTGCTGGAAAGACCAGCATGTTGTGTTTTAAATGCTAGTGTCCCCAATAGGCTTATTAACTAGCTAAACCAGCAAGACATCCTTTGTGAACCAGCATTAAGTATGTTTATGCTAATTCACCTGCTATAACAGCTAGATTTTACAGGTAAAAAGTATGGATATGCAGGTATAGCATCACTACCCAGCATAAAACAGCAGAGACTAGCATGGAAATCCACGTTCGTCTAAGCTTGTCTTTTCAGGCAAGCTTAGGCCAGAAACTCTACGCAAGAACAGACATGAATGCTTGGTCAATGCATTGCAAATGCACATACTTAATGGTGGGTTCACATCATGTCGGAATGACCATAATTACAAGATTCTGACTTGTAAAAGCCGTTCATGTCTGCGTAGAACTTGTGATTACAGGTTGAAAACTCATAATTCTATGAAATCTCTGGGGGTGTAACGGTTCTCGGTAAATAAACGAACCGTACGGTTCACCACCCACGATTCGAGAAGCATTGGCACTGCGGTTCACCTCAAGTTTATTGACGCATCTGGAGCACAAGGTTTTGTGTAGAAAATAAAGCATCAAATAGACACTCACAGTTACAACCTCCGTTAATGCATCTGAATGGATCTGTAGATGGATACGCTCCGCCTGTGTTTCACATGGGTCAACTTGATGCCATCACTGTTCTACAAGCGTTATGTGTAGTTGAAAATAGCAAGTGGAGAAAATGAGCCACTGATAGAGAAGCCCCCTGCATTATTCAGGTCTCCTGTCTGGAAACATTTTCTTTTTGCTGTCAATTACAACAGCAATGGTCAATTTTTTACAAAACAGGCACTGTTTGCAGACATTGCTCAACACGAGTGCCGTATACTGGTAATACGTCGACATATGTTCATTTACACCGAAATCACCGGGGCCAGATGAGAGCCAGATGAGACCCAGCGAAATTTAACCAAGGTTTTATTATAGTAATATTGTAGTAACCATGACTGCTGTCACCATGATTTTCTTTGCAGAAATCATAGTTTTGATACAATTAACCATGGTTTTACAACAGTAATACTGTAGTTTCCATATAGTAACCATGATAATACTGTATATTGTAAACATAACAGTAACCATGTTGATTTTGTGGTTACTGTGTTTTTACCTCAAATGCCATAGTTAAACTATGGTTAATGTAAAACAATGACTTTTATTCAGGGCAAACCTGTTGAAGTGTTTGTTACCAAACAGAGTATTCTTACTTTAGATTTGGCAGTAATATATATATATATATATATATATATATATATATATATATCCGTTATACCCCTAGAAAGCTCTAACTTGACAGTTGTGACTAATGCTGTCAGATTAAAATGTGAAATTCGAATATTCGTTGAATTTAAAATGAGCATTAAAATTTTTGGATGAATGCAAAGCTCAGATGATGACTTAAATTTGCAGGCTAAAACGTAGGTACGTACATGCAACTGTTTAAGAAAAACGCTGTGATATCGCAGGAGACAGCATCGATTTAAAAATTCGATTTTTTTCCCCCTTACCTGTCCTTTTAAATTTGAATGTATTTTCAACTTTCGTAATATTTCAGTGAAAATTTAGAACGTTTATCAGCCCTGTTGACAGCCCTAGTTTGCCTGCATGATTTTGTTCACGTAAATAAAGCCTCTTCTAATAAATGCCTGAAGGGAGATTTGCAAGAGTTTTTTAAAATACTTTTTACAAATTTTTTCATATTTTTCTATATTGATTGAACACACACCTTCCCGTAAGGACTAGTGCCCTCTAATTCTCCTTGTCTGCCACATTTCTTTCGTTCTCTAGGCACAGAACCTGCTATATCCTAACCAGGGGGAGGCTAAGAGAAATTACTAGGTTTGTAAGGCAAGAAATTAATTTGAATAATTTCTCTGTTTCTAGCGTGCCAGAGCGATATGAATGTCTGTGTGCTCTGAAATGGTAATACCTTTGTAGGAGTGAGGTTAAACAAATAAATACCTCCACTCTCAGGTAACAGCACTTACCATTACACATTTGATTTGGGTGGATAGAAAAGCTCTGATGCTTCTGGTAAATGTTGCCCTTTTTACAACCAGCTTTCTGAGCTCAAATCAAAACCTGAACCCTTAAAATCGAACAAACAAAACTGAATAAATATCAGTTTCATTTTAGCAGTGCCTTTGGGTCCTGAATCTAGGAATGTGTGAAATCCACCGTGCACTTTCCCTGGGCGAGTTGGAGTTGGGAAGCCGATTAGAGTTCTCCAGGAGCTGGAGGGATTCAAACCCAGACGGTCTCATGAATGGACCTCTGCTGGGATGTAACAAAATTTTGGCTCAAAGATTCAGTGCAGAATGACTCTACACAAGAAAGAATGAAAGGAGAAGCAGTAGAATGTCTCAATGAGCCTTTCATCAACATGTTGAAAAATGAAATTCCACCTTACTGTCTAGTTTGACTCAAATCACAAACCCTCTGATAATGCAAACAGGTGCTGATTGGTTTGTCTGTGAGACTGCAGCCATTGCTGCTGCATTAGTGTGTGCATGTTGTGTTGGTGCTGATCACATGGTGTACTGCAGATCTCCCAAAGGACCTTACTGTTTATCTTTCCCCGACGATGGAGCTGCAGCATGTATGTTTACCACAAAACACACCACTGTTCATTCCACCATAGCTTTGTGCTTAATTGATGTAACAAACCTCTCCCTGCGTCTGGAGACTGAATTAGCTCCAGATATTATGCACCATGGGTTGTTTGCCCAGGGCCGGCCCGTAGCATAGGCGACATAGGCGGTTGCCAAATTATCAGGTGCACAAAGCAGGAAGCGGCACAAAGAAGAGGAGCAGAAAAAAAGAGCAATATAAAGGTAATGACTGTTCATGTCAGCCATTTATGTTTATTTACTACTTTGAAATAGCTTATTTAGAACCTCTTAACTGGCATGGATACTGTGGGCCGTTTTTGCTTGTTTTATTCAAGTTTAGTGCAAGTTAAGTGCAGCGTATTTTCTTTAAAATAAACTTAAGCTTCGATAATGTTGTTTTAATTTCAGTTATATTGCTGCTTGCTTTCACTTCACCAAAAAACTTCCCAAGTGTCTTCTTTTAAAAGAGACCATGATTAGGACTGTAGTCTAAAGCATTCATGCTAAGCACGCTCAATTGCAGACCAGGGCAAACTGCTGCCCGCAGTCGATTTATCATGAATGTTTTTTATTAGATCTTTCATTTATCTGGCTTTGGGACCTATCGTGCATCCACAAGCGTTTAATATGCTCAGGGTTGCCATATAATAGATACAACACCCCAATCAGAGATTTATACTTGCACAAATAGGAAATATTTCACCTTATGTCATACTTACTGCAATCTGGCAACCATGTATGCGCGTGCGCACTTTCTCCTCTTCAAAAAAAAAAAGAATAAAAAACTTAGCGCTCAATAGTGCAATATTTTGCTTAAAGAAAAGTGTGATGCAGCCACTTCGTGTCCATTCGTGAGGCTGCGTGTGCTGTTAGTGCCAAGTCTGCGAGCAAACCTTTTCAGTGATGAACTTTAGTAAAATCCCAATAGATCTTTACATCATTCGCACACGAGAGGACACACGAGCAAAACCAAGCGAGAGAGGAAAATGTTTGTTCTTTGTGTTATTTGTGAAATGCTGAAGTCCCTCACACCTGTATGTGAATGTTACTCTGGCAGTAATCATTTATCAGTGTCATGCAGTCTGTTTTATTCAGCTGTGTGCTGAATGGGATGCCAAACAAACCATTGACGAGATTCACATCATGACCCATGAGCGTGTAAACGGGTTGATAATGTTTTCAGAATAAAACTTTATCAACTTTGCGGCAAACATTAAAATAAGCTTTTAAAATCTATAATTTCAGAATATTTTATTTTACTATTAAACCAGACTCCTGATGTAGAGTGTTAAAATGAATACTAAATTATCACTGCATTGAAGTATGGTAAAATAAACCATTAATAATTTTATTCAGCCTTTATTCAGTTTTACTAACACATGATAGAAAAGTAGCAGCAAAACTTTAAGCAATCACAGAATGGTCCCATCAGTCTGTAAACACTTCAGAAAATTGTATATCATTCATTGAGTGCATGAGTGCACTACTACTTCTGGGCTTAAAAGATACAACTATGCAGAACATTTTATCCTCTCTCTTCCATGTTCTACTTAACGACTGATGTGGCCCCTGTACCAAAATAATTGCACACTCCTGCTCAGTTGAATATGTAAGACTAATACTGTAAATTGGCAAGCAGATTTCCTTGAATCCCAGCAAACACACACAAATTCCTGCATTTTGTGAACACACAAAATGCTGCATCAATGTATGTTTTAATCTGCAGGCGCAGCATTTTGCTGTCATTTTCAGTGACAGATCATGTGAAGAAAAAAAAAACCAAAGCAATAAATGTTTTGTACATGAAAAACTGTTCTTTACATTGTTTTAGTAGCATTTAAACATGATTTAATCTTTTAAAAAAATTGTAATTACGATACATCTCCACTTTACACAGAGCACCCCCACTATTTTCAGAAGCACCCTCAGTGATTTTGATCTGGGGGGTGCCAATCGTAAATCTCGCCTCGGGCGCCAGCAGAGCCTGGGTTTGCCCCAGGTACAGGTGTCTCAGAGCAGTTGTCTCTCATTCCCAAAAACAGACAAACAGGACACGAGATAAGCAAGCGAATACTAGGGATGGGTCACTAATCCGGATGGTCAGCTATTTACCAAACAATTGGCTAGTTGATTAGTCGAAACCTTCAAAATACTGCTACTACAGTTATACACATTCAGATGGACATGGGCCATTGTGGCGTGACTTGTGCTGTTCCTTTTGGGCATCCTGCACCATGAGTGTTGCATGATGTGTCAAGTTAAAAATCTTGAGACCCTGTGTTCTGTTTAGTTCAGTTGTGCTCTGTCCAGCTGTTTTTGAACACAAGAACATCCTATGTGAATGTGTTTGATCAGGATCAGGTGAAGCCAAAACCAGCCTAATTATTCAAGGCTTCCTTCAGGCTGATTAGTTGACTAGTCGATTTTGAAAATGTGTTGTTTTGCACATCCCAAGCGTATTTATACATAAAGCTGAAGTGTGTAACTTTTCCGGTGTTAAAATACTTTTTTCTATTCCAGCTTAATATGCAGAGACAACTTTAAGGAAGCCATTCATAGGTAAATTTTCTTGAAAACTGTCAACACGATACAATCATGTCTCTAACAAATTCCTCTTTTTGTTATGAGTGGCCCGTCTCATGAGACACAACAACATTGAATGTGTTGGGGGACGGGACTATCTGATTGTTTGATCAACGTATTCTGAAAGCTGTTTTGCAATTCCGTTTGGTGGGGCTAGTGGCACAAATTACACACTTCAAATTTAAGCTGCGATTTCTCACTGCGATTAGCGTTTTGAATAGAAACAATGGATTCCTATGAAGCCATTCACACCTAGAGCACAAACATTTGAGCATCGGCAAAGACAGTTGTTTTTTTTTTTTTTTTTTTTTTTTTTTTTTTACGGTGAATGTGTTGATATTTTTTTTCTTTGCCTGGCGATTAAATGTCCTGACCAATAAAATATGAGCTTTGCATCATGTGTCAGGAGATTTTAAACAAATGTACATAGCACAAATACATACAGTATGTGTGGCAGTGGCATATAGTCAGTATTGTCTTTCGTATTGCGATTCCATTGTTGTTTTGCAAACTTGTCATATTCCTCTCATCTGTGAGGGGCAGACCAGTTTAAATGTGCTTTGCGCCACCTAATGTACCGGGGTAAAATTGCTTGTCAGTTTGCACCACCTATTGTAAAGATCTGAATGTGTTAACAGCGATCATTCACCTCGCTTTTAATGTGAAAGGGCCATTCATTTGCGATTCGTTTCACATTATCACATCACCTCTGTCGTGCAAAGGCCTTTAGAGTCGATTTCTGGATTCCAGATTGAGAGTGAAATAAAAATAATTACAGAGCTCCCCTGCAATTATTGCTAGTATAAAGGAGAAAGACTGTAAACAGTCGGTGTCTTCTGTTGTCCTGCAGAGTGAAACTCCCCACGGTGAAGCTGTTCGGAGTGACGTCACAGCATGCGCTCTGCCCACCGGCTCCTGCAGTAGCCTGAGCCACAATTGAAAGTGAAACTATTTCTGCTCCGTTAGAGCTGCAACTGACACCTCCAGAGCCAATATACTCTCAGGTGTAGGCTTCAACTAATGATTATTTTGATAATCGAATATTAGAATGATTATTCGGCACTTATTGCAACGATTAATCATTAGCTCTTAACCGATTATTCAGCTTGTGCCCCGACTTAAAAGGTTGTATTAAACGTGCTTACTAACAGTAAAGAGGACAAAATCATCTTTTAAAAATACCTCTAAATGACATTCACTGAATTAAAGGGGGGAAAAAATACTTTTTATTTAGTTTAATTCAGTAAAGAAATTCACTGCAAACAATCCTTTTATCATCAAGTGTTTTTGTATTTTTTTCCATTTAAAATGGTCTAAAAATAAACAAGATACATTTACTTGAGAAGCAACATATAAGATATTTACACTTGCTTTAAGAGAATGTATCTTAAATATAAGTGTATTTTGTATATAAGTGCATTTTTCACTTGGTTATACTTCTGAGAGTGCAGTAAAGACAAAATATACTTATATTCAAGATCTGTTTTCTAAAAGCAAGTCTAAATATCTATAATGGATATGGTCTCTACTTGGGGGAAAGAGGAGGCGGAAACCTGCTGAACAGCAATGTAAACTTTAATGACAGAACATAACTAAAACAAAATATAAAAGTGCTTTGCAGCAAGCAAAACAAAGATGCACACACACAATACGTGTGTCTCTCTCTCTCAAACTGGCATCCCGGCCCCTCCTTATCTCTCTCGCGCTGATTAGACAACTCAGCACCAGGCGTGCGTCACCACGGCCCGGCCATGCCCTCCTCCTCGTCACACTCCTCAACCTCCAGATTCAGGCCAGGGAAACCTCTGGCCTGACCAACTCCCTCCCCCCACTCCCTTCCTGGAGGGAGGTGTTACCCTTTCGGCCAGCCTTCCCCGCCTCCTGGGAAACTAAAAGAGACGAGGGGAGGGAGACAGGAGAGAGAAAGAGCGAGCGGGAGAGACAGAACGAAAGAGAGAGAGGAGAGAGAGAAAAAGTGGCTCGCCGGTCCCCGGACACACTGTCGCCTCGGCCAGCTGGGCAGCAGACCTCCACAACACCGGGTGATGGCACTGTACTTCGCCTCCCGACAGACGTCAGCGGCTCCTCCACTCCAGGTGGCTGACAGTGAGCTCCTCCGCCCCCTGAACTGCTCCAGTACCACTGTACCATACCTCCTCGGCGTCACGACCCTCCGGCGTACTTATTTTGTATTTTTGCATTATAATTCCCTCATACTTTGCAATCTACATCACCTGCAGCTGTTTGGAAAGTTTAGAGTGCATCTGGACTGTGAGCTGTGTAATTTTTCCTCTGCTCAGTCAGGCGCGAGCTGCAGTGCTGCTCTCGTGCGTAATCATTACAGTTTAATGTGGTCTCTTGTAACGTTTAATGAGATCAAACGACTATTCGACAATGAACATTTTTGTCGACAGTTTTTTTTTTTTTTTTTTTTTTTTTATCGTCGAGGTCGACTAATTGTTTCAGCCCTACTCAGGTATAACATGGATATCTTTGACGTCTACGACAATGTGTGATTTTGTTTGGTGTTTGTGAAATCCCACGCCAGTCCACAATTTCTGGCCAAGTAATTTGTCCTTCAGTTTCTGTTTTAGTTACTGCAAGGATACTCCAACATGTCAGGCCCCTGGCCTAGATGTTAGCACACATGCTCTGACACTTAAAGGCATTGCGCAAGTAGACTAAATACATTTCCATACTTTCATTGTAGGGGTGTAACAGTATGAGATTTTCATGGTATAATAACCATCACAACAATACCACGGTATTACATTTTCACTGTATTAAGGTGCATTGCTAATATTATTAGCAATTAAATACAGTATTTAGCCTAGTTATGGCTCAATTTAGACTAAAAAAAGGACATGTTCCCTACTGCAGTATAATTGTGTGCCATACTGTCAAACAATTATTATTTAAAGATATATGAAATTGAATTTAGCACAAAAATAATAATTTGTATTGATTACTGCTCAGTTTAACAGCTCAAATATGCATTTGATTCAGCAATTGGTTGCTTTTGTAATTTAGTTTGACTCTAACCAAACTGATTTGGGTTTTTAGGAAAGTTCAGAAAAAAACCTGACTTATTAATGTATTACCATAAATCAGTCAATGGTATGAAACCCGTCTTGTTTTAAAACCGAGGTATACCGTAAAACGTTACATCCCTATTTCCTTGTATATACTGAATGAATTTGATTAACTTACTTCTTGACCGTCAATAAAGTATATTCTGTAGATATGCAGGTATGTTATATAATTACATTACTGTACTTTCTACATCTGCCCTGTTGACATTTTACTTTGACCCGTTTGTTCATTGACTTTAAAGTCAACAATTTCCTCAGATGTTGTTAAAAATTGTTTTAATGAAAAACAACTTTTTTGGTACCTATAACATGTACAGTTTAAAAAAAGCTGGCTTACAGAGCAAAAAGTCAAAAAACAAAGCATCCCCACTTCATTAACACAATACATTCCCAACATGTCACAATATACCCGCACTTGGACCTGTCATGCTATTTGCTATTTGTTTTCATGGTATATTGTTGCTACAGATGTTTTTCTATCAGGAGGTTATAAATGTGTATCAATCAACTGTACAATCACTCGGTAATATCACCAAGAGTGAACACATGGTCATTCTAGATGGGCCGATCAGCTCCGCTGCATCAATTGTTTGGGTTCAGGGTTGGTTTACATGAATTGTGCCGGTGTCATTCCTTTGATTGGAGTAAATCGCAGCTCTGTGCAGTTTAGATGATCGTGGTGTCATAGTTTGAAAATTTTTACTTTATTTCATCTTGAAACTGTCAGCCCTTTTCCACAGTGCACAATTATCTCTGATCCACCATCAGCACTACAACATGGCCCTAATAAATAATTCACACTGAATTTGAGCATTTGTTTCATAGCTTTACACTGTGTCTGTTTCAAGCAGGATGGTTTTTGTAAGGTTCTCACAGAATGGGTGAAACGTCCATCTCCAGCTTAAAGGAATAGTTTGCCCATTTATGAAACAGACACTGCAAGTTCTCTCATAAACACTCATGTCATGAACACACCAAGGAGAATTAGGGTCAATCAGATTTTCAAGATTTTGGTTTAGACCAGAGAGTGACCATGATAAGAAGGTGATTTCTGTGATTTGGCTAATGGAGCAGTGCCAGCTTTCCTGTGTTGAGGCCCAAGTGAGCAGGAAGAACACACATGGAAATCAGGAAGAGATTGATTTCTGCTACAGTTCAGAACACACACTCAATGGGCCTTGCGTTGACCAAACATGTCAGCTTTCAAAAGGTGGAACTGTTCATGTGTGTAGAGGTGTGAACTTTATGTGGGTGAAGGAGCAGACTGATCTCACAGTGAAATCAGAAACAGTAGGTTGACTTTTCTTTTGCTTAATTCGGTCTGTGCTTACCGAAATTCGAAACACTGCCCCCTGTAGTGAAAGCTGTTAGTGTTGTTGAGCGTATGGGCATGTGTGAGCTTCATTTTATGGGTGTATTGTCTACGGAAGGGTGCAAAATGCAAGTTGTTTTCAGCTGTACAGGCTGTAATAGAGTGAAGAGAAATGCATAATTTGTAAACTGTACCCCCCCAAACCTAAATCTAACCATAAGTGGAGTAAAAATGTAATGTTATAGGGAAAAATCCAACCTTGCTGTTGATGCAACATGCCTCCAGTCGTGCCATAAGGTAAACACGCTGGAGCCGATGCAAAAATGTCTGATAGGAGATGGCGCGGTGGGTCGGCATAATGTGGCCGATGTTAGGGTACTGAAACTCTATGAAACAACATGCCGAGTGTGATCATGTTGAAAGGAGTGAGTGTAGTTAGCAGTGGTTATAATGAAACACACTGAGTGATGTCTTTTGGATACAACAAATTAAGCAAAACTTCACTTCAGCCATCTCCATGTCATCAGTTTGATGCCCACTCTCTGCACTGAGGGGTCTTTACACCATATGAAAGATCAGATTGAGGATGGATGTGCTGATCCCTGTAAGTATGAGAAACTTGAAATAGATGTGCTGTCAGTATGCAGAGTAATTAAAAACAGAAACAAATTGGTATGTCTCTAAATTACATCTTAAAACTTACATGAATAAAAGGAGGAGTTTTGTGTTTTATCTGTATGAAGAAATAAGAAATGCTACACTCCAGATCCACTGCAAACAGAAATTAATCATTTTTAGTATCATAAAAACCTTGATGCATTTAAAGAAACGAGAAATAATGGGAAAAGATATACCTTTTATGATATTGTTTATGTCATTGTTTTGAAGTCAAATGTCCCCTTTTGAATTTCACTTCTCATGTGTCTAATGATGTTGATGGCCAGAACTTCAGAAGTGTTTTGAGTTAGGTGCTAAATACCCATGTTCAATTAATACATACTTATTATATTTTTGTAAAGTACAATAAAACTACAAACACCAAATACACACAAGTAGAAAAATTGAAACATTTCCACCACTTCCTTTCTTTGACATTAGACATATGACATTCTCTTTAATCAGTGCAGTGTTCTTAATTCAATGTTTGGCTCTGACGTGATCCTGGAAACTTGTTTAGATTTTTCCCATGTTTTCTAGGTGGAAAGAAAAGTCAATTATAAGATAAACTGTCATCAGGATTACTAAAGAGATTTTAGTGATTCAAGTTGAGTATTGCAGGCTTGGGCGAAATGGTTTTGTCGACTTTTCTTCTTTGTGCTAAACGTGTAAGTCGTAATTGACAAAGAGTTAAGACAAAATAAATAAAAATAACATGAAATGGTTCAACAAATAAATTTATTTCTCTCACTTACCAGGGTAATATCGTCTTCTCAGGCTCTCAGCCGACTTTCTGTGACAGTTAAAATTTTAAATAGGATGCTTGCGCTTTTGATCACTCACGCGAGTTGCGCGTCTGTGAGTGTGTGACTTAAATACTCCTTAGCGATATGTAGATAGGACAAAAATAACCAGCGCTATATGCTCAAGATGTTTTGTGTTTGTGATAAACACAATGTTATGCATCTGTTGTTGAATTATAAGTTAAGAATAGACTGTACCGTAGACTGTATATTGATGCTGAGATAAACCTGTCCTCTTAAAGAGAACTGTAATTTATCCTTTTCTAATTAAACCTAAAGCTGAAGAAGTAAATTGTAAGAGTTTTATTTTTCTGCAGTATGAAATGCAAATGCAGAAGTAATGTAAATTATGCATACACATACATACATACATACATTAAGCAATTGTCAGCCTAAAGAACCCTTTTGTTCAAAAAAGGTAATTTTTTTTGTAAATCTTTGTAAATAGAACCTTTTTGGCAAAAAGGGTTCATTGGAGCTGAGTAAAGAACCCTAGGGTTCTATATAGAACCCCAAAGAACCTTTATTTCTAAGAGTGTAGCATTGTGGCAGCAAATTTTTCACGGGGAAACACCGCTCACATTTTCTTGTTAATGTTGTCTAGTTCAGTCTAGAAGTCTTGAAGTAGATATGGGGCTTTTCCACTGCATGGTATAGCTTGACTCGACTCGACTCTGCTCGCTTTTTGGGGGTTTTCCACTGTGGATAGTACCTGGTACCTGATACTTTTTTTTAGTACCACCTCGGTCGAGGTTTCAAGCGAGCCAAGCCGATACTAAATGTGACGTCAAAACCCTGCAGATCACTGATTGGTCAGAGAGAATCGTCACTACCTGCGTCACTGGATTTGCGACACGGGACAGCAACCCGCTAGTTTTAAAGTTAGCAATAGCAATAGCAATATCATTTGTTCACGCGACTTTCGAATTTGAAAAAGAAATGGCTGTGCGCAAAACCACGCCGTGGTCAATAAACGAGGTGCAGACGTTCCTCTCGTTAGCGACGAACGAAACGACGCGAAATGATAAAGTCTTTCAGGAAGTGTCTCAGCTGTTGGCCGCACACTGCTAACACCGGACCTACCAACAGTGTAGGGAAAAGTAAAAAAAACTTAAGTGACTACAGAACCATCAAGGACCACAACAGCCGGAGTGGTTCAAACAGAAGAAAGTGGAAGTGGTTTGACCAAATTTACGCTATCTATGGCAATAGACCGGCAAGCAATGGGAGGGAGAGTGTCCTGGACTCTGCGTTGTCTGTGTCCACGAAGGAGGATGGTTCATTTTGTTACGTTAACTCTATATTCTGCTTGTAAGCTTCACTTTATTTAGTTAACCAGCTACTGGAAAGCTTGCTTCTAAAACGACCAGGCCAATTTAACTGTTACACTTGTGTAAAATCACCATGCAACAACTGCTTTGTGCAGCACAATGAGCTAGTAGCTAACAGCTAGCAGTCATGTTATTGTTTATGGTCAGTATTGTTTGTGTCGTGTTTAAGATGATGTCACGGCAGAAGAGGCAGCGCAACTATGACGATCAGCCTATAATCCCACCCACGTTGAGGCTGCACTAAACTGCAGTGGAAAAGCAAGCTCAGAAAAGTAAAGCGAGCAGAGTCGAGTCGAACCGTAACATGCAGTGGCAAAGTGCCAATAGTCTACTACTTTAGTTTGTCTAATGGCACTTTTCCACTGCACGTTACGGTTCGACTCGACTCTGCTCGCTTTACTTTTCTGAGCTTGCTTTTCCACTGCAGTTTAGTGCAGCCTCAACGTGGGTGGGATTATAGGCTGATCGTCATAGTTGCGCCGCCTCTTCGCATCACCCCATCCAGCTCTCGTTTGATCCTCTCCTCTGCTACTAATGAGAGGAAGTCTGCACCTCGTTTATTGACCACGGCATGGTTTTGCGCACAGCAATTTCTTACAATTCTAAAGTCGCATGAACAAATGATACTGCTATCGCTGTTGCTAACTTTAAAACTAGTGGGTTGATGTCCCGTGTCGCAAATCCAGTGACGCTGATAGTGACGATTCTCTCTGACCAATCAATGATCTGCAGGGTTTTGATGTCATATTTAGTTTCGGCTCGGCTCACTTGGAACCTCGACCGAGGTGGTACTAAAAAAACCACCAGGTACTATCCACAGTGGAAAACCCGCAAAAAAGCGAGCAGAGTCGAGCCGTACCGTGTAGTGGAAAAGCCCCATAAGTAGTTTAGAAGTCTAGGACAGGAAGTGTATTTACAGGTTAGACAGAGCTCCATATAGCCTATTCACAGGCTAATACCACAGATTGAGTGCTTATGACAGCTAGCAAAATCTCATCACACACTCCCATTCATTGACAGCTGAATATAGTAGGTGTGCTTGGGTCTATTTATTTTCCCATGGCTATGTGGAATGCGTGTCCCAGTCCAGAGATTCACAGAAGGCCTGGAGGCCCTGTTAAAGCAGAGAGGGGACACGAGAAACCGCCTCCTTACGTGGGACATTGCGGATTCCGAATGGACCACCAAATCCGTGCCTCTCGTTCACCACACACACATGCATTTTGTCTTTTATTTATAACGGGCATTAATACCCCATTTTATACTATTTAGACAGTAACTGAATTGAGATAATCAAGATCCCCTCTGCAGCAATTAACTTATGCAGACCATGGAGTTAACAGAAGGTTTATTTATTTATCACACCTTGTGTTGGAGATGTGGAGCGCTGTGTGCAACCATAAGATTTCATATCAGTCCTTTGAAGCTGATGATAACTGAAATAAACGTATTTATGCGGTGTCATAATATGTTGTCCCAACTGTCTGCTCATAAAGTGTGGGCGCTGGAAACATTTCAAGAGCATAATTGTGCCAACTGTTAGACTGTACCAGTGTTGTGCACAGTAAGATTGTGTTGTGTTCTACTCTACTAAGTTTATGAGATTTATAGGATGATTGTTGCCCAATGATTAAGGAGCAGGAAATGTTGCAAGCATGAAGAATTCCTACTCCAGTCCAATCAACACTGTGCCCTTGAACAAGACATTTCAACAAGTTGCTCCAGGGAAGATAGCACTGCACTTTTTGGAGAGAAGCTTTTGGATAAAAAGTGTCATATGGGGGGCCTGGGTAGCTCAGCGAGTATTGACCCTGACTACCACCCCTGGAGTCGTGAGTTCGAATCCAGGGTGTGCTGAGTGACTCCAGCCAGGTCTCCTAAGCAACCAAATTGGCCTGGTTGCTAGGGAAGGTAGAGTCACATGGGGTAACCTCCTCATGGTCGCAATTAGTGGTTCTCACTCTCAATGGGGCGTGTGGTAAGTTGTGCGTGGATCGCTGAGAATAGCATGAGCCTCCACGTGCTGTGAGTCTCCATGGTGTCATGCACAACGAGCCACGTGACTTTCTGAATTGAATGTGATGCAGAACTGGTGTTTAAATTGTTCTCTTTATTATAACAAACCCCATTCATTAGGGCTGGATATTGATACAGATTTCCCAATTCGATTAGATTCTGATTCACAAGCTTTCGATTTGATCTTGATTCGATGCTATATTGATTCATATGTGTACATTTCTCTTACAATGTCCATTTTGCTTACATGTAAAATAAATTCTCTCTCAGCTAATGCTCTTAATTATAAAGGAAACTTCTAGGCAACCCTTCTAGGTATAATTCGAAAATACTAATTTCACAAATTATATTTTATTATTAGTTTTTCATCAAATTGGTCACATTTTAGTTTTTGAAAAATGTTCAAATTCAGTCTATTCCATCAATTAATGTCTTGAAATTTAATATATTATGTTGCATACATATTTTTGTTACATTTGTATTGTTTACTTGAATAACTTGAACTATTTACAAGTATTTACATTAATATGTAGAACACATGCTTAATCAGTAATCCACTGTCTCTTTAAGACTACCAGCATCAGCCAGTAAGCGCATATAATGGAAAAAGACGTACATGGTTTGTTTAGGGCATAAATATGTGGTAAGAATTAAATGTTTTTTTTGTTTGGTTTTTTAATTTTTTTTAATCAACAAGTGACTAAAAAACAGAAAGTGTATTAAAAGAGACATTATTCAATGACATGGATCCGTGGATCTCGTCTTTGGACACACAGAACGAGTTTAACCAAACTTTTACTCTCAACACGCAGTGAAAGGACCTCTGTGCTAATAACTTATTCTCCACTATACCACTCAATCACTGTAGAGTGAAATGTGAACATTTACTAGCCCCTGGCTAATCATAGACATTTTTAGTCGCATAGCATGAGATTTGGTTGCATATGCAAGTGATTTACTTGCATAATAGAGGGTTGCCACAGATTGAAAGATCGATCTTGGGATTTAAGAGTTGATATCGAGATCGTTCAAACAAAGATCGCGATGCATCGGAAAATCGATATCTTTACCCAGCCCTACCATCCATGCAAAGATGCATGTATAGAGCATACAGTAAATGTAATACAGTCTAAATGAAAAATACTGTGAGGTAGTGTTGATTTCTGTACAGTTGTGTGAAGTCTTTTCATAGTGATGCAGAAAATTAACATATGTATAACTAAGATAAATAACATGTATAAACAGAATTTGGACTATTGCTACAAAACGAAAAAGAAAAAAAAACTGCATTTTGTCAGAACCTCGAGATGAGATGCTATCCACTAAGATTATTCTTTGACGTTTTAGCTATGATGTGGAGGCTGTGCTTTGTTTTCCTTGATTTGTTTGCTCAAGCCCTGAGCCTTCTCAAGGTCACTTCATGGCTTTCTCCGGAGTTTAGAGAAATATGCACACTGAATGGACTTAATGCAATAAATTGAAAAGATAAATTTAGACCAAGGGTGTTTTCGGTATTGAAATTTCAGGTAACAGTAATACATTACATGTTGTGACTCTCTAGGAATTTATGTTGCTATGGTTTCCATGTTTTGCCAGGGACAGCCACCAAAACTGCATCCTCTGCTGCATTGAAACCAATGGCTACACCCACTTTACTTTGATCAAACCAATCTGAAATCTAGGCAGCATGCTTGCGATCAAAGTCAGTCTGGCTTACATTAAGAAATGTTTTATATGGGTTGTGCTCGGCCATGAACCGCAGACCAGACTCTACCTGCATAATGCTGTAATCTATTTCCTATACTGTTTTGTCTCTTTTTAAACAAAAAACATAATTCACACTAGGACTGTGTATCGGCAACTACTTTACGATATGATACACGTATGAGAGAGGGTAAATCTACGGGATCAGTTTCCATCTCTATTGTGTACAAGCCACAGATGTCAAGCAACAAATAATCATTATCTGACACTTTAACGAAATGGGTTGTATCCCTCATGTCTCTCTCCCAGTCTGTTTTCATGGGATGGTTTATTTTTACTTATTTTATTTACCTTATTAGCATTTTTTCTTGTGTGAAAGCTTCTAAAGTAGATATCAGAAAGCACTTTGAATTTTCTGTTAATGTTTTAAAATATGGTAAATGATGGAAAGTTTTTTTTATTCAATCTACCTGAATAAAATTAATAGTGATTATTAGAATTTTTTTTAATTATAGCTCAAACATAAATGGTCCCAGCTCATATTTTTTTCAAAAAACATTCATTATGGTGAAAAATGATCTTGGTGTAAGCAAACACCTCAATATTCTCTCCTCACTTTGTGCATGCTCAGAGGCAGTTTTGCGTGGTAGAGATCAGGCTCTCTGTCGGCAGGCCATGTAGATGCCATTATGCTGCTATACTTGTCATTGTTCACAGAGAGGAGGAATGAGAGTGATCTTTCTTCAGTATTACATTGTTGCCATGCCTAACACTTATTCATTCATGACTGCAGCTGTTCAGTGTGACCAGAGGCTCTTGCTCTGAATAAACATTCAATCCAAACCACTTTCTAGACAACAGCACAGATTGAAGTAGTCAGAGATCATGACCTGTGAGTAACAGCACGACTAACATGTGTCAGAGCAAAGAGGTTGTGTGGTAATGAGTCCAGGTGTTAAACTATTTTTATTTATGTAGCTTTCAAAAATTTGCAGTGAGCATCATCAGCTCAGAGGCTCTTGTTTGAACATCACCTTTGCATTTTTTATGCAGTTAATGACTGATTTCTGTGCAAGTTGTGAGAAAGATCCATGCTTAGTTAAATTCTTCAGCGTTAGCAGTAAATAGCTCTCAAAATTATGTTCTGGTGGACACAAATTATAGAGTTGTCTTTGTGTCTTGAGTGTTTGAAACCACCTCTGAGGAATGGGACCGGATTTCTCCATCTCGCAACATTTTATTTTATTAGTAGTGTTTACTGAGGCTATTTACTATTGCTCATACTTAAAGACAGGTATTTGAACAAATCCCTAACACTAAGTATTGAACTTATTCATTCTTTTTTTGATAAAGACACAACTGATACCTCTTGTTGAAGAGAAGTTGTTTTTACCATTTTTGCCTGTTGCATGATAAAGCGGGTAAAAAAAACAAAACAAAAAAAATCCCAAAGACTTGCATTGAAGGAGGGACCTTATCAATCAGTTCTTATCAATAAATACGTTGAAATGATTCATAAATGAGTCTAAATTATTTATTAGCTAATCAGTTTGAATCAAAATTCTGTTACCACTATGCCCTGGAAAGGTCATGGAAAAGTTATGAAATTGTATTGGTCAAAAGGGTAGGAATCCTGAAACAACCACCCAGTAACTAGAGGTCGACCGATAGTGGATTGTGCCGATAACGATAACTTAGGTGGTGGGAAGGCAGATAACTGATTAATCGTCTGATAGTTTTTCAAACTGATATATAGAAAAGAAAAAGAGACCACCCCCCCCCCCACACACACACAATAATAAACAGAAAAAAATTAAGATTTGGTGCATAACGTTGAACTTTTAAGTATAAACAAGCCCGAAACACACTGGGGACTCAGAAACTATCGGCATAGATTTTTGCATAAAACTGATAGTTGCAAAAAGCAACTATCGGCACCAATTAAATGGTAAAACCGATATATTGGACTACATCTACCAGCAACCACTCAGAACACCCTAGTAACCACCCACAACACCCTAGCAATGCCCTAGCAACCACATAGCAACAACCTGCAACCCCCTAGAAACCACCCACAGCATCCTAGCAATGCCCTAGCAACCACATAGCAACAACCTACAACACCTTTACAACCACCCACCACAACACCCAAGCATTGTGGTGGCAACCACTTCACATTTTCTTCATTTCATAAAGACCTTATGTTCTTTCAGGTTGTTTTTGGTGGTATTTTTCAGAAAATGCAATATGCCTTGAAATTTGCATACATCACATCTTAAAAGCTCCTCTTGAACTTCTAATGCTTGTGTTCTCTTGGCAGTTGACGGTAAACAAGACGTCTGTCTGATTTAGTCTGTATTTATAGCTGCCTTCAATTGAACCTTGTTAGTCCCCAATATGTGATTATATTCTCTGTTTACCACAGTTTGATGATTCTGTTTTCCCTTTTCTTTTCAGAGGAAATCAAGGAGGAATCAGAGAAATTAAGGTAAGTCGATTTCACATGCCACACCCCAGTTGTTGAGATATCGAACATTTAAAATTCCTCTTTATGTTTTTCTGGTTCAGTGCTTGTAATGCAGTGTTGACATTTTCCAGAGAATAACCACACACGGCCCCATTGTGTTTTGGCCGTTGTCTTGCCCTCTTTGTGATTTGTGTGTGTGTTCACGGCCAATAAAAAACACCTCCTTTGCTTTGTGTTGTTAATGTGCTTGGAGACCTTGGTGTGTGACTAGGACCCTGGAATGAGAAGAACTATGCTCATGGCTCTCTCTGCAGGACCAGGCTAGCCCGTTCTAAGCCCTTGCCTGGTTGCCCTTATCTCTTTACCTTTAGATGACTCCCTGGGGCAGCATCCACTCCTCCTTTGCATCCATTAATTCACAGCTCACCTGTTTCCGTCCAACTGTCTCGCTTTGTGTCTGTCCTTGCCTTCAGTTTTTCTCTCTGTTTGTTGACTCTTGTACTCTCACACTGACAAAATCAGTTTTCATCTGGACAATGCAATTTTTACAATGCGATACAATGCAATTCTCTGTCAGATGTTAGAACGAATAAAGCCTAGTGTACACTACATGACTCGATCATCGATTTATTACAAAATAAAATGAAACTTCACCCACATCTCCCTACCTGCTATTTTTATCAGCTTTTTTTTTATTATGTTTCCTTTTGCAAATAGCATAATGGGCATGAGACGTTCTTTCGTGTTTGTTGAAAGAGAAGAGAAAGATTTGGTTTTCAGGAGACAAAAAATTAGGAAATAAAATACAAAATCATCCACATCTCCCTACCCACTATAAAAAATCATCCACATCTTCCTACTCGCTATCTTTATTATTTTCAGCTTTTTTAATAATTTTTTTCCTTTGCAAATTAGCACAAATACGCACGGGCACGAGTCGTTGTTTAATGGTGCTGTAAGCGATTTTTATTTTTTTCATGGAAAGGTATGCAAAAAATTGTCCTACTCCCTGAAAGATATTAATTAAATAAGTGTCCTGAGATACACTATATGGACAAAAGTATTGGGACACCCCTCTTAATCATTGAATTCAGGTGTTTCATTCAGTACCATTGCCACAGGTATATCAAATCAAGCACCTAGCCATGCAGTCTGCCTTTACAAACATTTGTGAAAGAATGGGTCGTTCTGAAGAGCTCACTGAATTCGAACGTGGTACTGTAATAGGATGCCACCGTTGCAACAACTCAGTTCGTGAAATTTCTTCCCTCCTAGATATTCCACGATCAACTGTAAGTGGTATTATTGCAAAGTGGAAGCGTTTAGGGACCACAGCAACTCGGCCACGAAGTGGCAGACCACGTAAAGTTAGAGCGGGGTCGCCGAGTACTGAGGCGCATAGTGCGTAAAAGTCTCGAACGTTCTGCTGAGTTCCAAACCTTCTCTGGCATCAACATTAGCACAAAAACTGTGTGCCGGGAGCTTCATGGCATGGGTTTCCATGGTCAAGCAGCTGTATGCAAGCCTTACATCACCAAGCACAATGGCAAGCGTCGGATGGAGTGTTGTAAAGCACGCCGCCACTGGACTCTGGAGCAGTGGAAACTTGTTCTGTGGAGTGACGAATCACGCTTCTCTATCTGGCAATCTGATGGACGAGTCTGGGTTTGGTGAATGCCAGGAGAATGTTTCCTGCCTGACTGCATTGTGCCAACTGTAAAGTTTGGTGGAGGAGGGATAATGCTATGGGGTTGTTTTTCTGGTGTTGGCCAAGGCCCCTTAGTTCCACTGAAGGGAAATGTTAATGCCTCAGCTTACAAAGACATTTTGCAAAATTCTATGCTTCCAACTTTGTGGAAACAGTTTGGGGAAGACCCTTATCTGTTCCAGCATGACTGTGCCCCAGTGCACAAAGCAAGGTCCATAAAGGCATGGTTGGATGAGTTTGGTGTGGAAGAACTTGACTGGCCTGCACAGAGCCCTGACCTCAACCCTATTGAACACCTTTGGGATGAACTAGAAAAGAGATTGTGAGCCAGGCCCTCTCGTCCAACATCAGTGTCTGACCTCACAAATGCTCTTCTGTAAGAATGGGCAAAAATTCCAACAGACACACTCCAAAATCTTTTAGAAAGCCTTCCCAGAAGAGTGGAAGCTGTTATAGCTGCAAAGGGGGACCAACTCGATATTAATGCCTATGGATTTAGAATGGGATGTCATAAAAGCTCCTGTAGGTGTAATGTGTAGGTGTCCCAATACTTTTGTCCATATAGTGTGTCTCACTGGTCTCTGTGACGGCAAAAAATGTGTCTGCGGTTTGCGGACACTGACGCTTTTCACCTGTCAATCATTTTGCGTGTTTTCATAGTATTGTAGTTGCAGTGAATTATTGAGGCATAATGCATTTTTTATGCCATGTTGTTCATAACAGTTGTCAGCTGAGGGTGCTATTTTGCAGCTGTTGTTTCTAACAACCGTTTCTGCTCGCAATAAAGCTTATTTTAGTATCTTTTGAAGCTCGCTGTTTTGGAAGGAGGGGGTGTTGCTTATCCAACGGCTCAGTCTTGTGGAAGTAGAATGGCTAAAATCACTTACAGCACCTTTAATGTTTGTTGAAAGAGGAAAGCAAGGCATTGGGTAGCAGGAGACAAAAATAATAAAAAATAAAATAAAACGTCACCCACATTCTGCTATACTCGCTGTTTTTATTATTATCAGCTGTTTTTTTTTTTGTTGTTTTTTTTGCAGTGGTGCCAATAAGTGGGAAATCGGGTAAGAGCAGTTCTTTATTTTCTGACATGTTATCAAGAATAAATTTCGTTATCTTAAGATTCATTTTGGATGATCCTTTAAAAATGGGACAACGCTACTGGCAGCTATAATGGCAGGTGTTTTGTCAGTTATGTGCATATTTAAGGTAAATAAGCATATGATGTGAAAATTTAAAAAAGCGAATGCATGAGCTTGCCCAATAGTGACACAGATATGAACAGCATACACATTAGAAGCTCAGTTACAGGTACTGCACTAAAATAACTCCGCTCTAAATGTCATCTTTGGGAATATTAAGAGAAACTGTGTGCCGGTTTTTAGCGCTTTCTTTCTCGTCTTTTAATTATTTATGCTTTATTATCATTTAGTAAAACAGACATAATGATTGATGTATGTCCTCATGAAATCAGAGACTCTCTCCTCAAAATCCAAACACAAGTGGTCAAAAAGAGATGACCAGTAGTAATGGTGATGTCTCGTTTGTACATCTGTGATCAGATCACCCAAAACGCATCTTAATACCAGGTGTACACATGGTCTCAGTCGGGAACGAATGGTCGTGTAGTTGATACACTACAGTCCTGAAGTTTTTATACCTGCACGACGAAAAACAGGACTGTGGGTCGCAGGGTGCCGACTGCAAGTCGTGAAGTGTAAGCTTGGCTTGATTGGGTTCTTGGTTCCCAATCCTAGGCACAAGACTTAACATAAGACTAGTGTGAGAAAATCACTTGCTAATCTTATCTTTGCACAGTTATATTCAGTCTTTCAACTCATGTCTTGACCATTCAAAGCTGGTAATTATTGCATGATGCATACTAGGGCTGGGCAAAAATAAAGACTTTTTGATCCATTGTTTTAAAAAAAAAAATATTTGGTCGATTCGATATCAATTCTCAAAAGCCATGGATTGATCTTTTACTCAACCCTCCATTGCAATGAGAGGAAATCACTCGCATTTGCAACCAAGTTTAACAAAAAAATGTATATATTTGGTAACTGGCTGGTACATTTTTAGAGTTCAATCACCAGTGATTGAATTATGTAGTATAGTTGTGGAGTTTTCAGCAGTGAGATCCTTTCACTGCGTATTGAGAGTAGAAGTTGTTCTGTGTGTCCAAAGACAAGATCCACGCAACCAATTTGTCACTGAATAATGGCTATTTTAATAACCTTTTTAATACCCGTTGATCAAAAACAACCAAGAAGGAACATTTAATTCTAATCAGGCATAGTTTAGTTGAGATAAAGCCATTCGAGTCTCTTTCATTAAAATACGCCAATTTAAAGACGCTGTTTACTTAAAGAGACAGTACCAGTTTTAGCACGTGTTCAACAAACCAATGTAAAAACCTTTAAATAGTTTAAATTATGCAATTAAACAATAAAAATTTAACAAAATATATGCAATATTATATCATATTTATTGTTTAAATACATTGATTTTTCCATTTTTAAAAGGCTAAAATGGTCGTGTGAGGTAATCTCTGGACCCGGAGGGGCTCTAGTCTATTCCCTTGTAGCCTGGCTACAGCTCAATTTATGCCAATTGAAAATATGAGTTGGCTAATCCCTCCACAGACAGATTAATGAGATTGAATGAAGGAGAAGTGGAGAGGGGCGAGGGAGGAGAAGCAAGCCGAGTCAAGCCAATAGGAAGAGGTTTAACGCTGTAGCTGGCTCAAGCTGACTCAGCCTGTGACGATCAGGCTAACTGGGACCTTATAGTTACAACACTGCATGGCTGCATCCTAATTTGCATACACACTTAGTACGTATTACGCTATTGATAGGAAAGTACATGCTTTTGAGTATTGGCATTGTTGGGACAATATACTACAACATCATAACATTGCGTCTTGGTACTACTGAACTTTTTGTCATGTACTGTTTGCATTTGCATGTAAACATTATCATTGAGCTAAATTCATTGTCTTGAAGCTGCGGTGAGTCATTTCTGCGCCACCAAACTGAATGGACCCGTTTTCACAGGCTGTGATAACTCGTTTCTAAATTATTTAGCAGTGTAAATCGAAATTAAACTATTTTAAATAATAAAAAATACAAAAATTGTCGAAATGGCGATGGTTTTTTAAATGCAGCTGCTGAGGCAGTTAATTTGTCATCTTTATCTCTTCTGACGGCCATATCCACTGCTATATATTTTTCCTTTTTTGGAAAATCATGGAAACGAAATAGTGGATTTTTTTTCTTTTGCTGTTGGAGTAAATGGGAATGCAAAAATAATATTTGCTCTAGTCTCCCATGTACATTTACCTGTCATGATAATTGCATAATAATCTGACTGTGATTATTTGATCTAATAGGCCAAGTATAATATTCAGGTTGGCTGGGTGCCAAAAACAACCGTGTAAATGTAAAGTTGACCAAGACTAAAGTTGGACAAAGAGAGGCATTTTAAGTATTTGGAAATATTTTAATATATAGAATACAATTTTCCATGTCATTGTACACTTGTGAAATATTTTCAACATTTTTAAAGACTTAAAGGGATATTCCAGGTTGAATATAAATTATTCTTAATCTTCAGCATTTGTGGCATAATGTTGATTACTACAAAATAATTATTAGGATCTCTCCTTTAAAAAAAAAAAAGCATAAATCGAGGTTACAGTGAGACACCTACAACAAAGTGAATGGAGTCAATTTTTGGAGGGTTTCAAGGCAGAAATGTGAAGCTAATTTTATAAAACTACTTACATTAATTCTTCTGTTAAAACTTGTGTATTATTTGAGCTGCAGAGTTGTTTAAATCATCATTTTTACAGTCGGTTTAAGGTTTTAGGCGTTATGACATCATGGAAACAAAGTTGTACAATTTTATATAACTTTACACCGAAAAGGTTAGTTAGCGATTTTATCATACTAAATCGTGTTAAGACGGACATTGTTTTCACCTTATGGCTATACTTTTGAAGCGGTGAGTATTTTGACGTTTACAGATTTTCCCCGTTCACTTCACTGTAATCCAGATTTTTTATTTTTTAAGAAAAGAATGGACAAACCGAAATAATTTTTTGCGGTAATCAACATCATGCCACAAATGCTGTCGATTGAGCTTAACTTGTATTGAATCTGGAATATTTCTTTAAAGGAAATCATGCATAAGGAAGTCATTTTCTCTAACCAGGAAAATACAAATATATTTATCATGCCAATAGTGGTATTACCGCTGATATTTTCGCAGATGGTTTGTGTACAGAGATTAAGGTTTGTATTGTTGCTTAATGTTTATTACATACTGTTAGTTTATCTCCTCATTTTGGTTTAATGCATTATTAGCTGTTAAGGCCAAAGTAAACTTCGGTTGTCTGCGTTGCTGATCACTCCATGCAAAGTATGCGTAACGCAAATTTCTTCATCAGCACAGTCGACATTTGGACCGTCCTCGATTGTAGGCATCGTCGTCGCATTCGCCACAGTGAGCTGCGAGTTATCGGTATCGTCCCAGAAATTCCGTATCGGTGCATCCCTACCTGTTTTCCCATATGATTTCAAATTAAAAATGAATGTATGACAATGTATGACATTTTGTATAAAAATTATTTTAAAAATACCTCTATATAAGTTTACCCTGCTCTAGTTTACTTCCACATGCCAAAACCAGAAATGTGAAAAGGGTCCATTGGAAAAAAAATAACAGGTTTCCCAACATACTTTCAACATATTATGATTTGGTATGCAGTAATCCTACAAACTATGGATACCTTGCAAATCGCAATGCAGCCAATGTTTCAGTTTCATCCTGTCCCTTAGTGCTCCCTTTTACTTTTCATCACAGTCTCTCTCTCCACTCAACTCCATTCAGTTTACCTCCCCCCTCCTCTTCTGCCAACTCCTCCCTGTGTCCCACTGCACTCATCAGCTCATCTGGTTGAAGGAAATCTTAAAGCTCTAGCTTAGGCACAACAGCCTCAGCAGTCAGCTTGACCTGGCTCCTCTCCAGTGCTTGTTGATGCTGTTCTTCTCTAGATGTTGCACTGGCTTGATATAAAGTGAGAGTTTGGAGTCTAGGTCAAATCCACTACAGTGTGTGCAAGTTTAAAATAACTTTACACTCTCAGAATTGAAATAATTTTGTCCCTGCATTAGAGCTTGATTGCATTTTACTAAATGTAATCCAGTTTGTAAAAAAACCCTAATGGTAACCCATTTTACTGCGAAAAAAGCTATTCAGCAAATAATAACAAAAAAGATTACAAAGACAAAATGTTTGGTTATTCAAAACAACATACACAATATTTCTGTTATATTTTACTCAACCTTATGTTGTTCCAAACCTGTGACTTTTGTCCATGGAACACAAAAGTAGATGTTAGGCAGGATGTCAGCCTCAGATACCTTTCACTTTAATTGTATGAAAAAAAAAAAAAAAAGCAATGAAAGTGAATGGTGACCGATGCTGTCATTTCCTAACATTCAGCTAAACATCTTTTGTTTTCCACTGAAAAAATAAAATCATATGGATTTGGAACAACATAAGTGATGACAGATTTTTCACCCTTCAGTGAACTAACTATTTTTTTTTTTTTCAGTTGAGTCAATTTTGATTTCATGTTGACTTGAATCTGATGATGCCTTCTGTTTTGTTTTGTAGCCCACCAGCAGGGGACAACAAGTCAGGTTCCAGTACTTTGCCGCCAGTCAAATCCAAGACCAACTTCATTGAAGCAGATAGGTACTTCCTGCCGTTTGAGTTGGCCTGTCAGTCCAAATGTCCCCGCATCGTCGTCACCTCTCTAGACTGTTTACAGGTCAGCACCTTACCATAAGGTCACATCAAAATGCTTAATTTTTATTCCCCCCCATCTGATGTGCCGTGTTTCTTCATTTATAGAAACTCATAGCATATGGTCACCTGACGGGGAGCGCCCCTGACAACACCATCCCAGGAAAGAAGCTCATTGACAGGATCATAGAGACTATATGTGGCTGTTTCCAAGGGCCGCAGACAGATGAAGGCGTCCAGTTGCAGATTATAAAGGTCAAATATTCTTTAGTTTTTTTGTGTTTGAAATGGCTCATAAGCATTGAATGAAGAGCCTGTAGTTTTATGTTTTGATTTTAAGTTCAGAGATTCCCAGAAAACAATGTTTGCTGTTGGAAATTGGGGTAAAGATGGCACAGGATTGCCAGTGTCGCAATTTAAAAGTAGATCTATAGTCATTTTTCACTCCTGCCCTTGTTTTTTGCAAAAAGTGTTCCGTTATTATCAAAAATCTTTTTGGGGAATTCAGAAATATTTCATTCTGCCATTAGTTTTTTTTAGTCAGTGAAGCCTTTTATAATAAAGAATGGCATTTGGCAATACTACATTTTAATTTGAAAAGTGAAAAAATATTTACATATATGCATTTGGCAGATACTGTTATCCAAAGTGACTTTCAAGTTTGCATTTAAGCTGTACACTATCAAAATGTGCATAGCTTGGGAATTAAACCCATGACGTTGCTAGCGCCATGCTCTACAAGTTGAGCTACAACTGACAAATAAAAATAAAAATAAATATACTTAAATTCAGTGTTAGTTATATGAAAGGGGATATTATAAGTTGTTTAAAACTGTAAATGTTATGTTTTGTGCAATATTACATATTAAATTGGTGCTTTTAATTATTTATTTAATTATTTATTTACATTTAGTTATGTTATTACTTTTTAATTATTTTTTATTTTTTGTATCCCCATTATCTTAAAGTGGTCACTAGTTTTCCTGGCGTACACATAAAAATAGCACAATATAAAATTAACCAATGCATAGTATGACAAAAATAAACATTAAAAGTACATAATATTTATACAGAGAAACAGAAGGAAATTTCCAGAGGAATATAAGTAATTGATATACAATGCAACAAAACATAAAAGTAAAGACGGTATTATATAGAGCAAATAATAAAACTATACATTTGAGATATGTATGTATATATATATACACAGTACTGCGCAAAAGTCTTAGGCACATAAGATGCTTCACAAAATCATTTGTCTTAAGATGGTTATTTATATTTTCAGCTTTAGTGTGTCAATAGGTAATATACATTTTAGACTCCCAAATATTTCTTTAGCAAATAGAATAGAATAGAAGAACAGGGAGCCCTGCAACAGATGGCATGACCCCCACAGAGCCCCCCACTGAACATTGAGTCAGTGTGGGATTACATGAAGAGACAGAAGTAATTGAGACATCCTAAATAGATAAAAGAACTGTGGTGAATTCTCCAAGAAGCTTGGAACATCCTATCTGCCAACAACCAAGAAAAACTGTGTCCAGGTGTACCTAGGAGAATTGGTGCTGTTTTAAAGACAAAGATGGTCACATCGAATATTGATTTAGCTTCTTTGTGTTTACTGGACTTTATATGACGTTAATTAATAAATGAAAACTATTTATGGCATTATTTTTGAAGACATCCTCACTATGCAACATTTTTCCAAAGTGCCTAAAACTTTTGCACAGTACTGTGTGTGTATGTGTGTGTGTGTGTGTGTGTATAAATATATATATATATATATATATATATATATATATATATATATATATATATATATATATATATATATATATATATATATACACACTATATACTGTATGTACTGTATATATACTGTGTACAGAGAGAGAGAGAGAGATTTTAGTTCATATATAGTCCATCTCTCCGACTTGTAGAACTGCCCTAACCTGTAGTGCTCAGTGCTGTCAGATTTCCATACCAACATTTGACTAAGCTATTGTAATACAAATCTCATTTTGGAATGTGGAGTGGCAGGGGAACCAGAGTTCCTGAAAGCTGCCTGAACTCATTCATAGAGCCGTGCATATCAAGCTTAATCTGTTTGAACTTTACAAAGGCTCCAACAGCTAAGTTAATAAATAATAATGCTCCCCATATTGTGTGGCTACATTCCTCGGATTTATCCCTACAGTCATGGCTTAATTTCATCTGTGCAGGGTTATTATTGTTTTGGATTTTTTATTTAGTTTTATATATTTTTTATTTTCAGTACATTAGGTTTTTATTTTAGTTTTTGTGTCTTGGGGCTGCCAAAGTAAATGCATTAACTGATATCATTTAAGTATGTCTAACAATGCTGAATTTCTCAGGGCCTTCTTCCATTATCTTTATCTTGTGGCATTTTCATGTTTAATGATGGCCGGTAGTAAACTTTTCAAATTTTATAATATAGTAATATATTTCAAGATCATTTTAGTTAGTTATGGAGTCATGTACATTTATATTAGTTTAGTTTCACTCCTTTACATTTATGTCAGATTCTTCATTGATATTTGTGTTTATTTGTCCTTGTTTGGCCCTGACAGGCCTTGCTTACAGCCGTGACCTCTCAGCACATAGAGATCCATGAAGGTACAGTGCTGCAGGCAGTAAGAACATGCTACAACATCTATCTGGCCAGTAAGAACCTCATCAACCAGACCACGGCCAAAGCAACCCTCACCCAGATGCTCAATGTGATTTTCGCCCGCATGGAGAACCAAGCAGTGAGTGCCTTTGACACCTCTCCACTGGTAATATAGGGAAATTACATGTTGATCTAACATCTCTTCTTTCTTTTTGGTTGATGCCTCTCCTCCTCCTCCTCCTCCCCCCCTTCAAAATATAGCTTACAAATCACAAGATCAGTTGGTCTTTGGCATCCAGAAAGCGTGATCGTCAGGTAAAGAGTGACAGGACTGCCTTGAAATTTGCTTGAACTGAAGTTTCTCTGGTTTGTGTACATCAGCTTCATCCGTCACTCTCGTTCTTTCTCTGTTTCTCTCTCTGTCTCGCTCTGGTCTGCTTGCCTTGGCTTCATTGCTTTTTTTGCCTGCTGTCGTCCCCTCCACATCAAATGAGTTCCTTTCATCTGTCTTACCATGTTTATGTGTTGTGTAAGAATGTGATTATAAGGATTTTTTCTAGGTGTTTGTGTGTGTGTGTCTGTGTGGTTTAGATTGCTGCATGGATGAAGACAGCGAGGTGCAGTTAGTATGTTTCACGCAGTGTTGGGGAAGCTAAATTTTTTCCTCATTTTAAGCTTCCCTTTTGAAAAAGTACAAGCGACTAATTAGAAGTAGCTAACGGTATTTAAGCTGTTGCAATATGAAGCTATGTATAATATTTATTTGTTTATTAGAGCAGTATTTATCTGGCACTAAAACTATGAGGATGTCAATTAGGGTGACTGCAATAAACAGCTAAATACCACCAACACTACAAAATGATTGAACCATAATTAAACATCATAATTTAAAGTTGAAAACCTACTGATGAACAGCCCCATTTATCTAAACATTTGAATAATTTGCAATATAATTATAAAATAATTATAAATGTATTAAATCATTGTATAATTTCATTTTTGAAATTGCTACAAAACAGACATAAAATGCAGCATAAAAGGACTCCTTTTCTGATAATACGAGGCCCATTGTAAGGGCATTATATATGCATTATAATGCATTTGTAATGTGTCATAATATGCCTTATTATATGCTATAACTTCTCATAAATAATTGAAACCACAATTATATTACATTATAATACTTACCTATTCATAGTTATACCTGAGAGCAGGGATTTTAAACTTTTTGATGCCAAGGCCTCCCAGATGTAATGATCCCCTTGCGAGGAACCCCCTGTGTGAGAAAAATAGTAAATATGATCTTTTAAAGACATGCTGTTTGCAAAGTAAAATAACTGGCTTTTATAGTGCCATTGTACTAAAGCAAAATTAATTATTAAAATTTTATATGAGCAATATGTAATTTTTTAATTAATAACATAATCTTTTTTCTATTATGTTTAAACCCAAAGAGAAACATTTTCAAATTCAAATATATTTGTATAGCTCTTTTCAAAGCAGCTTTAAAGAGAATTTTGAAGTGCAACCCTTATTTCTTACAAATAACAAATGTTTTTTCATAATAAATGAAACTATATGCAGATATGTTTTTTATTTCTTATGGCTTAAAACTTTGGCTGTCAGTAAAATAAAATAATCGTGACCCCGTGGGGTTCTCCGTGCAATGAGTGGACAGAGTGAAAGACCTCTCAGGTAAAAGCAGAGGTGGTGGTGTATATTTTATGATCAACAAATCCTGGTGTGATCAGAGGAACGTACATTCTATCAAGTCTTTCTGCACTCCTGATCTGGAATTTTTTTCATGCTTCTGTGTCGGCCATTCTGGCTACCGAGGGAATTCACAGCAGTCATTATCACAGCTGTGGACATCCCGCCACATGCCGACACAGACCGGGCACTCAAGAAACTGTATGGGAGTATACGTGAGCAGGAAACCGCGCACCCTGAGGCCGCGTTCATTGTGAGCGGGGACTTTGACAAAGCCAACTTCAAGTCAATAGCACCGAAATGCTGCAACACATCAGTTTCAACACACGAGGGGACCGAGTTTTGGACCATTGCTACTCTCCCTTCCAGGATGGCTACAAATCCCTCCCCCACCCACCATTTGGCAAATCGGACCACTCTTCCGTTCTGCTTCTTCCGGCTTACAGGCAGAAACTGAAACAGGAAGCACCCGCCCTCAGAACGATCCAGTGCTGGTCGGACCAATCAGATTCTATGCTACAAGACTGTTTTGATCACGCGGACTGGGAGATGTTCCGGTCCACCTCTGATGACAACATCGAGGTCTACACTGATAGTGTAATGTGTTTCATCAGGAAGTGCATAGAGGATGTAGTACCAACCACAACAATACTGATCTACCCTAACCAAAAACCATGGATTAATAGCGATGTTCGCGGACTTCCGCTTTTAATTCCGGGGATGCGGAGGAGCATAAACAAGCCAGTTATGCCCTCTGCAAAACTATCAGAGCAGCCAAACACCAGTACAGGGACAAGATTGAAGGACAGTTCAACACCACCGACTCTAGAAGCATGTGGCAGGGAATTAATATCATCATGGACTTCAAAGGGAATGAAAACTCCGCCGTGAACACCGCTGCCTCTCTTCCGGATGAGCTTAATACTTTTTATGCTCGTTTCGAGGGAAATAACACCGCCCTTGCGGAGAGAGCTCTCGCAGCCGAAGCTACAGAGGTTAGTTCACTCTCCATTTCTGTAGCGGATGTAACCCGATCCTTCCGACGGGTGAATATCCGTAAAGCCACGGGTCTAGACGGCATTTCGGGCCGTGTCATCAGAGCATGCGCCAACCAACTGGCTGGTGTTTTTATGGACATTTTCAACCTTTCCCTCTCCTTGTCTGTGGTCCCCACATGCTTTAAAACGTCCACCATTGTGCCTGTACCAAAGCAATCCAAAATCACTTGCTTAAATGACTGCCGTCCTGTTGCTCTGACCCCCATCATCAGCAAATGCTTTGAGAGACTGATAAGAGATTACATCTGCTCTGTGCTGCCTGCCTCACTGGACTCACTGCAGTTTGCTTACCGCAACAACCACTCCACTGATGATACCATTGCATCTACACTACACACTGCTCTCACCCACCTGGATAAAAGGAACACATATGTAAGAATACTGTTTGTAGACTAGAGCTCAGCATTCAACACCATAGTGCCCTCCAAGCTTGATGTGAAACTCCGGGATCTGGGCTTAAACAGCTCGCTGTGCAGCTGGATCATGGACTTCCTGTCAGGCAGACGGCAGGTGGTTAGAATGGGGAGCAACATCTCCTCATCACTGACTCTCAACACTGGAGCTCCGCAGGGCTGTGTTCTCAGCCCACTCCTGTATTCTCTGTACACACATGACTGTGTGGCAACACATAGCTCCAATGCCATCAATAAGTTAGCTGATGATACGATGGTGGTAGGTCTGATCACTGACAATGATGAAACAGAGGCCCTACAGAGAGGAGGTGCACACTCTGACACGCTGGTGTCAGGAGCACAACCTCGCCCTCAACGTCAGCAAGACCAAGGAGCTTGTGGTGGACTTCAGGAGAAAAGACAGAGAACACAGCCCCATCATCATTAATGGAGCACCGGTGGAGAGAGTCAGCAGCTTCAAGTTCCTGGGTGTCCACATCACTGAGGAACTCACATGGTCTGTCCACACTGAGGCCATTGTGAAGAAGGCTCACCAGCGCCTCTTCTTCCTGAGACAGCTGAGGAAGTTTGGAATGAACCACCACATCCTCACACGGTTCTACACCAGCACTGTAGAGATCATCCTGACTGGCTGGATCTCTGCCTGGTACGGCAACAGCACCACCCTTAATCACAAAGCCCTGCAAATGGTGGTGCGAACTGCCAGACACATCATCGGAGGTGAGCTTCCCTCCCTCCAGGACATCTATACCAGGCAGTGTGTGAAAAAAGCTCGGAGGATCATCAGAGACTCCAGCCACCCGAGCCATGGGCTGCTCTCACTGCTACCATCAGGCAGGCGTTAACGCAGCATCAGGACCTGCACCAGCCGACTTCATGGCAGCTTCTTCCCCCAAGCAATCAGACTTTTGAACTCTTGATCTCTCGTGATCAATATACATCAGCACTGCACTTTAATCTCACACTGGACTGTCATAAATTATATTCTCTCTTAACAACACACTGGCAACTGACTATCAACCGACAGCCTGAATGTCAATACAGCATAATACAACCTACTGTATATTTTATATATACTATTTTTATTGTATACTGTGTATTCTAATTGTATGTGTATTCTGTATTGTGTGTATTAAATACTGTACATTGTATATTATTATTTGTATATTGTGTTGTGAGTAATTATGTGTATATTAGATATGTAAATTCTGTTGTGTAAATCTGAGGTTTATACGTCGCATCACTGTCATGACTGCTATGTTGCTCGGAACTGCACACAAGACTTTCACCCACTGTTGCACTTGTGTATGTGGTTGAGTGACAATAAAGTGATTTGATTTGATTAATCCCATGGTTTTAGAATGAAATTGTAATATTTCAAATAATGTAAATATCTTTTACTTTTTACTAGAACTGTCAGAATTAACACGTTAACGCATGCTATTAAAAAGGTTGGAACACGTTTATTTTTTCTTTAACGCATTTACCATTAATACAGCATAAACACGGCTATTTAGTGCTACTTGATGAACAAAACAAGCGCAAATGGGACTTGTGATAGAAATCAAGTATTTGTCAGCATATGTTACATGCATTTAATAATGTCAAGTCTTAAATATCATGAAATCACAGAATGAGACATTTTTGTCTGCAAGCGCTTTTCATGTGAAGTTCAAAGTGGCACTTGACGATGGCGTTGACGTGAATCATGAACGCGACTTCACGATTGCTGTAACAAAGTGGATAGCCACAGTCTAATGGCAGATTAATATTGTGGAGGATGAGAGTTTAAGAGATTTAATGCCCATTGGACTGATTGTGGGGACTGTGTCTTTCAATTAGTCAAACTCCCACCTAGACTTTGGGAAACGTTTGATGTTATTGAATTGGTGCTATTTTAGTGCATTTCTATCAATACACTGTGGATAGCTTTGTTTGGAAAATGTTAATAAAGCATTATATTGTTACATATTGTTTTGTTTTGTTTCCTAAGATGGAAATAAATGCATTTTGGCAGTAAAAGAAGTATATATGGTGTCAAATTTCTGCATTTTCAAACCTGCAATTAATCGCAATTAACTACAAAAAATTATGCGATTAATCAAGATTAAGCATTTGAATTGTCTGACAGCACTACGTTTTACTTTGTTTTAATTTTAATTTTAATTTTTATACTGTTTCTCTCTATATTTTTTCACTGACCCCCTAGCAACCCCTTTTGGCCCACGGGGGGTCCCCGGACCCAGTTTGAAAACCCCTGATTTAGAGGATACTACATTATAATTTGACTAACATAAAATTTATCTGCAGAAGTTATTCTGTATTATATATATATATTAGGAATGCTTTAAGTAAAATGATAAAGCCATAAGACATTTTTAAATGGTTTATAAGATACGTTCCAATTAAATTACACCCTGTTATTCAAAATGATATGGGAGATTTCTTTAATGTCTCAATTTACATTGTGATTGTATGTTCTTTTGTATTCTGTGCATTTTTATATAACTTCCATAAAACTGGAAAAGCTACTCTGTTTTAACAGAGTTTGTTAGGCCTTGCTACTTTTAGTTGATTTCTCCCCAACACAAGTTTTGTTGTAGTTGCACTGATATCAAAACTAAACATCTTAGAGAGTGAGGCTCACATAGTGCAATTTTGTCACACACAAAACCCACTGTCACACAGTTTTAGCAGTCTGGACACAGTTTGATACATTGTGACACAGCCAGACACAAGTCCCATAGCTAATCAGCTATTAAAGATTGAAGATGAGTCTCTGTTTAACCAACACAGACCAGGCCATATCAGAACTTAGCTGGTATACACCTGAATTCAACTGAAAGCTCCAGAGAAGAGACATCATCATCCATCATTCTTTATAAATATGCTTGTTGCATTAAAGGTGCTTCCTGGTTGATTGATGAATGCAGTATACTTGACATTCTGCTTGATAAATACACTCTAGCATGTTCAGTCTGAGGAACAGATCCATAATGAGCTGGTTTGAAGTTATATCAGCTGCCAGCTCCATCCAAATTCAGTTGTCCATTAAAAATGAAGTAATAATCTAGTTATTTAGGAACATTTAACTAGATGTTACAGCAGCAATTGGCCATCTGATAAGCCTCTGTAAAGGGATAGTTCACCTAAAAATGAAAATTCTGGCTTGATTTACTCACCCTCATGTTATTCCAAACCATTATTACTTTCTTTCTTCTGTGGGACACTAAAGGAGATGTTAGCAGAATGTTAAGCAGTGAATGATGACAGCCTCAATTACATAGGTGGCTATCATTAACCAAGAATATAAGTCATATGTATGTTGTATGTCCCTTACACTTCCATAGTGATACACAGCTTTAAACTTGTCCTACTTTAAAACACTATTTTACCTGAGCAAGCATGTTTCACTTTTGCATAGACCAGATGTCATTCCAGGTGCATGTATTCAAACCACCATCTGTCTCTATAAACACAAACATTGTCTATATGTTCAGTAAGATGCTACAAGATCCTGGTCTTGTGTTTCTTTTTTTCTTTTTTTTTTACACTATTGAAAAATAACATGTATTTCTAAAAGTGACTGTTTTCCTCCTGTTTAGAGAAATGGATGTTTCTGCTTGGCTTTGGGCTCCCGGCGCCCAGGGGAACATGAACGCATATAAAGCTTGTAGATGTCCTGATATATGTTTAAAGTGGCTTGACCATGTGTGTATGTGTGCCCCAGCTACAGGAGGCTAAGCAGATGGAGAAAGAGAGGCACAGGCAGCATTCTCCAGTCAGCCAGCAAGAGCCAGAGTCTCCTGGACAGCGGCACGCTGCAGATACACCGGCCAAAAGCCTGCCTGCAGAGGCCAACGGGGGACCTGGACACCAGGGCAGCAAGGCCGAGCAGGGCTCCCCTACCTACGAAAGTCCTGAGCCAGAGAACGGCGCTGACTTCTGTCCTCCGGAGAACGAGCAGACCGAGGCAGACCAGGCTACTGCTGCTGCGCAAAGTAAAGCACATGTGTAAAGGGATAGTTCACCCAAAACTAAAAATGTTGTCTTTATTTACTCACCCACATGTTGTTCCAAACCTGCATGACTTTCTTTTGTGGAACACAAAAGGAGATGTTAGATAGTTTGCTAATCTCAGTCACCATTCTCTTTCATTGCATATTTTTACTCACAGTGAAAGTGAATGGTGACTGAGGCTGTCTGTCCACTACATTCTGCATAATAAAAGGTGTGTTTCATATAAGAATGAAAATTAAATGGGTTTGGAACAACATGAGGGTGAAGAAATTATCACAGATTTGGGTTTTTTTCGGGTGAACTCTTTTAAGAAAGAATGTTTATTGTTTCAAAGGAATTACAAAAATTACGAGATTCTTGTGTTAAAAAAAAAAAAAAAAATTAAAAGCATTCACGTCTTCCTAGAACTCTTAATTAAAGTTAAAGTTGTAAACTCAGAATTTTATGAAAGGTCCGAATTGACAGTCATGACGTAATTTAACCAGTTTGGCAGCGGCCTCAACAATTCAAGGTAGTGAACACATTTCTGTTTGATATACCATTTTTATTATGCCATTGTTACCTAAAGCGCTCTCCTTGTTCTTAAACATTTTACAAGAACAAATAGAGGTGTACGGAAGTACCATATAGAAGTTTTGCGTTCCCTCGCAATAAGTTTTGCATGCCCTCACAGTAGTTTGCGTTCCCTTGCAATAAGTTTTACGTGCCCTTGCAATAGTTTGTGTTCCCTCGCAATAAGTTTTGCGTGCCCTCTTGATAATTTTACATACCATCACAATAAGTTTACCTTCCCTCAAAATAAGTTTGCGTTCCCTTGCAATAAGAAACTATAGTGATAATACAGGAAAACGAAAACTATGGTAATAAAAATAATTTTGTGGTTATTATGGTGTTACTGTACAAACACTATAGTTTAACTATGGTTTTACTTTAGTAATATTGTAGAATGTAGCAACCATAGTTTTTAGCGGAAATCTTTTTTCTATAGTAATATTGTAGTAACATGACTGTTTTATTTTTTATTTTGTATTTTGGCGGAAACCATGGTTTTACTATGGTAATATTGTAGTAACTATGAAAAGTTAAGTAACCATGTTTTTTTGTTGTTGTTTTTTAATTTGTTTTTTTGGTGGAAACCATGTTTAATACTCTATACTGTATCCATATAGTAACCATGATTTTATTATAGATGGTATAACCACAGTAATTCTTGTGGTTACTATTGTTTTACTCAAATATCATGGTATTTGTAGTAGAACCATAATAACCACAAAATTATTATTTGTGTTACCATAGTTTTCATTTTCCTGTATTATTACTATAGTTTTAGTACAAATATAAAGGTTACTATAGGAGGACCATGGTAAATTTATTCCGAGGGAACGCAAAACTTATTGCGAAGGCACACAAAACTATTTCAGAAAAGAATCCCGCCCTTTAAGGGGCTCCGTAGAGGTGAATTAATGTAGTGATACAAATTTTTCTGTTATTAACAACAAAGCCATTTTGGTGCTACTGTATGAGTGTTGCCATAGAAACAAATAACTTCCAAGGTCTGAAAATGTGAACCACTCCGAGTAAAATCTTAGAGTTGTCATCTCGTAATTACAGTAATTCCACAACGACGTGAAAGCAGCATTAGTACGTGCATACATACACACATGATCTCAGCTTTAGGGTTCTGTGTTTATGTAAATTATTATACTAATTTATCACAATTACTCTAGACACCAGTGTGGGAGAATATACTTTGAAACTGTAGCTTCCCAAGCACAAACTACTCTAATAATTTATTAATAGTTTACCTACAGTCAAGTTACTGTCAAGAAGATGCAGACTCAGTGATGCTATTTAAAAAATCTTTTTAAATGCACAACTACCAAATTATATCATTTATTTTTACAATCAAAGGAGTATTTATCTTGCACAAACAGTAAGGATCTGGATCTAGTTTTTGGAAAAAATTGCTCTTTACTGGAAAAGCTACATTATTTTGAAAATACTGTAGCTGAGCTACTCTCTCTCCACTGTAAAATGTTAGTTGCATCGCTTCTCTGATTCCAAGTCATTTCTACTTCATAATTTATTCAGGCATCTGCAGAGAATGAGGCATCCTCTGATGATCTGACACTATTGGATAACTGTGTCAGTGTTTCTCAGCCTTACATAAGTTTAATCGCACTGCTTTCCATCAACAGATAACAGGCATTATGACGTCCCTTCTTAATAAAACTCATTCAAGTTAAACTGATAATCAAGAGATTAAATGTGACAACACAGCATGGTAGGAGGGAAAATGCTCCTATTGGACCATGAATGAGTAACTTGACAGAATTAGAAGCTTAAATTGACTCTACTGTCTTTTATAGGTGCAGCCGAGCATGGTACGGAAACCACTGAGGAAGAAGATAGCCAGAACTATGAAGAAAGGGCGCAAGAGATTGTACAGAGCATTTTGCAAGAAGTCGTAAACACAGTGGCTGGAGGTAAGTTGTTTTTTAGGGAATACGGATCAATTTCAGACTGTTCAGAAGGAAACTAAGCTGTTAAAAGCTAAATGCTGGTTGATTAAAGTTACCTCTGATTGGTCAGTGTCATGTGACAGTCACAAAAAGATAACGCATTCTCGTGAATATGCTTCACAAGCGGAGCCGCCACCATTCTGCCGCCTTTCCCACTGAAAATGAATAGGAAACTTGCAGTTACAACATACCGTGAAAAACTGCCATTTATATGCTATTAAAAGATAGTTTTCAAATTTAAGCTGCTTGATCTGTGTGTACATGACAAATTTCATTTGTAATTATTGGTGCAATAAATGTTAACGTTACATGATATGCAAATCTATAATGTTTATTCCACGGTTTACACACCCGTCTGTTTGTGTGCAAAATTTGTGTGCAAATTTCAGATTTCATGGTGCATCGTAATCATTAGGTAAAGGTCAAATCGAATCATTGTTAGTGCAAATATTTACACCTCTACTGTTTATCCATGTTCAGATGTCAAGGAAAGCCACGAAGGCGAGGCTGAGCCAGCTGAGGGCATTCCAAACTCACTGGAGGAGGAGGGAGGGCTGGGTAGCGACAGCGAAAATGTTCACGCTAATGGCATCCTTGGCACACCAATCTCTGCCAGCTTCACTCCTTCGCTGACTGACGACAGATTGTCTGTCTCCTCCAATGACACTCAGGTAACAATTTCGACTTCTGTTGGTCAGAAAAGCTACAAAAAAGCTACGTAAATTGTATAAAATAGTAAAAAGGCAAGGTTTATCTTGTGCATAAGCTTAACAAATGTGTAGTTTATTTTAGACTGCATTGTGTATCCAGAAATTAATTTTATGATTGTAGTTATTAAAAATTAAATGATTTTTTTTTTTCATATTGTTTTATAAAACCTAACACACTTCTTTTTGTGAAAAGTTTTGCTTGAAAAGTGTGTTTGTGCTATATGTCTTTAAAATAAATGCCACTTGGTTTGATTTGTTGTTATATAATTCAAAGGCATTCATACTTTTATAAGTGTGACTTAAAGGGATAGTTCACCCAAAATGATATGTATGAATTTCTTTCTTCTGATGAACACAAATGAAGATTTTCTGAAGAATATTTCAGCTCTATAGGTCCATACAATGCAAGTGAATGGTGGCCAGAACTTTGAAGCTTCAAAAAGCACATAAAGGCTGCATAAAAGTAATCCTTAAGACTCCTGTGGTTATATCCATATTCTCAGAAGTGATATGATAGGGGGCCTGGGTAGCTCAGCAAGTAAAGACGCTGACTACCACCACTGGAGTCGCAAGTTTGAATCCAGGGTGTGCTGAGTGACTCCAGCCAGGTCTCCTAAGCAACCAAATTGGCCCGGTTGCTAGGGAGGGTAGAGTCACATGGGGTAACCTCCTCGTGGTCTCTATAATGTGGTTTGCTCCCGGAGGGGCGCGTGGTGAGTTGCGCGTGGATGCCGTGAAGAATAGCGTGAAGCCTCCACATGCTCTATGTCTCTGCGGTAACGCACTCAACAAGCCACGTGATAAGATGCATGGATTGACGGTCTCACACGCGGAGGCAACTGAGATTCGTCCTCCGTCACCCGGATTGAGGCGAGTCACTATGCCACCACGAGGACTTAGAGCGCATTGGGAATTGGGCATTCCAAATAGGGGAGAAAAAAGAAGCGATATGATAAGTGTTAGTGAGAAACAGATCAATATTTAAGTCCTTTTTTTACTATAAATTCTCCTCCCTGCCCAGTAGGTGGTGAAATGCACAAAGAATGTGAATCGCCAAAAACAAAAGAAGTGAAAGTGGAGATTGATTGTAAAAAAGGACTTAAATATTGTTCTGTTTCTTACCCGCACCTATTGTATCGCTTTTGAAGATATGGATGTAACCACTGGAGTCATATGGATTAATTTTATGTTGCCTTTATGTGCTTTTTGGACCTTCAAAGTTCTGGTCACCATTCAGTTGCATTGTATGTACCTACAGAGCTGAAATATTTTTCTAAAAATCTTTGTGTTCAGTAGAAGAAAGAAATTCAAACACATCTGGCATGGCATGAGGGTGAGTAAATGATGAGTTGAATTGTCCCTTTAAGTGTCCTAATTCTTTTTGGGGCCACTGTGTATGCTTAAAATAACATAATGGCAACTTTATGCCCTGTTGCTTTTTATGTTTGTTTCATATTACGTGCTGTACACAGTGATTAATTGTCACCCCTAATTCAATTTGATTGTAATTGGAGAATAACACAATCTCTCTATCCCACAGGAATCTGTAGCTACCACTGGGCCAGCATCAGGTGCAAAGTTTTCACATATCCTCCAGAAAGATGCGTTCTTGGTGTTCCGTTCTCTTTGCAAGCTCTCCATGAAGCCGCTTTCAGATGGTCCCCCTGATCCAAAGTAAGTCTGCTGTCCTAACAAATCCGTTACCCATATTCAGATGCAATTGTTTTCAAGCCTTCCCTTGATGTCATTTATTTTTGGATCTGTGTTGTATTAATAAATAAATGACATTTCCATAAATGACATTTTGATTTCATGGTCTAATTAAGCTTGACATGGTTTTGTGGCTTCTGTTGATATCCTAATCCAGTGCACAGTGGCTGAGTTGTTGTTGTTGTTGTTGTCGCCATCGGGCCATTGTCCTTTAAAAGGTGAATATGGCTGTCAGTGGCCAAGAAAGATGTTCCTCACTGTCAGTTGAATAGAAAGGGGGTCATTCATTCTGGTGTATCTTCATGAGCAGTGAGGCAGGAAGCTGGTGTCAGTGGTATTGATCTCTCTTTGTCAAAGGACCAGGCCCCGTTGCCCCCCTATAGATTTACATCAGATCATGCGATTTGGAGTTTAATTTTGTTTTGTATTTTTGGTTTGCTTGTTCTGTTTTGTTGGGTTTTTTTTTGTTCACGTTTTTTATGTTTTATGTTGCTTTGTTTTGATTTTGTTTGCTTTTGTTTTGTTAAATGTGTAGTTTTTGTATAATTAGTTAGTAGACTGTAATTAGACATGCAAAATTTTGGTATCTGTAATATGTCTGCTGACTGCATTTTCGATAATAGGCCAATTAATTCCTAAAAATAATATATTGAAATATGAAATATTTTGAGACCACAACTATATCTCTTTGTATGTGTTGTTTGAAAGGAAAGCCATGGTTGCAGTGACTCTGACAGCCCTGTGCTTTGCACTTGAACAATAATCTAAATTGTATTTTGGTATTTATGATTGAATAATTTTCTGGGTTATTGCACAGCCAGTGTTTGCTGACCTATTTTGAAGGCATTTGATTTACAGTCAAAAGCCTACAAACACTAAATGATAATCGTATAACCAGAGGGCCCACTACCAGCATTTTTATAATAATTCAATAATAAATATGAATTGCTGTTTTCAGAATAGTATAGCTGTATAGAATAAAAAATAAAAAGTTCTCGTCACAGGTGTACACTTTTGTAAGAGGGGTAAAGCAGAAGTTTACAGTTTATTCTAAAGATTTAATTTGGCCTTGACAACAGAATTGTTTATGGAGTGAAAAAAAAAACAGAATTCCATCGTGTTCTGTTCACCTAAGACATGATTCCTCATCTTCTCGGCAGATCCCATGAGCTGCGGTCCAAGGTCCTCTCTCTACAGCTCCTCCTGTCCATTCTTCAAAACGCTGGGCCCATCTTTAAGACCAATGAGATGTTCATCAATGCCATCAAGCAGTACCTTTGCGTGGCGCTGTCCAAAAACGGGGTCTCCTCCGTCCCTGAGGTGTTCGAGCTGTCCCTGTCCATCTTCCTCACCCTCCTGTCCAACTTCAAGACTCATCTCAAGATGCAAATCGAGGTGCCTGAACTCCTCCAGAGTCATAATGTGTTTTTTGCGTCTTGCCATGATGGTGTCAGTCTGTGGAGTGTCTAGCTGACCGTTTGGATTCATCTGAGCTGTGGTTTCATCTTGTCAGCTCTATGTGTTGTTGTTTGAACATAATTCTCTTTTTACTTACACTTTGGTTGAGATTTTTCGTTTGTAGAAGCACTTTGTGACTCAGCTCATTTGTATTTCTTCCCTGCTATCTCCTCAGGTGTTTTTCAAAGAGATTTTTCTGTATATTCTTGAAACGTCCACAAGTTCATATGACCACAAGTGGATGGTCATTCAAACCCTCACCAGAATATGTGCTGGTATGCATGTTTTCTTTTTCTTCTCATTTTTAAAAAGCTTAAAATAATTTTGAGGAGGTTTCAATTAATGTTTCTAATATATTTCTCTTCTCACAGATGCCCAGAGTGTGGTAGATATCTATGTAAATTATGATTGTGACCTGAATGCTGCTAATATTTTCGAGAGGCTGGTGAATGACCTCTCTAAGATTGCACAAGGAAGAGGAGGACATGAACTGGGTACAAGCCCACTTCAGGTAAAAAATTAAAATCAACACACAGTCCTCAAAGAGATAGTTTCCCCAAAATTCAAATTTTTCTGATCCTTATATAATTCCAAAACTGCATGACTTTCTTTCTCTTATGAAACTCAATACTGCTCTTTCCCATACAAAAAAAGCATACAGTGACCAGAGGCTGTCAAAGACAAAAAAGCACCATAAAAGTAGTCTAAACGATCAGTGAGCTTTGAGTATTCTGGAATCAAATGATAGCTTTGTGAATAACTTCAATGTTTATAACTCTAATTACCTAATTATAATTATACCTATTTATATCTAATTATAAATTTTGTCCTGTTTCTTACACAAAATTAATGAATGGCTTCAAAAGACTTGAAATTTAGACCATAGAGCAAATATAGAACATTTTGCATTTAAAACTGAGTTCATGATCCAAGCTAAAATTGTTCCTCAGGAGCTGACTCTAAGGAAGAAAGGACTGGAGTGCCTAGTGTCCATTCTCAAGTGTATGGTGGAGTGGAGCAAAGACCAATATGTCAACCCTAATTCCCAGACCAGTCTTGGTAAGGCAAACATCTGCTGTCAAAAACATCTATATTTGCTCCTCACCCAGTACATGTTCCACATTCTGAGCAGTTTTACAACAATATTCCAGGTTACAGCCCCGACTGTTCTCTAAGTAACTGTCCTCAGAGTGCATTTAGGCTGCTTTACCAGTAGCTTCCGGCTTGTGCAGAACCAAACGGATAAACAGTGGCTTTTGAGGACAGTGCACTAGGAGTCATTTGCCTCAAAGAGGGGCAGAAAATGCTATTTGGCATGACAGCTATGCAGGCCTTTCATCTTAATCAAACGGCCCTGAGGCTGTTATTCATCACCTAGCCATGCCCTGAGATCAGGGAGGCAGTCTGAACGCTGTTTGAACAGAACAGCTGGGAACAGTCTTTCCTTCCATTTGCCAGGCTAGAGACCCTCTCTCTTTGGAACTGAGGGATTTTAAGTCTAATCAAGCTTGGCTTTAATGGGTTAGTGGAGTAGAGGCTCTGATGTCCCAATGGGAGCTCTTCTCTGTTGCCTCAAGCCCACCTCAGGCTTGCAGTTTATTTCAATAATAAGAGTATCTACATATTTAAAGTAGGGGTTGCATAGTGTAGCCAACTAGTCCTCTATTACTAATGTAATCGACACTGTCAGCCTGAAGTCAACTAGTCGCTTTCCACGTAGTTTACAAAGCGCATCTTTAGGAAATACAGCGGGTGGCAGATTTCTGAGACATAGGGTGGCAAGCGAAGACTCATTCATTTTAATGAGGAAAGTTCTACCTGATTTGTTAGGGTTAGGTTTAGGGGTTGGGTTATAGCTTCTCTGACCAATCAGGTAGCTCTTTCCTGATGAATATTACTGAATCGTCCAATCGGTTATTGCTGCACTCATGAATAAAAATTACTCATCGACTATTAAAAATGAGTAGTTGTGCAACCCCAAATTTAAAGCAACAATATTATGCCAAGCATCACTACTATTATTTGCAAGGCAGGCATCACTATTTGCTCTACAGACATGAGTAGCCGCATTTCCACTATCGTGCCAAATGAGGGCGTGCTAGCGTTTGCCAGGGCCAGATGCGTTCCCACTGCCACTTCCAGGGCTTAATCATGCTGCCTCTGGGTTTTCTCGGGACCAATGACCAATGGGCTTTGGCCCGCCGATTACCCTCGGACCAAACAAGGCCAACTGGGAATTGAGGCGGGGTTAATGTCAAAGGCGGAGTTTTGCCGAACTTGCCAGGTTGTGTATCCAGCGCACTATTGTACAGGTTCGGGAAAATGAACAATGGACAAAGCGGTGCCCAAAGAAAGAACTTTCCATGGTTTGAGTTCATGGACGGTGTGCTGGGATATTGTCCCGCTGATAGTGAAGAGACCACTTGGGACACCATGGCAGTTACAGTCGGTGAGTTGTCAACTCTAACTTATCTAGCTAAATTAGCTGGCTAGCTAATGTTTACATTCAATATAAACTCGATATTCTTGATAAATAGATAACATGATACCTCAGCTTGAGCTTCCCTCTTGCTTGTGAAATGGGCGGGGTGTGTAACATTGGCACCAGGGCGGCTTGTTAAAGGTGTATTTTAGGGCAACGCTGCGGGGCTATTGGCCCGATGGTGGAAACGCAGATCGATTTTGGTCTCGCGGCTCAAGGTCCGAGGTTATTGGCCCCGGCTGGCCAGTTGATATGGCCCTGGCTCGCACTGGCCCGAAAGTGGAAAAGCGGCTCATAACTCAAATCATGTGGCTTGTTGAGGTGGCCTATTACTTTTATAACAGAGCTACAATTTTAGCCTGGCAGACAATAAAACTGGCAAAAGATCCCATAGAGAGACATTGAAGTAGGGACCTGAGCCATTTCTAGAGATCAGAATATCATGGAAACTTGGGGGTGGATTTTTTTTTTGTTTTTGTTTGGTCCAAATAGCAACCATCTAGCAACACCCTAGAAACCACCCCAGAACAACTTAGCAACCACATATAACTAAAAACCACTCAGAACACCAAAGCAACCACATAGCAATTTCCTGGCAACCACCAACAACACCTAAGCATTGTGGCAGCGAGTTTGGCACCACTCCCACGTTAAAGCCAAGTTTACATTAACATTTACAGTATGTTCTTAGCATGCTGTTTCTTATTCAAGCAACTTACAGATTTGATAATTTACAAATATTTTCCATTATAACCTTTATAATGTAGATTCTGTCTAAATGCAATACTTAATAAATCATAAAATCATAATAAATTTATTTGGGATCTCTAAATAAAACAGAAGCTTTCAGAGTCTTTTTCATTTTAATTTCCTTTTTTGTTGACAGTGGTTGCTTACACCGTTACTACTGTTTTATTGTAATAACTTAGTAATAGCATTTAATAACTTGTAAAAGTATGTTGGCAGAAATAGTGGTTTTATATATATATATATATATATATACTGGTGGCCAAAAGTTTGGAATAATGTACAGATTTTGCCGTTTTGGAAAGAAATTGATACTTTAATTCACCAAAGTGGCATTCAAATGATCACAAAGTATAGTCAGGACATTACTGATGTGAAAAATCAGCACCATCACTATTTGAAAAAAAAAGGAATTTTTGATAAAAACTAGACAGGCCCCATTTCCAGCAGCCATCACTCCAACACCTTACCCTTGAGTAATCATGCTAAATGACTAATTTGGTACTAGAAAATCACTTGCCATTATATCAAACACAGTTGAAAGCTATTTGGTTCATTAAATTAAGCTTACATTTTTTATTTATTTTTTTTTGAGTTGCCAAAGTATGCAATAGACTGGCATGTCTTAAGTTCAATATTAGGTCAAAAATGGCAAAAAAGAAACAGCTTTCTTTAGAAACAACTAGAATGTCAAGGATCTGCAAAGCTGTCACTGCAGCATGTGGAGGATTTTTTGATGAGAACTCTTTGAAGTAGTTTAAGAAGTTTTTTTCACGTTATTAATGTCCTAACTATACATTGTGATCAGTTGAATGCAACTTTTGTGAATAAAAGTACCAATTTCTTTCCATAAGAGCAAAATCTGCACATTATTCCAAACTTTTGGCTGCCTGTGTGTGAGTGTGTGTGTATATATACACACACACTCACACTATAAATATAGTATATAAATATCACTATATATATATATTGTAAGTAATATTTTTAAACTTTCATCTACATCAAAGCCACTCTTACAGGCCTTTCTGTATGTCCTAATAGTCCTGTATCAGCATAGAAAGACACATAAGCCTAGAGTATGCTCATCTAAGCTAGCTCTCCAGGTATATAATGTTTGTTTTGGATGGCTGAGGCTTTCAGGTCCTTCTGTATGCTTATCATGCTGGCCTATCACTGTTTGTTGTTTTCTCTTAATGGACGCACATCACAGGGAAAGCAGGTAACAGCAGTTTGCTCCCATAGTAACATTACAGTTGATTGCATTAGTTTGTGTTGCGTAAACCAGATACTGTTAGTGATTAATAGTGCTCTGTGCAGTGGCTATTTTAGCTGTTGTAAATCAGACAGTAGTGAGAGTAAAACTGGATTATTTAGTGAATATTTGCATTCACAATAGAGCTAGGAAATTTAATGCGTTATTTTCTGCAATTAATAGTTGACTGTTTAACGCATAAAAAAACAATTTACGCAATTTTATGCAGTGTCCGTTTTTTTTGTAACGTCACAATCCCCCCCCCCCCCCCCCCCCCCCCACCCCACCCCCCACACACACACTTCCTGTGGCTAAAATTGGCATATATAAATTTCCAGGAGGTACACGCTCGACTCGACTGCGCATGCTAGCACAGAAACTGATTGTGTGGAGTAGTGCATGCTTATTAATTATGCACAACGCATGTCCCGGGCATATTAAACAAGGGAGTGGATTTAGTGTATGAAGAATGGAGACTTCACACGCAAGCATTGAGCCAGTTGTAAGAGAGATACGGGCAAGCTCCCGTATCTCTTCACATCACCCGAATACGCTTGCTTACTGCCATCTGAACAGTGTCAAAAGAGATGCGCAATAGAGACTGAACGGCAGCCAGAAAAAATAATAGTTTTTAGATTTAAAACCTCAGCAAATTAAACTTCAGCACTGTCTAATAATGCGTTGGCAATGTACACTTAAGTTTATCTTGCCATTAAAGCTGGAAATTTATTGAATTTGCCCATTTGATCTTATTATAAAAAAGAATTCCACTGGATAATGCCAGATTTTGCCCAACTTTTAATTACAATGTCCACTGATTTTATGACATGTAAACATACACTTGTATCAAAGATTTATACCTGTAAAAATTTATCTAATTGAACATTTCTGCAATTTTTTTTTAATTTTAACATGTTCGTATTTAAATAATTAAATGATGACCAACCAATTTCTTGCAAGTTCTTTTATGCAAAGTATAAAGTACATATATTTATGATAAAATGTTATATTTTGTTTTAATGTACCATGATTAATCAAGATTAATCATAGAAAACTCAGATGAATGTCATGAAATGACATTTTTTTTTATAGCTTTACAACCCTAATTCACAATGCTTTTGCTAGCGCTTTAAAATTAAACAACATCGTGACTATCCATCCATCCAAAATATCCATCTAAAATATCACCCAGCTTTAATTGAGAACAGTTAAATTATGATTCGTTTGCTGCTAAAAATTAACAAGTATCTCCTAGCTGCAGCTGGCTTCTGTGATATCTCTGAGAGAGGAAACTATCCCTCTGAAATGAGGAAGTGACTTGATAGCTCATGTTCCAGTGATGGCTGTCCACTGAATATTTTACAGTGTTTCCGAAGTGTAATCAGACCCCGTTCAATGCAAGCCAAACTTCCCCATACCCAAACCGCCGGCATGTTTGTCTCGCACAAACTTCAGATGCATTACCCTGTGTATTCAGGTCATGCCGCTCTTCTCCGTGTCCCCACAGTGCTGTTTTTGTGATATGAGTCAGCTGAGGCCAAAGACTTTATTAGAGAAATTGTTGTGTTGGGAAACTTATAAAGGAAGCCAAGCCAAAGAAGAAAGTCCATACACCAACACATATATCCCTCAGCCTGGACTCCAATGAATCAGTGAATCATGCTGTCTCTGCTCCCTGGAGCTACTGGGATTGTGTTTTACATAGTCTTATCTTTTCTTCTGCTCTCTCTAAAATTATTCAACAGTTAGTTCTGGTCCTCTAACCTGATTGGACAAGTGGTGTTCCAAGAGTGCTGATATAAGATTAGAATAACAGTACTGAAAACATTTTGCTGTTTGTAGCTCAGTAATACACAATGGTTCATTTTGCTTTGGCTTCATTTGGAACTATTTTCAATAGCAGACCAAAAATAGACAGAATAACTGCTATATTGTGTCTAAAATGTAAATTACTCAATATTAAAGGGCTAGTTCACCCAAAAATGAAAGTTCTCTCATAATTTACTCACCCTCATGTCATCCCAGATGTGTTTGACTTTCTTTCTTCTGCAGAACACAAACAAAGATTTTTAGAAGAATATTTTCAGCTCTGTAGGTCCATACAATGCAAGTGAATGGTGGCTGGAAATCTGAAGGTCCAAAAAGCAGATAAAAGCAGCATAAAAGTAATCCATAAGACTCCAGTGGTTAAATCCTTATCTTCAGAAGTGATATGATAGGTGTGGGTAAGAAACAGATCAATATTTATGTTCTTTCTTTACTATAAATCTCCACTTTCACTTTCACATCTGAAAGTTACATGTGGCGCCTGTTTAGTTTCACTTTCACAAAGTGAAAGTGGAGATTTAAAGTAAAAAAGAACATAAATATTGATCTGTTTCTCACCCACACCTATCATATCCCTTCTGAAGATAAGGATTTAACCACTGGAGTCTTAAGAATTAATTGTATGCTGCCTTTATGTGCTTTTTGGAGCTTTAAAGGTCTGGTCACCATTCACTTGCATTGTATGGACCTACAGAGCTGAAATATTCTTCTAAAATCTTTGTGTTCTGCAGAAGAAAGTAAGTCATTCACATCTGGGATGGCATGAGGGTGAGTAAATGATGAGAGAAATACAATTTTTGGGTGAACTAACCCTTTAACTTGTTTAAAGAAATGTTGTTCAAATGCAATCACACTTAGAATTGTGTAGAATTTTCAGTACGACAGCACTCTTGTTTGTGTGATATAGCTTAATTGTTTCACATTGCCTTTTTCAGTTGCATTACTTTAACTTTCTCTCTCCATTAGGCCAAGAAAAGCCTTTAGAGCAGGAGACCAATGAGTCGAAGCACCCAGAAACTATTAACCGTTATGACAGCATAAACTCTCTGGATTCCACCGCCTCGTCGGGCATTGGAAGCTACAGCACACAGATGTCAGGAACAGACAACCCTGAGCAGTTTGAGGTCCTCAAACAGCAGAAGGAGATCATAGAGCAAGGCATTGACCTGTAAGCAATCAAGCTGGAATCAGAAATATCTAGAGATTTACCTGTGCACTATACACATTGTTAAAGGGACAGTTTACCACTAAAAATAATGTACTCACCCTCATATTGTTCTGGATACCATGATGCATAGGTTCAACAAGAAACCAAAGAGAGGCATTCAGTACCTGCAGGAGCAAGGCATGCTGGGAACTACGCCGGAAGACATTGCCCAGTTTTTACATCAGGAGGAGAGGCTTGACTCTGTAAGACTTGCGTAGAAACACCTTTACTGTTGCTCTTACTGGCTTATCCAATGTACGCAAGTGAATGGCAAGCCAAATTGACTGTAATGTAATTACTAAAAACGTTAATTCTTGTTTAAAAAATGTCATCACTCGCAGAAATGCATATTTTTTATATCAAAAATTGAAAGCGCTAATTTTTTATAACAAAAATTCAGTTTCAACTAGTAAAAACCATAATTCTTGATATCCGTAACTGTATTTTCACTAGTAGAATGTTGCAGTTATCTCAGGTACTTTGATTCAAAATGCAATTACAGATAACAAAAATTAATTTCTTACTAGTTGAAATTACAACTTCACATATCAGCAATGCACTTATTACTAGTAAAAATAAAACAAAATTATATAAATAATTACATTGTTACAAGTACAAATGTCTATTCCTGTTATCAACAATTAAATTGCATCTAGTAAAACTGCTCATTTTTTATATCAGTAATTTGGTTTCCACTACTGGCAATGTTAATTTCTGATATCTGTAATGTGATTGTAACTAGTACAAAATCCTTTTTAGATACAGTACTGTGCAAAAGTTTTAGGCATTTAGTTTTCATTTTTCAATGAACATCATCCAAAGTCCAGTAAACATAAAAAAAGCTAAATCAACATTTGGTGTGACCTTTAAAACAGCCCCAATTCTTCTAGGTACACCTGGACACAGTTTTTCTTGGTTGTTGGCAGATAGGATGTTCCAAGCTTCTTGGAGCATTCACCACAGTTCTTCTATCTATTTAGGCTGTTTCAATTGCTTCTGTCTCTTCATGTAATCCCACACTGACTCGATGTTCAGTGGGGGTCTTTGTGGGTCTATGCCATCTGTTGCAGGGCTCCCTGTTCTTCTATTATATTCTGTTTGCAGAAGGAATGTTTGGGAGTCTAAAATGTTTATTTCCTATTGACACACTACATCTAAAGATATAAATAACCATCTTAAGACAAATTTTTTTATTAAACATCTTATGTGCCTAAGACGTTTGCATAGTACTGTGTATTAAATTACTTTCCAATTTATTGATATCCAGAATCGATTCCCAGATATCTTAAAAACCGAATCTAACATGCCGAAATACTGTACATTTCAACTACATTTCAGATATCAAAAATTAGCAATTTCTCCAGTTGTAATTTAATTATTGGTAATAGGAATGGACATTGGCACTATGAACCATGTAATTATTGATATCAACAATTAGCATTTGTAGTAGTAAGAAGTACATAGCTGATATGTGTATTAGGAATTTCAACTGGTACTAAATACATTTTTGATATCTGTAATTGCGTTTTGAATAGGAGTGGATGACAGATCATTGTGAAATTCTACTAGTGAAAATTAGTCATTTTTTATTAAGAACTAACCGTTTTACTATGTACAAATGTAATTAGTGCTTTCACTTAATTCCTGATATCAAGAATTAGCATTTTAACCAGTAAAAATTGAATTGTTGATATCAATAATTCCCATCCTGAACGTTACTTAAAGTAAATTTGGCTTGCAATCCAAGTGTTGTGCACATGCCTCTTCATGGTTTGACGTCAAAAGCAGAAAATAACAAGGTTTGCGTTGTCTGACATTTTAAAAAAGCTGATTGGTTAGGGTGTTTCACCATATTGGTGTGCATGTAAACGGGTTCACTGTGGCTATAGTATGTAGCATTGAGCTTGCATTTCTCTATTGGAGTTATGAACCTTTCATTGTGTTTTGGCTATTTATTTCCGTACCTACATACACAATCAATATCTGAGTCATTTGTCCTCTTGTTTTCAACCCGACAGATCCAGGTAGGAGAATTTCTTGGGGACAACGATCGCATCAATAAAGAGGTCATGTATGCCTACGTCGACCAAATGGACTTCCAGGGCAAAGACTTTGTACCGGCACTGCGCATGTTCCTCGAGGGTTTCCGTCTGCCTGGAGAGGCCCAGAAAATCGATCGACTGATGGAGAAATTTGCTGCTAGATATTTAGAATGCAACCAAAGGTAAGTGCTGCACTCCCCGGCTGATGTAACAAATTAACCTACAGCTCTAATTATGCCACAAACACTTAACTTGACCTGAATCACGATTTGTCTCCTTTCGTCTCTCTCACCTCAGGCAAACTCTGTTTGCGAGCGCAGACACTGCGTACGTCCTGGCGTATTCAATCATCATGTTGACTACAGATCTACACAGTCCGCAGGTTAGTGCACCAACTCAAATTCTGTTCCGAATTAAAGTGTTGTTTGTTAAAGGAATAGTTCACACAAAAATGAAAATTCTGTGATCATTTACTCATCCTAATGTCATTACTAAACTATATGCTTTTTTTTCTTTTTTTTTTTTTTTTTTGTGGAAAACAGAAGTTGAAATTTTTAATGAATTGTTATGCAGCCCTTGCCATACAACGACAATTATTCAAAGACCATAGGCTGAACGACATTAGGTTGAGTAAATAATGATAGATTTGTGTGTGTGCATGTGAACTATCCCTTTAACTGAAAGCTTTTCAAATGGTTTTTTCTTATCAGTACTGAGTCTATGAATGTTAATGTGAATGTTTGGCATTCAGTCTTAAGATGTAAGTGGAATAGCAAAATCTAGGTGATGAATGTTTCTGACAAAACAACGGAAAACAAGAGCTCATCCTACCAGGAGCGCTTCTGATCTGCCTTTCTTTAATCTCGGCACAGGTGAAGAACAAAATGACAAAAGAACAATACATCAAGATGAACAGAGGGATCAATGACAGTAAAGATTTACCGGAGGAGTATCTGTCAGCCATTTATGATGAAATCGCAGGGAAAAAAATATCCATGAAGGAGACAAAGGAATTAACTCTAAAGTCAAATAAGCAAAGTGAGTACTTGGTGCACCGAAGGAACTTACAAAAGTACTTTTTTATAATTAACCATAATCATATTTATTTTTTGCCTTCACTTTTTCTAAAGGCTGCGTCATTATACTAGTTTCGCTATCTTTGCGAATTTTCTTGCAAATTGCAAGAATGAGAGATGTCTTAATACCGTTTTTAATAAATAGAGGTTTTAAAAATTGGTGGCTACAATGGTTGTTTGTTCAAAATGTTAGTTGCCTACATTTATGGTTAAATGTTTTTTAAATCTGGTTTGATCTTCATCTAAGTAACAGTAATGAACAAACACAATGTGTTTTAACTAATATATTATTGTATCGTTCTTGTACATACTGAATACATCATTCAAACATTCACAGTGTAGGTTGGAAAAAGTATGTGAACCCTAGGCTAATGACATCAACCAAAGCTAATTTGAATCAGGAGTTTGCAAACAATTAATGAAATGAGATTGGAGGTGTGGGTTAGAGCTACTCTGACTTATAAAAAGCACTCAAACATTTTGAGTTTGCTATACACAAGAAGCATCTGCTGACGTGGACCATGCCTCGTAAAAAAGAGATCTCAGTAGACCTGCAGTCAAGAATTGTTGCTTTGCATAAAGCTGGAAAGGTTTAGATATTCGTCTTAGATATTCATCTGTCCACAGTAAGACAAATTGTCTCTAAATGGAGATGATTTAGTACTGTGGCCACTCTCCCTAGAAGTGTCCGTCCAGTCAAGATGACTTAAAGGGTACACTGCAGAATGCTCAGTGAGGTAAAAAAAAAAAAAAAGAACCTTAGAGTGACAGCTAAAGAATTGAAGGAATCATTGGAACTGGTTAACAACTCTGTTCATGAGTCTACTATCCAGAAACAGGCATGGTGTCCATGGCAGGACACCACAAAGGAAGCTGCTGCTTTCCAGCAAAAACATTGCTGCGCACCTGACGTATGCCAAAGACCACCTTGACATTCCACAACGCTACTGGGAAAATGTTTTGTGAACTGATGAAACTAAGGTTAAATTGTTTGGGAAGAACATGCATCACTACGTATGGTGTAAAAGGGCACCGCATACCAACATGAAAACATCATCCCAACGGTGAAGTACGGTCGAGGGAGCATCATGATTTGGGGCTGCTTCGGGCCTGAACCTCTTGTCATCAAGGAAAAATGAATTCTCAAATTTATCAAGATATCTTACAGGATAATGTCAGGGTGGCTGTGTGCCAGCTGAAGCTCAGTAGAAGTTGGGTGATGCAGTGGGACACTGACCCTAAACATCTAAGTAAATCCAGTACAGAATGGCTTCATAAAAAGTGGAAAAAAAAAAACGTATGACTTTGATGATATCACATTTTATGACCAATTAATGCAGAAAACCAGCTAATTCCAAAGGGTTCACATACTTTTTCTTGCCACTGTACATAAATGTCGAGATAAATAATAAATAAGGATAAAAAAAAAATAATTACAAAAAAATAGATACAACCTTCTGATGTTTTATAATAGTCTAACCTAATTTCTCTAGCTGACATTTTGCTTAGTATCAGACAATAATTGAACAGTCATACAATGGGTTTGTGGTAAATTTGTGTCTCTGGATCAGGTGTGGCCAGTGAAAAGCAGAGGAGGCTTCTGTATAATGTTGAGATGGAGCAGATGGCAAAGACAGCCAAGGCTCTGATGGAGGCCGTGAGCCACGTCCAGGCCCCCTTTACCAGTGCCACCCATCTCGAGCATGTCAGACCCATGTTTAAGGTATACTGCTTATGCATATGCACAGACATTCTGTTTGGATGTAAATACTGATCCCATATTATGAGTATTCTTATTATCTTGATCTCTCGTGTATTTTTAACCCCTAAAGCTGGCATGGACACCGTTCTTGGCTGCGTTCAGTGTGGGTCTGCAAGACTGTGATGATACTGTGGTGGCCTCTCTGTGTCTGGAGGGGATTCGCTGTGCTATCAGGATAGCATGCATCTTCAGCATTCAGGTAATTTCACACGCTGTATTTAACCAAGCAGAGGTAATTTAATGGAGCTCAGTAAAGCCTAGTGTTTGTTTGCTGTACTAATCAGTCTCTGTCCAAATCAGCAGCATATACTTCAGTCCTCTCTGTCTGAAATGAACAGGATGCATTAAAGAAACAGCTAGATGGAGAGTAGCACGTTTTAAATGTGTAACTATTTTTAACTTGACACACAAACCTAATGCAGCACTTATGAGTTACAGTTTATGTAAAGTACTCAAGTAGGCAAATAGCCAAAATGCCCATCTTTAAAAGGTTACTTCACATAAAAATGTAAATTCTGTCATCATTTACTTACCCTCATGTTGTTCCAAACCCAACTTTCTTTCTTCCATGGAAAACAAAAGGAGATAGGTAGAATGACAGTCTGGAACCACATGAGGGTGAGTAAATGATGGCATAATTTTCATTTTTGGGTGAACTATCCCTTTAACACACAGAATCGCAGTGCAGGGTACATCCTGACACGCATGCTGGCAGATCCAAAAGGTTGATTTGCTGTTTTTGGTTTATTCCAGTTGGAGCGAGATGCATATGTACAGGCCCTGGCCCGTTTCACGCTGTTAACGGCCAGCTCTGGCATCACGGAGATGAAGCAGAAGAACATTGACACCATCAAGACTCTCATTACGGTGGCCCACACTGACGGAAATTATCTAGGAACCTCCTGGCATGAGGTGAGCTCTTCCTTAAACAGGGTTATTCTACCTTTACATTTTAGTTTAGTTTATTTCTATATTATTTCTAATTTGTGCTTTCAATTTAGTTTTACCTCTATGATTGTGATTGTGCTATTTTTAGAGCTGTCAAAATTAACGCGTTAACGCATACAATTAATTTAAAATGTTTAACACATTAATTTTTCTTTGACGCCATTAACGCATTTACCAGTTTGATATTAGATTCTGACATTTTATTCAGCTCCGTGTAAATTCTGAACACTGGTTGGAGTAGGGCGGAACCTTTTCGTGATGTGTCATTATTACACTGACGCATACACCACAAACACGCACACAACGGTGATTCCGTATCATTGATCAAGTGATGGGGAAAATGACTTATTAACGCTACTTGTTGAACAAAGAAAACCCAGATGGGAATTGCGACAGATATCAAGTACTTTGCAGCCTCTGTAGGGCGCAATTTAATTACCACAGAAGCATGTCAATTCTTAATTATCACCAAAACACCAATTTGGATGAAGTATCATTACGTGGGGTGTGCCAGAGCTAAACAAGACATCTGCAGCCTTTTCATGTGGAGTTTAAAGCAGCAATTGACTATGGTGTTGTGTTGGCCTGACGCAAATCATGAATGTGGCTTCACGATTGCTATAGCAAGGTGGATAGCCACAATCTACCGGCCGATGTATATATTGGAGGATGAAAGTTTAAGAGATATAATGCGCATTGCAATGAATATACAGGTGCATCTCAATAAATTAGAATGTCGTGGAAAAGTTCATTTATTTCACTAATTCAACTCAAATTGTGAAACTCGTGTATTAAATAAATTCAGTGCACACAGACTGAAGTAGTTTAAGTCTTTGGTTCTTTTAATTGTGATGATTTTGGCTCACATTTAACAAAAACCCACCAATTCGCTATCTCAAAAAATTAGAATACATCATAAGACCAATAAAAAAAACATTTTTAGTGAATTGTTGGCCTTCTGGAAAGTATGTTCATTTACTGTATATGTACTCAATACTTGGTAGGGGCTCCTTTTTGCTTTAATTACTGCCTCAATTCAGCGTGGCATGGAGGTGATCAGTTTGTGGCACTGCTGAGGTGGTATGGAAGCCCAGGTTTCTTTGACAGTGGCCTTCAGCTCATCTGCATTTTTTGGTCTCTTGTTTCTCATTTTCCTCTTGACAATACCCCATAGATTCTCTATGGGGTTCAGGTCTGGTGAGTTTGCTGGCCAGTCAAGCACACCAACACCATGGTCATTTAACCAACTTTTGGTGCTTTTGGCAGTGTGGGCAGGTGCCAAATCCTGCTGGAAAATGAAATCAGCATCTTTAAAAAGCTGGTCAGCAGAAAGAAGCATGAAGTGCTCCAAAATTTCTTGGTAAATGGGTGCAGTGAGTTTGGTTTTCAAAAAACACAATGGACCAACACCAGCAGATGACATTGTACCTCAAATCATCACAGACTGTGGAAACTTAACACTGGACTTCAAGCAACTTGGGCTATGAGCTTCTCCACCCTTCCTCCAGACTCTAGGACCTTGGTTTCCAAATGAAATACAAAACTTGCTCTCATCTGAAAAGAGGACTTTGGAACACTGGGCAACAGTCCAGTTCTTCTTCTCCTTAGCCCAGGTAAGACGCCTCTGACGTTGTCTGTGGTTCAGGAGTGGCTTAACAAGAGGAATACGACAACTGTAGTGTCTGTGTGTGGTGGCTCTTGATGCCTTGACCCCAGCCTCAGTCCATTCCTTGTGAAGTTCACCCAAATTCTTGAATCGATTTTGCTTGACAATCGTAAGGCTGCGGTTCTCTCGGTTGGTTGTGCATCTTTTTCTTCCACACTTTTTCCTTCCACTCAACTTTCTGTTAACACGCTTGGATACAGCACTCTGTGAACAGCCAGCTTGTTTGGCAATGAATGTTTGTGGCTTACCCTCCTTGTGAAGGGTGTCAATGATTGTCTTCTGGACAACTGTCAGATCAGCAGTCTTCCCCATGATTGTGTAGCCTAGTGAACCAAACTGAGAGACCATTTTGAAGGCTCAGGAAAACTTTGCAGGTGTTTTGAGTTGATTAGCTGATTGGCATGTCACCATATTCTAATTTTTTGAGATAGTGAATTGGTGGGTTTTTGTTAAATGTGAGCCAAAATCATCACAATTAAAAGAACCAAAGACTTAAACTACTTCAGTCTGTGTGCATTGAATTTATTTAATACACGAGTTTCACAATTTGAGTTGAATTACTGAAATAAATGAACTTTTCCACGACATTCTAATTTATTGAGATGCACCTGTATAACCTTCTTTCAATTAGTCAAACTCCCACTTAGATTTTGAGAAATGTTTAATGTTACATGAATCGGTGCTATTTTAGTGCATTTCTATCTTTATACTGTGGAAGACTTTGTTCGGAAAATGTTAATAAAGCATTATTGTTGCATATTTCTTATTTTCTTTCCTTAGAAGGAAATAAATGCATTTAGTCAGAAAAAGAATATATAGAGTCGTATTTCAGCATTATAAAAATCGGCGATTAATCGCGAACATCCTATCTGCCGACAACCAAGAAAAACTGTGTCCAGGTGTACCTAGGAGAATTGGTGCTGTTTTAAAGGCAAAGGTGGTCATACCGAATATTGATTTAGCATTTTTTATGTTTACTGGATTTTGTATGACATTAAGTGATTAAAAAAAAACTATTTATGGCATTATTTTTGAAGACATCTTCACTATGCATCATTTTTCACAAGTGCCTAAAACATTTGCACAGTACTGTACTATGTATGAAAAGCTAGAGCTACAATTAATTTGTGGCCTTTTTTATTTTATTATTTTGGAGTCATTAGAGTCCAAATATTTTCCAGTTAAAAAGGTAAGTTCACCCCAAGATTCTGTCATTATTTGCTCAACCTCATGTTGTTTCTAAACCCACATGACTTTTTTTCTTCTTCCGTGGAACACGAAAAGAGATGTTAGGCAGAATGTTAGCCTCACCATTCACTTTCACTGTATGGAAAAAATATGCAATGAAAGTGAATTGTAACTTGGTAGGTGTTATCATTTAATGTGCTGTGTAGATCCTGAAGTGCATCAGTCAGCTGGAGTTGGCCCAGCTCATCGGGACCGGAGTGAAGGCTCGATACATATCAGGAACCGTCCGGGGGAAGGAAGGCTTCATCACCAGCACTAAGGAACAAACATCTGATGAGTATCTAGGCTTAGGTCAGTCATTCATACTTCACAAGAGCACCATCAACATTGCAGCTTTTCGTTTGGCATTACGTCATCAAATCAGTCAGATCTCAAGCTTAAATGTCATCCATTAAGATCTGTTTAGGATATCGTTAATTAATCACCTTGTTCAAGAAATCCAGTTTAATTATCTAGCACCAGTGTGAGAGAATGAGTTTTCATAAATATCCAACTTTGATTTGTTTCACGGTAGGAGGGAATGTTGATCGTAAACAGATTGCAAGCATACAGGAGTCTATCGGCGAGACCAGCTCACAAAGCGTGGTAGTCGCCGTGGACAGGCAAGGCAGTTATTGTTATTTTTTATGTCGATAAATGATCATCATAATGTTACAACTACTTAATATGTCCTTGGAATGTTACTAACGCTCATATTCTTCTTTGCAGGATATTCACGGGCTCTACCAGACTTGATGGAAATGCCATTGGTAAGTACCAGGTTTTTCTTAAAGGGATAGTTTACCAAAAAAATGAAAATCTGTCATCATTTACTCACCCTCTTGTTGTTCCAAAATTTGATGTTGAATTTCAAGCAATAGCTAACTCTCATTAAGCGATGCTCTTTCTTGCAGTGGACTTTGTGAGGTGGCTGTGTGCGATATCAATGGATGAACTGGCCTCCCCTACACACCCTCGAATGTTCAGTTTACAGAAGATCGTGGAGATATCATACTACAACATGGGTCGTATCAGGCTGCAGTGGTCCAGAATATGGGAGGTTATAGGAGATCATTTCAACAAGGTGAGTTTATAATGCCTCAAAATCGTTGCCTAAAGGAAATCCATCCATGACAAGTGTGTTTCTCTGTGGCTTTGTATGATATTAGAGAAATCTAATGAGGCTTTTAAATTTCAGTCTGCCTGCAGGAGGGCATATCTAATAGACTGAAGACAGGCCAAAAATGAAAACACAGCGCTCACTGCTCTAATTTTCTCCATCTCTCTTTTTTTATATTTTATCTCAGGTCGGCTGTAATCCCAATGAGGATGTTGCTATTTTCGCTGTGGATTCTCTCAGGCAGCTCTCCATGAAATTTTTGGAGAAGGGAGAGTTGGCCAATTTCAGATTCCAAAAGGATTTCCTGAGGCCCTTTGAGCACATAATGAAAAAGAACAGGTGAGTATTTTAACTTGCACTGCAAAGAAAGTGAAATACAAGCGTGTATTTCATGGTTTAATGTATGACTATGCAAGACTTAAGTAAGAGCTGGTCAGAGACACAAGGCTTGTGTTGAACATAATAACTGTTGTTTTGCTCTGAATAGGGCTCTGTTCTGTGTTTAGGAGAGTGAAATGCTTCATTTCATGCATTTTAAAATCATCTTAACATCACATTTAGGACATGTTGTTCTAAACAACCTGTTTGACTTTTCTTTCTACTCTGGAACACAAAAGGAGATGTTAGGCAAAATGTTAAGCCTCATTCACCATTCACATTCATTGTATGGAAAAAATATGAATAAAAGTAAATCGATCATATGTATTCAATTCAGTTCTATACATTTTTGGTTTCTAGTTTTAGTAGCTGTGTTTGGTAAATATTTATCTTTTCAAATGTAATCCTGTCACTCTAATTGAATTCCTCATTGTTTTTGTGCCAGATAAATACTGCTCAGATTTCTTAAATAAATTACACAAAATTAATTAGTCATATAAATAAAAATATATTGCCCCCTTAAATAGCTTAAATGTAATTTGCTACTTTTTGTAAGTAGCTTTACAGTAGCCTAACTACTTACAATTATAAGCAGCTTGGCAAGCTACAGTTTCAAAGTTACTTCTCAGACACTGGAAGGAACAGACAGAGAGTAGAAAGTTGTATTAGCTCTTATTGACCCTGCAGTGCTCATTAGGCTTAGTGAGTGAACACACACATACAGTCTCAGAAGCCATCATGAATAAACTCCATGACTGATGGATAAAAATGAACTTGTCTGCATGTGTTTGCAACTGCTGAATGAGATGAAGAGAGTAAGTGTGTGTGTGTGTGTGTGTGTGTGTGTGTGTGTTTGCTATCACAGGTGCTAGCTAAAGTGGCCCCTCGGGATAGAGTCATCTTGTTGGGTGACTTCAATGCCGAGTTGGCCAGGATGCTGGCACCTGGTCTGGAGTGATTGGAAGGCATGGGCCAGATCAGCTCAATAACAAAGGCAGGAGGCTGCTAGATTTTTGTGCAGCCCATAGGCTTGTAATTACCAACACGCTGTTCTGGCATCGGCGCATCCACACTACATCATGGATGCATGCCAGGTCCAAGCAAGAACATCTGCTGGACTACATAGTGATGGAATAGCGGTTGCAGGTACATGTCCTTGACACCAGGACCTACCGTGGAGCTGATCTGACCATCGACCTTTCGTCTGTAAGATGCACCTGCCATTCTTCCACTCCGGTGGTGGGTGTACACCCAGGTCCCCATTCAAACCCTTAGTGGCATGGTCTCAGCTAGCTGATGAAAGTTGCAAGCGAGAATTTCATCATTGCTTGCGGCTGGGTTTTGCATCATCCCCCAATCCTCCAGATGTCGAGGGGAAATGGGCGAGGTTTAGGACTGTGGCTCATATAGCTGCAATGGTTGCTTTGGGTACATGGTCCAGATCTCCCCATCTGGGAGAGGAGGTGTTAAAGCTGGCTGAGAAAAAGCGTCAGGCCCACTCTCATCGGCTACAGCATCCCACGTCAGAGAATGAGGAGGCTTAGCGCAGCCTTCGCTCTGAGGTTCGGAGAGCCGTGAGGCGCTGCAAGGATGGGTGGTGGTCGCGGGTTGCTGAGGAGATGGAGTCTGCCTCAGCAGCCCGTGATCACAAATCGCTCTTTAATTACATCAAAAAAGTAACCTGCAGCACCACACCTATTACCATCATTAGGGGAAAGAATGGTGATCCAATCGTTGACCCCCAGGAACAGGTTTGCAGATTTGCTGAGCATTTCTGTGAGGTCCTGGGGGAGGGGAAATCCCTCAGCCAGGAAAACAACGTGGGACAAAGTGGGGATGACCCTGCCGAGGCTGCGGTGCCTCAAATATTGGAGGAAGAAGTCACCCCCTGTGAGTGGTTGGCTGAGGTGCCATCTGTTGAGGAAGTACTGAAGGCGATCCAGAGTCTGAGACCGGGAAAGGCACCGGGCAGAGATGATCTCCCAGGCGAAATGCTGAGGGAGGGTGGCATTTGTGCACAGACTGCCCTACACGACATCATGACAACAGTCTGGACCACTGGACGGGTTCCGCAGGATTGGAAGGATGCCCTGGTGGTCCCCCTCTTTAAGAAAGGGGACTGCACAGACTGTAACAACTACAGGGGCATCTCACTCCTCAGTGCGCCAGGAAAGGTCCTGGCAAGGGTTATTCAATATCGCCTCGCTAGGCACACTGAGGAGAGGCTTGCGGAGCCCCAATGCAGTTTCAGGAAAGTGCGGTCCTGCGCTGATGCCATATTTTCTGTCCGTCTGCTACAGCAGAGGTGTAGGGAATTCCAACAAGACCTACATATCTGCTTTATTGACCTGGTCAAGGCCTATGATACCATCAGTAGGCCTGGACTCTGGGTTGTTCTTCGTGCTGTCGGAGTCCCTGACCCTCTGCTCATGATCATTAAGGACCTTCATAATGGTGAGCGGGCCCAGGTAAAACTACGGGGCCGGGAGTCAGAGCCATTCCCTGTACACCTTGGGGTGCAACAGGGATGTCCTCTTGCTCCCACATTATTTAACATCTATTTTGACCACGTAGTTCATGAAACCTTCAATAGCTGTACTGGAGGAATTTCCATCTGGTACAGATACAATGGGAGGCTGATCGATGCCCTGGTGCGGTCAAGGGATGGCTCCCTATTGCTCAACCATGTTATGTATGCCGATGATCTGGTAATTGCTGCTCACTCAGAGGAGGAGTTGGGGGTGCTGCTGCTGAACCTGGAGCTTGCCACTAAGAGGTGGGGCCTTACCATCAGCCCCACCAAAACTAAGCAACTGCCTGGGTAATTTGTTCCATCAGACACTCCACCCCCCCAACTCCCAATTGGTGATAGAGCAGTTGTGGAGAGAGTGGAGAGTTTCCCATACCTGGGCAGTGTGCTCATGACCAGCTCCGGTTTAGCAGCGGAGGTCTCATTCCAAATCAGTCGAGCGGCATTATCTTTTCATCGGTTGCGTAACGGTGTGTGGAAGCTACCTGGTCTGTCGCTCCGCACAAAGCTTCAGGTCTTCTCGGCCACGGTCGTTCCCTCCCTTCTCTACGCTTGTGAAACGTGGATCCCGTTAATAGAACATCTTCGCCGGTTAGAAACATTTAGGCTGACCTGCCTACGATCCATCCTGGGTTTAACCAGGCTGGATTGTGTGAGGAGCTCACAAATCCTTGAAAGATCTGGACAAAGTCCCATCGGTGAGCTCCTCTGGCAGGCAAGGCTGCATTGGCTGGGCCATGTAGCCCACATGCCCAGCCACCGCATGCCTAAACCGCTTTTGTACGGCCGGATTGATGGGGCTAAACAGGCGCAGCACGCGTTGTCAAATCAGCCTCTGTGGAGGAGGCTCGTGAAGGATGCTACTGGGCAGTTGGAGGCAGTTGCCCTCCAACAACAACGGAGGGCGGAGGAGCGACGCTCACACCAATGAGCGGAGCGTCGGGTGTCTAAAGCACAGCAAGTTGGCACAGTAGGGGGCACAGGTGGTCTATCAGCCAGTCGTTTCAGTCAGTCGACCCGTGGCATGTGGGTCTGCCCCGTGACCTCCTGCCAGCGGACTTTAGACACTTCACATGGCCTCAAGGTGCACATAGCCTGGCACAAGCGTCGTGGTGACGTCACCACCACTTAGTGGCGAATGGCGGTTGTTGTTGCTACTTTATTCACATGCTACTGCTCTGTCTACAGATCTCCTACCATCAGAGACATGGTGGTCCGCTGTATAGCTCAGATGGTGAACTCTCAGGCTGGGAATATTAGATCAGGATGGAAGAACATTTTCTCTGTGTTTCATCTCGCTGCCTCTGATCAGGATGAGAGTATAGTGGAGCTGGCCTTCCAGACAACTGGACACATCGTCAGTAAGTGCCTTTTCTCTGCTGATTTTGGAGAAAATTCTGCAGCATTCTGAACCTTTAAATTTGGAATTAAATTTCTGCAGGGAGTTCTGCACATGCAGCTTACTGTATGTGTGGGCCTGGATATAACATATATGTGATAGATACTGTACATGTATTAGTCATGAATAATCATTGTTTTTAATATATTAGCTGCAGTGTATATTTTAAGGAGGGCCTATTAAATGGGTTCAAATGAAAGAGGCCACATTTGTACACTTGCATTTTTCGCACAAAAACTGATATTGTCGTCCACTGATAATGCTAGTCAAGGTCTCTTCCATCAAAAAACAGTCATAAATAGTGATTGACCAATATCGGGTTTTTAATAGCCGATGCCAATATCTAGAGAGCGGCTGATATAATGCTGATATGTGTGATATCAGTCAATTTAAGATGATAGAAAAATGGCATAAAATTGCTAAAAATACTTATTTAGCATTATATTTACTCAAAATTTCACTCAAAGCTTTTGTAAAAATAGAAAATAATTATTTAAAGCTGATGTAACTTTTTCTATGTTAAAATACTTTCTCCTATCCCAGCTTAATATGCAGAGACAACTATAAAGCCATTTATAGGTTATTTTCTTGAAAACGGTAAACACTGTTTCTGTTGCGCTGTAAAAATCGCTGTTTGTTTTGAGCGTCCCGCTTATACCCGCCCCAAAAACTTTACTCAGCCAATGGTGTGAATTGGGGGTGGGACTATCTCTTTGTTTGACCAACAGCAGATGGGGGGCGTATTCAGAAAGCAGTTTTGAAAACAATGTTTATTTTTACGATTCCGTTTGGTGTTTATATGTAAATTAACTGTTACTGTTGGCTAATTTCTTCACATGTGAAATGAGCCACAACACCCCCTCCAAGATGCTGAATAGGCGTTGATATGAAAATGTGGGCGGATAGTGTGTTCATGGTTGCAACATCATAACCATGCCGATTTCTGATTGGCCCATTTCTGTAGCTTAAATTCGATAAATCATCTGGCTGAACGTTTATTTACAAGAGGAGTATATTAACATAGTACATCATCTTTTTACATTTGAAAAAAATAAAAAAATAAATGCTGTTTGTAGAAGACCACACACTCAGCTGCTGTTTTTTTCTTTTCTCCTCCACAGCGAATGTATTTGAGAAGCATTTCCCTGCTACCATTGACTCCTTCCAAGACGCTGTCAAATGTCTTTCTGAGTTCGCCTGCAATGCTTCCTTCCCCGACACCAGCATGGAGGCCATCCGTCTGATCCGCCACTGCGCCAAATATGTCTCTGAACGACCTCAGGTCAGTGCTAACGAGCAAACACTCCATAACAACTGAAATGTAATATGACCTCAGGTCAGGCTTTAGAAAGGCATTCACTAAATGGATAACACTTGAGGAGACCACAGGGCAGTTTTAACGAGGAAACTTTCATTACCAGATGCCTTAATGAGCAAAACCTACGGCCTTTACTAAATAGATGTAAAATGTTAACCGTCTTTGTTGTGCTCTCTGTGAAGGGTGACTGTGTGGTGAGCTGTGTTTATGCATGTAATTGCTTTAGTTGCAGCCCACGGCAGACCCTCGGTGTGTTTTTTTTTTTTTTTTTTTTTTAAATGAACACACATACATTTTAAAGCACATGAGGGTTGCCAGATTGAGGCAAACTTCTGCGCATCTGTAAATACGCCTTAAGACCCCATGAAATTGCTTGATGAGCGCAGTGTTCTTTCTGTGTTGACTTATTTCCTGTTGAAACTGTTAGTTTGGGCGGGGACATCAAAGCGCTTGTCGCTTTTTTGAAGTAGCCAATAACCTTTAGTCAAATTTCTACTTGCTATTGCTAGTGATTGGATAAAAATATGTGTAGTGCAAGATGAGTAATCAAGATTTTTAGTCTGTTTTCCCGGAAGAGAATACTTAATTTAAAATGTGTATATCTTATCTGCTTAAAATAAATTTAGTCAACAATTTGGAGTTCACCAGCATAGAGACAGCCTCAAAGCTAACGGACATGGAATAAAAGGGTTAAGGATTGTGTTTTGGATTGGCAGGCATTTAAAGACTACACCAGTGATGATATGAATGTTGCACCGGAGGACCGTGTCTGGGTGAGAGGCTGGTTCCCCATCCTCTTTGAGTTGTCATGCATCATCAACAGGTGTAAGCTGGACGTCCGGACCAGGTTAGAGCCAGAACCACAATACAGCCAAAATGATTAAAAATTTATGAAAAGCTTCAACTCCAAAGCAAGAGAGCTAATTTGTTCAATGCTCCCATGAAAATCTATGAGATAAGATCTTTAAAATGGGCCTCTGTGTGGTCACTTATGCCACTCTTAAAAATGTATGAATGTCACTGATATATATATATATATATATAAAACAAAATATCAAACTAATGGCATTTACAGGACTTTAAAGAAAACTAGCACAGTAGCACTTTTCACACAAAATATATTACAAAAAGATGTTATTAATTATAAATAGAAGTATTGTTTAAAATTATTTGGAAACCTTCTGGTCATCAAACTTTGTGATGAACTACACCTATGGTTACTAGGACAAGTGTGAACTTGATAACTGACTTTATAAATCCTCTAAAAATGACCTTGAGATCAGTTGGAGGAAAGTAATAGAAAAAAATGTCTTATAAATGTGTTCTGAGAACAATTCTAGTGTTATTTGTGTACAGATGCAGCTTTGTTTGATATTTTGTATCTAGTGCCCCCTGGGGACTACCGGTGGCCAAGTTTTGAGTCCCTAGCCCCCAGGGTTTCTGAGATATAAGCCTCAGAAGTTTCCGCGTCAACAAGAGGGAGCTTTGGGGGCATTGAACAGGCTGGATCTCGGGTTCCCACAGGCTAGGAAGTCGGGCCGCCATCATCAGATAGTTTTCAGGGAGGCCGAGGTCAGGGGGCCTCTGGTTGGGGAGAGGAGAGCCGGCGAAGGCGCGGTGGGCATCGACGCATCCTCAGGGGCACTCCATCCAAGCAAGTTTGGAGACCGGGGCACTCGGTGTTCCCGAGATATAAGCGTTCAGGTTTGGGGAGCCATCGCACAAGAGCGCACGCCCCCGTAACTCAGGTTCCCCAGGGGCTAGTGACTTCAAACTCGGGTCGGCGCCAGAGGATCTCGGTCCCTGGTGCCCCGGCACAGGGGCACCTACAGTTCGGGCAAGGTCGCTCTGCATTCAGACATTTTTAAGTGCCAAAATTGCGAAACCGGTTAATCGCTGCATCCCTAGCCCTCCATTAAAGAAAGGAAAAATTATGTGGCCCTCGACTAAAAGTGTCCAAATACTTTCTGGAGCTGGATATTACAGCTAACAACAATCATTGCTAACAATTTATATGTGAATTTAATAGTAAAATTTCAATTGTAAATCCATTTTTTTTCTCCCCATCCTGACAATGTGTGTTTGTTTCCCATCCTGACAATGTGTGTTTGTCAGGGGTCTGACGGTGATGTTTGAGGTGATGAAGACGTACGGTCACACCTATGAGAAACACTGGTGGCAAGATCTGTTCCGCATTGTATTCAGGATCTTCGACAACATGAAGCTTCCTGAGCAACAGACTGAGGCAAGTCATCTTATGATTACAGGAAATACGTAACATCTGAAGATCTCGACTAACTTTGAACAAGGATTGACATTTTTTTCACAAATACTAACAATCTTAGAAAGTTTCACCAGCACTGATCTTGCTTGGATAGGGGCTTTCTCTTGAAATAAAATATAACCATATAGTACCACTGCAGTATTCTTTACCAGGATGGATAACCATGGCTAATGTTCTGTTTTGTCTCATCCCACAGAAAGCAGAATGGATGACCACCACCTGTAATCATGCACTTTATGCAATATCTGATGTTTTCACACAGTACTTTGAATCTCTCAGTGATGTTCTGTTAGATGATATCCTATCTCAGCTCTACTGGTGTGTGCAGCAAGGTGAGTGTACCTGCATAGAACACAAAAGTATTAGCATGCATTAGATTGAAAGCTAGAAGATCCAAAAAGCAAAGGTTCTTATTTACCATAAATATGCATATGTAAATTATGTCTTCAGGTCATGATGGCACTCCCACTCTATTTGTCTCCTCTTCCTCTATATGTATCCTTTCTCCCCACAGATAATGAGCAGTTAGCCAGATCAGGCACTAATTGCCTTGAAAACGTGGTCATACTTAATGGTGAGAAGTTTAACCTTGAGACCTGGGACAAAACCTGCAACTGTATGCTAGATATCTTCAAAACCACCATCCCACATACGTGAGTGTTGACTCTTAGGGATAGTTCACCTAAAATGTTCAATGCTGTTATCATTTACTTGCCCTCATATGGATTCCAAACCCATATGACGACTTCTGTGGAACACAAAAGGTGAGTTTTTGAAGAATATCCTGACCACTCTTTTCCCTATAATGAAAGTGAAAAGGGACAGGTGCTGCCAAGCTCCAAAATGACAAAAAATATAAGCGGTACCATAAAAGTGGTCCATATGACTTGTACACTGTGTTCCAAGCCTTCTGAAGTCATACGATAACTTTGTCGGAGGAACAGAATGAACTTCTGCATTTCGGTCTGTTCCTCACATAAAGCTATTTGTATGGCTTCAGAAGACTTGTATAAAGAACCACTTTTATGAAACATTTATGTTTTTTGTTTTTGTTGTTGTTGTTGTTGTTGTTGTTTTGTCATTTTGGAGCTTTACAGCCCCAGTCCCCATTCACTTATATTATATGGAAAAGAGCAGCCAGGATATTCTTCAGAAATTCCCCTTTTGTTTTTCACTGAAGATAGAAAGTTGAAAGGTTTCAGATCAACATGAGGGTTTCATTTTTGGGTTAACTATTCCTTTAAGCCCAGCTGTGAAAGGTTTTTTTAGAATTGATGGTTTGCATTGTTTATTTTCATAATAACTTCATCCTTTGTTGTTTTCAGGCTGCTGACATGGAGACCGGCTGGTACGGAGGGAGATCATGTGACTCAGCTGGACTCGGATAAACAACTGGTATGCAAATCAAATTTGAAAGACCATGTTAAATGTGGAAGTGTTTACATGAGCACTTTCATGGAGGGTCTTCTCATCCAGACACTCTTCTGACAATAAGTGCTTTTTGAGTCCTTTTAATATGATAATGTTATTAAGTACTCGTCTGGTGCTTACAGGACTCTGTTTCTCAGAAGTCAGTGGATATTCAGATGCGATCAGATGACCAGCAGTCTGTGAGCAGTATGGAGAAGGCTTTGGCTGATAACCGCAGACAAAGTCAGTTCAGTGGTGCTTTAGGCATGTATCAGGGTGGACAGACATCCACATTAGGTTAATTTACTCTTTTCTACCCTTTTCTTTGTTGATTCAATTTCTTTTTTGGGGATTAATGAAGTCTTACTTTAGCTTGTATAATTAGTAAGTGATAATGTACAGTCTGCTGGTTATTATCATAAAATAAGACCCAACAGGATGAGCAGGAAGTGGTTTATTTGTGTGATAATGACCAGCTGACTGTATACTCATTAAGCACTTTATTAGGAACACCTGTGCACCTACTTATTCATGTGATTTATCTAATCAGCCAATCAAGTGCCAGCAGTGCAATGCATAAAATCATGCAGAGACGGGTGAGGAGCATCAGTTAGTTCAAATCAACCATCAGAATGGGGAAAAAATGTGATTCCAGTGATTCTACCGTGGCATGACTACTAGATTTTACTCAGAATGGTGCCAAAAACAAAAACATCCAGTGAGCAGCAGTTCTGCGGACGGAAAGCCTTGATGAGAGATGTCAACAGAGAATGGCCAGATTGGTTTGAGCTGACAGAAAGTCTACGATAACTCAGATATTCACTCTGTACAATTGTAGTGAATAGAAGAGCATATCAGAATGAACAACACATCGAACATTGAGGCAGAAGATCACGTCGGGTTCCACTTCTGTCAGCCAAGAACAGAAAATTGATACTGCAGTGGGCACAGGCTCACCAAAACTGGACAGTTGAAGACTGGAAAAATGTAGCCTGTTCTGATGAATCTCGATTCACAGATGATGGGGTCAGAATTTGGCGCCAACAGTATGAACCCTTGGACCTTACCTGCCTTGTGTCAACATTCCAGGGTGGTTGCGGTGGTGTAACGGTGTGAGGAATGTTTTCTTGGCACACTTTGGGTCTGTTAATACCAATCAATCATCTCTTGAATACCACAGACTTTTTGAGTATTGTTGCTGACCATGTGCATCACTTCATGGCCACAATTTACCCGTCTTTTAATGGCTACTTCCAGCATGATAATGCACCGTGTCACAAAGCAAAAGTCGTCTCAAACTGGTTTCATGAACATGACAATGAGTTCACTGTTCTTCAGTGGCCTTCCCTGTCACCCAATCTGAATCCAGTAGAACACCTTTGGGATGTGGTAGAACGGAAGATTCGCAGCACGTATGTGCAGCTGACAAATATGCAGGAATTGCGTGATGCAGTCATGTCAACATGGACCATGATGAATTTTTCCAGCGTCTTGTGGAATCCATGCCATGAAGAATTTAGGTTGTTTTGAGAGCAAAGGGAGGCCCTATCCAGTATTAGTATAGTGTTCCTAATAAAGTGCTCAGTGAGTGTATGTTGTCCCACTTATTACATGGCTACTTACCAAATAAATACATTAACATGAAATATACATTTGAGGTGACATTTATTTTATTAGCTTACATATAGATTAGCTTGAAGCTTACACTAAGAAACTATGTAGGTTGCCTGGGACAACGGTCAGTTAGCCTACACCAGGGGTCCCCAAACTTTTTTCTGCGAGGGCCACATAATTTTTCCTTTCTTTAATGGGGGGCTAGGGATGCAGCGATTAACCGGTTTCGCGATTTAACCGCGCTTTAAAATGTCACGGTTAATTAATCGTAAAAGTTCCGCTAAACCGAGTGTTTCTGTTACACAGAACGGAGCAGCTTGCGCAAAACGAAAACAAAGTTACACTAGCGGTGCACCATCTTAAAATGCCGTGCTTATCAGAGGCACGGAGGCTGATTCAAAATCAAAACATTTACTTATGCATATTAATTAGTGTGAACTGTGGGCTTGCTTCTGGCTGGTGAGAAGTCCAATGTCAGGTTCCATTCCTGTCACAGCCAGTCTCAAAGACTGATGTTCTTCAGTGAGTCTTGATCTCATCTGAGTTTTCATCAGTTTCATGCATGAAAAGGTTTGCTCACAGATATACGTGCTGCCAAAAAGTGTGGACATCTTCATTGCATGCCTTTTGATGTTTGGGTATGTCTCGTTTGGGAGGGCAGCATAGAATTCAATGAGACCGTTGGGCTTAAATGCATCTTTCAGAACATCACAGTTCTGTAACTCAGCCAACTCAAACTGATAAGAAGGCAAGGCTTCATCAATGTCGGAAGCGAAGGGATTCTGGAAAAGGCGGTGGACATGTAGCTCACGGAACCGCACGTCTTCTTTTTGATTGTATTCTTTGAACACAGACACTGTTTCTTGACAGATGAGACAAACAGCCACTTCTTTGCACTGAACAAAAAAAATAATCACTTGTCCACTTTTGGTTAAATACCCTGCATTCTGAATCAACCTTTCTCTTTCCCAACCGTTTCACCATTTTGTCGTCTCTTTGAATTTTCTCGCTGGCTCGCGCGTCACCTGTTCGATCGCGATGGCACGTTATGTTGAACGTACCATTCTGTTGGTAGGTGAATTTTACAAATAATTAGGCTACGTTAATAACTAAGGGAAATTTTAGTTTGAAAGCCAACCTTTATTATCAAATGCAGACATGATATAAGTAAAACATATATTTAAAATTGCATTTTAAAATGACCAAATATGTCTCTGGCATTGTTCAGAGGGCCGATCCAAATGTGGGAGCGGGCCGCAGTTTGGGGACCCCTGGCCTACACAGTTAAGCGGTCATTACACAAAAATATTCGTATTTGAATGCAGCAATTAATCAATCAGTGTTAAGTATTCCAGAGAGCTGTGTAATAATTCCCATGAATTGAAAATACATTTTAAAAAGTTTATTTATTTCTTTATTAGCCTGATTACATACTTATAGACCCAAAACATATTAAATGGACAGTCTTGCAGATCTAATCAGTTTAATTTAGCCACTCTTAAAGGGCCATTCTGGTCAGCTGTTCACTGTGTTTCCTATGTATTTCCTCCCCAGAAGCCCAGGAACAGCGTCTGTTTGCAGCTCTACTTATAAAGTGTGTGGTGCAGCTGGAGCTCATTCAAACTATAGACAACATTGTGTTCTTTCCGGCAACCAGTAAGAAGGAGGATGCTGAGAACTTTGCAGCAGCACAGGTAAATATTGTTTTTGTTTAGTTTGTTTTCACTTTTTGATGGCTTTTTGAAGATTTGAACTTGACTTCTAGTCAGTTATACTGTCTAAATGAAGCGTGTTTCCCTGCAGCGAGATGCTTTGGACGCTGATGTTCATGTGGATACTCAGGACCAGGGAATGTATCGCTACCTGACCTCAGAACAGCTCTTTAAACTGCTTGACTGTCTACTGGAGTCTCATCACTTTGCAAAGGCCTTTAACTCTAATAACGAACAGAGGACTGCACTGTGGAAGGCCGGTCAGTACTCCTATTTCAGACGAGAATCAAGCGTGATCATTTCTTTGTTGTTAGAAACTTGAGATGCAGTAAAATTATCCATTGGTATGCCACCAGGATACATTGTTTCTAGTCCTCCCGTTTTCAGATAGATCCACCTGTGTGGCCTAATGGAAAGTATTTGTCACGTCTGGCTTGATGTCTTCTCCCGTCCCACATTTGAAGACCTCATTGTGTCTGTGTGTATGATCAGGTTTCAAAGGGAAGTCGAAGCCCAATCTGCTGAAACAAGAGACCAGCAGCCTGGCGTGTGGCCTGCGCATCCTTTTCCGCATGTACATGGACCACAGCAGGCAAGATGCCTGGGAGGAGGTGCAGAGGAGACTGCTCAAGTAAGACATCACTGTTGTGTTCGTGACCAGAACCGCTGTGCTTTTTATGCCCTGCAGCAATGTTAACATTATTCTGCTAATTACATGCTCATACCCTCTGTTGTCTTTGCACGCTGAACAGTTCATATCATCCCATCTGCTCCAGTTTTAGCTTAGAGACTATGAATGTTGATATTTTTTATCTGGCCCTGCCACTAAAGCATCACACATGCATCACACAAGCACTTAGGGAATCTAGCAGGCATGACTTTGCAACAATGTTCATATACTGTAGAGGAGGTTATTAAGAAAGTAAAGAGAGAGTTGATTTAATGTTCACTGTAAAGAACTTTTTAGGAGTATAACACCCCTGTGATTTCCTTGGAAATGTCCAGAAGCCAGGCACTATTCCAGGTCAACAAGTTAGGTTTCTTGAAAGATTTAGCTACACAATATCCAATATGATTCTAAGAATCAATTAACGTCCTACTAAATGTACTAAAATTCCTACTGGATTTTTGGACGAGATGATTCAGAGATTGCCCAGCAGGAACCGGTATGTAGTTAGAGCCATATGAATAAATGAATGTTGCATTTATAGAGCGCTTTTCTGACACTACACTCAAAGGGCTTTACACAGTGAACAGGGGACTCTCCTCAAACACCACCAGTGTGCAGCACCCACCTGGATGATGCGACGGCAGCCATAGTGCGCCAGTACGCTCACCACACATCAGCTGTTGGTGGAGAGGAGAGAGTGGACTGATACAGCCAATTGTAGTGTCCTCAACTGTAGAACCTTACAACACAAGGGTGGTGCATTAAAAGGCATGTTGGTTCCTGTAAACAATTTGTTTGCCAGAGCAATTTATAAACATTTTTATGATGGGCAAAGTAACTGCCACATACTTCCTGAATGGGGAGTGTGGGTTTGGTTTATTGAATTGTGCTACAGAGGCTGAAGTTATTGCTGCTCTGGCGTACGTCCAAGAGAGAAAGATGCTTTTGTGCAGCTTAGCTAAGATTACTTGAGTGACAAATTCAGTTTTAAAACACAGTTATAACTAGGGATGGATCACGATGGTCAACTAATTGACTAGTCATTCAAGAACCAAGGTTGACTAGTTTATCTAGTTTAGTGGCAGTGCTCTTAAAAAAGTTGTGTCTTTAAATTCATTCATTTTAAACCACCGCCACTAATTATACAGGGCTTCCTTAAATCTGACTAGTCTTGTTTGTAAGACTAATGTACTAGTTTGTACACATTCCAAGTTCTAAGAAGAAGCTGATTCTCCTGAGCACTAGGATTCTGAATCTCTCTCAGTGTCTCAAACCTAAACGCCTCCCTCTATTGTGAACACAAGTGTGAGTGACTGTCAGGCTGGCACTGCTAATGGTGTGCAGTCATGAGAAAGAGGACAGACTTGACTCTGGCTTCCTTGTCTGTAGGAAGACTATCAGAGCTGCTAATCATTCACTATGTTCACCAAGCCCAGCGGCACTTTTTGTATGTGTGTGTGTGTGTGTGTGTGTGTGTGTGTGTGTGGGAGAGTGCAGACACACTTAACCAGGCTAAAGGAGATTTAGGTGAGATTAGGTTTGTGAAGGAGGCTGCAGGGCAGATGGAGGTTATATAAGACAATAGAGAGGAGCAGCCTTTCAGAGGTCGCCATGGCTCTCAGGCTAAACGACAGGTGTCTAGTAATTCATTTTATACTCATTCAGCTGAGGGTTTGTCTTAGGCACTCATGTGCCATATCTCTGTTTTAAGATTCCTTTTTATACCCTTTACCATGATAACAGTAGTTTCTGCCAAAAAAAAAAAAAAAAAAACAGCATTCAAACAGCTCTCTCATTCTGTCTCTTTCTCAGTGTATGCAGTGACGCTGTGGCCTACTTCCTTACCCTGACGTCTGAGAGCCACCGTGAGGCTTGGACCAACCTGCTGCTGCTCTTCCTGACCAAAGTGCTTAAGATTAGTGATGACCGAGTGAGTGTCTTTAACAAACTGCAGCATGCAAATGCACAGATTTGGTATAGGATTTCAACTATAGGTTAGTGAACCCCTAGTGGTTCATGATGGAACTGCAAGTGGGTTCAAAAGATTATAATGGAAATGGCAATGACAAATTAAATAATAAAACAAGCATTTTTTTAAATCACACATAAAAATGAAAACAAACTAAATATAACACAAATATGCAGATATTGATTGGTCAAAACAGCCTTCCTGCGGTGCTAAACAGCTGTTCGCCGTATCACTGCGCAGCACCATTAGAATGTTTTGTTACTGTTTACATGTCAGAGACTATATCTTCTAGTGAAAGAATGACATTTAATAAATGTGTTGAAAATTTAAAATTTAAAATAATATTTTTATTGCGTGTAGTAACAGTTTTCTGAAAGCAAAAAGGCTGAAGAGGTGCCTAAACTTTATATGTGACGATATTCACAATATAGCACAGCCTCTTATAAAGTATTGCTTAAAAGGATAGTTAACCCAAAAATGAAAATTCTCTCATCATTTACTCACCCTCATTCCATCCCAAATGTGTATGACTTTCTTCTGCTGAACACAAAGATTTTTAGAAGAATATATCAGCTCTGTACATCCATACAATGCAAATGAATGGTGACCAGAACTCAAAAGGTCTAAAAAGGACATAAAGGCAGCATAAAAGTAATCCATACGACTGCAGTGGTTTGATCCATGTTTTCAGAAGTGATATGATAGATGTGAGTGAGAAATAGATCAATATTTACATTCTTTTTACTATAAATCTCCACTTTTGACCAGCCCCAGCCAGTAGGTAGCTGAATGGGAAAGTGAAAGTAACTTCCACACTAGAATGTGAAAGTGGAGGTTTATAGTAAAAAAAAGGACTTAAATATTAATCCTTTTCTCACCCACACCTATCATATCACTTCTGAAGACATTGATTCAACCACTGGAGATTTATGGATTACTTTTATGCTGCCTTCATGTTCTTTTTGGACCTTCTGAGTTATTGTCACCATTCACTTGCATTGTATGGACCTACAGAGCAGAGATAATCTTCTAAAAATCTTCCTTTGTGTTTAGCAGAAGAAAGAAAGTCATACACATCTGGGATGGCATGAGGGTGAGTAAATGATGAGAGAATTTTCATTTTTGGGTGAACTATCCCTTTAAGAGATTAGTCAAATTTATTCTTATAATGTTTATTAAAAGTTTAGAATATTATTTCATCAATACCAGGGGGTATTTGAGTATATAATCTAGGTTATATAGGTTCAGCAGACCAAAAAAAAAAGGCTGGGAACATTTTGAACTACCTAATGAATCTATTGAACAAAAAAATGCAACTAGTCTTTATGTATTGCCTTCTCAGCAGTTCTAAAGCAAATTCATACAAATTATTTATGATCAGTCATTTTTAATCTGCCTCAATTATACTGTAGCGCTAATATATTACTGAGTCCGACACAGAGACAATAGTGTGGGTTTGTGTTAATATAACCAATTATGAGCCCTCACCTGGCAGTAATCCTTACCACAAGTCTAATATGATTACACCAGGGCATGCAGTGTGAAAATGTAAATTAATTAAAATTATATTCTTCTACACTTTGCAGTTCAAGGCCCATGCGTCACGATACTACCCTCTTCTGTGTGAGATCATGCAGTTTGACCTGATCCCAGAGCTGAGGGCCGTGCTGCGCAAGTTCTTCCTGCGCATTGGATTGGTGTTCCAGATAACACACAGTTTGGAACCACAACAGGCCTCGGATATGCCCCACAGCGCCTAGGAGCAACAGTGCCTGTCTGTTGTAAAGCTCCTCTCTTTTCATCAGCTGTCTGAAACAATGTAGGATTTGATAATATGATCTCCTGCAACCAATGAGAACCGAGGAGGTCCAGAAAAGAGTTGACTACTTCAGAGTTTCTTTACGATGGTACTAATATCAACCCCAGTGCTTGCCCTTTCATGGGGGTGCTTCAGACAAACAACCAACCACAGACCAGGAATCATGCCCCACCCATTGTACAACTGACCAGGCCTTGTACAATAGGATCAAATTATCTAAAACATCATGAGGATTCTGAATCGCTACTACTATTCAAATGCTTGACCTTTGAGATCTTCAGAAGGTCCAAATATATTTCACAAGTGTCTTGTTATTATATTAAAAGCTGTTTGAAAAAGGAAAGAAGGGTTTGATATCAAGCAAGCGATGTAGTGTTTCCTCAAGTGATTCCGATTTTGTTTATTTTGTTTTGTTTGCACCGCTAATGGCTAACATTAGCATGGATAACTCCTTGGACGAAACTAGTTGTACAGAATTCCAGCTTTGTAATATAATCTCACAACACTAGATTTTGTTTCCTGTATCTTTTTGTTTCTCTAAATTTGCTGCAATTATTATTATTTTTTTGATCAAAAATGCACTGGAGATTTTTACTTTTGTGATAAATTATTGAACTATGCTCTCTATCCCTCCATAACTCTCCAGCTAGAGATTTCTAAATGATACAAGATATAAACTAATGAGTTCGATTACTCCATTTTATATATGCTGACACATTGTTTTTATTATTATTATTAAACACAGAGGGCAACTGAGATCCTTTAAAAGGAAAGAAAAAAAAAATGGAACTTGAAAATTGAGGGCAACTTAAATGTGAGCTGCATCTGAATCACTGGTTTGTATCTCTGTTTGAAGTTAGGCTTCACTCTACATGTACACATTTAAAAAAAAAAAAAAAAAGTTAATATATTTAAAATCTCTGGTTTTGGGGGTGGGTTGTATTGTATTGTATAGAAATTAATGATAGCTGCGCTTTAAACCCTTCGATGGAAATGAGGATCTGAAGCATTCCTGGTTAGTCAGGGTGAACTGTAATGTTACAACCCTGTAAAGTTTTCTATATGGAATAAAATGGTCTGTACATCTCTAGAGTATATGGCACTGGTCATTATCACTAGCACACATTCTAATCAAGTTATAGGTCAGTTAACAGGATTCCCACGGTCATGGAAAACCTGGAAAATAAGGGTTAAAATAGTGTTTTCCAGGCCTGAAAAGGTAATTGGAAGTTCTAAAGAGAATGTACACTCACCAGCCACTTTACTAGGTACACCTGTACATCTACTTATTCATGCAATTATCTAATCAGCCAATCGTGTGGCAGCAGTGTAATGTATAAAATCATGTAGATATGGGTCAGGAGCTGCAGATAATGTTCACATCAATCATCAGAATTGGGAAAAAAAATAGATTTCAGTGATTTTGACCGTGGCATGATTGTTTGTGCCAGACAGGCTGGTTTGAATATTTCTGAAACTGCTGATCTCCTGGGATTTTCACACACAACAATTATCACACACAACACTCTCTAGAGTGTAAAGAAAATGGTACAAAAAACAACCAGTGAGCGGCAGTTTTGCGGATGAAAATGCCTTGTTAATGAGAGAGGTCAACAGAGAATGGCCAGACTGGTTGGAGCTGACAGAAAGGCTACGGTAACTCAGATAACCACTCTGTACAATTGTAGTAAGCAGAATAGCATCTCAGAATGCACAACATGTTGGATGGACTACAACAGCAGAAGACCATGTTGGGTTCCACTTCTGTCAACCAAGAACAGAAAACTGAGGCTGCAGTGGGCCAAAATTTGTGTACCTCAGCAGAAATCCAGATTTGTCAGACCGGGTGATGTTTTTCCAATAGTCTACTGTCAAGTTTTGGTGAGCCTGTGCCCACTGCAGCCTCAGTTTCCTGCTCTAAGCTGACAGTAGTGGTACCCGGAGGGGTCTTCTGCTGCTGTAGCCCATCCGCCTCAATGTTCGACATGTTGTGTTTTCAGAAATGCTTTTCTGCACAGCACCGTTGTAATGCGTTTATTTGGGTTACTGTCACCTTCCTGTCAGCTTGGACCATTCTGGCCATTCTCCTTTGTCATTAACGAGCCGTTTTCGCCCACAGAACTGCAGATGTTTTTTGTTTTTCACACTATTCTCTATAGAGACTGTTGAGTGTGAAAATCCCAGGAGATCAGCAGTTCCAGAAATACTCAAACCAGCCCGTCTGGCACCAGCAATCATGCCATGGACTACATCACTGAGATCACATTTTGCCCCCTTTCTGATGGTTGATGTGAACATTAACTGAAGCGCCTGACCCATATCTGCCTGATATTATACATTACACTGCTGCCACACAATTGGCTGATTAGATAATCACATGAATAAGTAGATGTACCTAATATAGTGAGTGGCCAGTGAGTATATATTTTCTAGTTTTTCTCTGCTCTAAAATACTTCTTGAGCTAGATATTGCTCTTGTGTACTGTAGAGTAAAACTTGCAAGTCATAGTGATGTTTGATTAGTCAGTGAATCATTCTTACGAGTCAATTATTTTCAATGAATCTGTCAAAACGGTTCACAAATAATTCTAAATGATTCATTTCTAAAGTCAAAAAGGGTGGGAACCCTGAGTAAAGTTTTTAAACATGGTAAATTTGCCCTGCTGAACTTTCAATAATTTTATGGCATATTGAGTTTTTTTTTTTTTTTTTTAAGAAAAATGCATTCAACAGATTTATTAAAATAATATTTATTGAGTCAAACTCTAAATAATTTTTTCTGTCATATGCTTATAGTTGCATAAGTTTACAATCTTATACTTACAACCTATAATCTGTATTAAAAGTAAAACAATCATACAAATGTAAAACAAAAAACAAATCACACATTCAGACTTCTGAAATTCAAAATTCACCTGACAATAGACAGAACACATGCAATTTATACATTACACAAGTCACAGTATGTAAAGCATCAAGTAATTTCTCCAAGTGGAAAAGCAGACTTGCCTAAGAATGGATTCTACAGCAAGTGTTTTAGAAATGTAGTATTTCATTCACAAGAATTTATCAATGCCAGCAAAAATTTCAATGTGGTACTATGCCAACACCTTCAAGACAAAAACTGTTACCATTCTTCTTTGGCTAAGTATGGCACCTTTGAATAAACTTTATATATATATATATATAATAGCTGTAGAAAGTTCGGCTGTTATGTGCGAATTCGTAACAGTCTTGACAACAGCACTGAGTTTAACCGTGGTAGGTAGATGGCCCAACCCATTCCTGGTTTGTGTGGTTCTGGCTAGATGGCCTGCGACCGCCCATGAATCTCTTGAGTGTATCTGAGGAGCTGGGACGTAACCAGGGCTCTGTGGCATTGGTATCAATGGAAACGCATTGGTCGAAAGTAGGAGTCTGTGACCATAGCTCCTCCCCTTCTTCACCTGACGCATCCCCTGGACAGTACAAAAGATTTAAGATAAACATACATATAACACACTTATTTAACCAACTGTAAGTAAAACAATCACAATAATTTGAAAGTGTTAAGTTTGGAAAAACCATGTTCATTTAAATCAAAGAACACCTAGATGACACAACCCTAGTCTCAGCTTCAGACTGCATGCCAACAGAGCTCCCATGGGCCATTCACTAACCATCTGATGAATGTTGTTCACATAAACGAATAGCCTTCTCAAAAATCACAAGCTCTACGCAATTTCCGGGAGTCAAAATGCACAGGTTTTTAACAGTCCTCCAGGAAATACTCTTGTGAGGAAGAACTAGTCACTAGATTTGACACATCTGCAAGGTATGTGGCCTCGAATCTTTGAATTATATTCAAGAGTTTTGTTTTGAGATCCACTTAGTGGAAAATAAATCAACAGATGAATATTCTCAGAGTTTATTTGCCCCAAATCTACTTTAATTTGTCCCCGATTTATCTGCCCCTAAATTTCATGTAAAAAGCGTACTGTGGTTGGTCACTTTAAATGTCAGTCTCTTCTGGTCTAAATAGGCAGTTCTTGCCCAGAATAAACTGCAAAGTAGAACATACTTGATGCCAACACTCTGGTTGGGGGATTTTTCTCTGGTTAGGGGACATTTAAGGATGTCATGAAATATTGATAATTGATTGGCACATTAGTTCATCGATACATTTGAGGAATCAATATATTAACGTCAGCCAACATTTAAATTAGAAGCTTAATTTGTGTGCTTTCAATTTTCTGCTGGTTGCATTCCATTCAATGTAGTCTGACGTAATAGCTTTGGGAGACCACAAGAGGGCGACATAACATTCACTGAAGCCGGTCGTGGCGTGGAAGAGGCACAGGTATCACACACATTACGAGCTGATGGAAGTCCAAAGTTACAAAGGTTTTTGTACTTCTTCAAGAATGAACAAAGTGACGTTGATGAGTTAGCATGTTAATTTATGGAACTGGTGTAACTGAGCAAACTGAACGATAAGAAATTGTGATGATTATTATGCAATTTCCCTGTATGTAGCCATAAATAGGTCTTTCATTCAAGCTGTCAAACAACAAAAAGACATACTTGTAACTGAAAATACATCATACAGGCTCTATGAAAGATTCTAATACACAATATACCATCCAGTAATGACTACTAGAATAAATAATCTTTGTCCTTTGATGATAATTTGGTCGAATTTAATGGAAAGCTATGCCAGGAGTTGAGCTCCGTGGTGCTGCAGTATTCTGAGCAGCCTCCGGAGACGGCGAGTCCACGGTGTGTGTGTGTATGTACCTTCATAGAAAATAATCATTTTTAATATTAGAACGCACCATGTCGTCCGACAGACACATCCGGTGCGAGACCCACTTTAATTTACCCTGCCGCACACACTGTACCAAAGTTGTGTTAAGAAATATGTTTGAAAAGAAAGACTATTGTGCAATGAGCAGCCCTATTTAGATCTGAAAAAAATCCCGATATATATCGATAATCATCAGGAAAATCTTCCGATTATCGAAATGTGAAAATGGCATTGATCCCAAGTATACATTCTAGAGCTCCTGACCTGATCTCCAGTCTTGTTCTCTAACGTTATTCAACAATGTCATCTTGTTTCTGGTGCGTTCCCTCAGCCTTTCGATTTCTGAGCTGGTGATTGAGAGCAGGGACTGGTTGTCAGGTTGGTTGTACCTGGTAATCACATCCTACAGAAAAAAAAAAAAAGGAACCGATTGAGATATGAAGATCAAGATAGGTATTTTCCAATACATTCAATTTAAATATAAACACTGATGTTGTAAAGGTCAACTAAGGTTGTAGATCTCTGTAAAACTAGAATCACTTACATCAGAGATATTCGCCTTCCTGGCTGTTGGTCTAACTCTGGCAGAGTCTGGTCTAGCCCTCTGGTTATGCTGGGATCGTAAAAGGAATGAATCGGCACTGGGATCTGTGTAGAAGGCAACTGGTTGGTAAAAGTTTTCACACTTTCCAATAACAGCTGTGAATCTCTTTGAGATTTCTTGACATTCTTTCTAGTTCTAACATGTATGATTACAGCAGTCAAGGCTTGATAATTGAAACTGAACCAGTGAAATTACGCTAAATAGATTAGAGGCCGAAGACTGTTTTTCGGGAACTCATTGACAAGGTGAATGTCGATCTCTCTGGGGTGTCCTCAATGAGGACAGGCATTCTTTTAACCCCCGAGTCAATCTCTCTTCTGTCTGGTATTCAGAGCTGTCACACTGGCTGTCACCTATTCAGTGGTTGGCACAGAGTCCCTGGTAGCACTGACAGCAGCTGTCTGAGTGCAGTGTCATGCATTGTCTGCAGCTCATACTAACACACATACACCCCAATAGATTTACAGTATTCTTAAATTAAGTTAATTATAATTACTACACTCTAAACCTAATCCTACCCTTACAGACAGCTTTTGATATGTTTAGATTGTAATTAAAACTAGGCCTTTAGTCCATGTCTGTTAGCTTTGAGGCTATTTGTATGCTAGTATACTCCTAAAAGTTGACAAAAATTAACAAAGCAGACTTATATATTTAAAATTTGCAGTATTCTTCCCAGAAAATGGACAAAAATTATAGACAGATGACACCTTGTTTGCAGGGGGGTATTCAATTTTTTTGTAAAAGTAATTTTTTTTTCTTTTTTTTTTTTTTTTTTAAAGGACAGGTCCTTCCATTTGTTCTGCCTCAATTCCTATATCAACAGGAAATATATAAACAAAAGGTAAAATTTTGCTAATTTTTAAAACAAGATTTGGCCTATTTATTAACCTTTTGAACTAGTGAGGAGAATTTTATAGCCTTTTTCAGATTGGAGGACATTTGGTCCTAACAAGTATAGTGAAACCAGTACACATACACCTCTCACCAGTTCATAGCAGAATATGTAAGCCACACTCTGACATCTTCAGTACTGACATACACTTCAGTACGTCATTCACATGTAGCTCTGAGTCAAAAAGTCTAAACTTTGTGGATGAAAAAGCACTGACTACAAGCTGGTTGGTGGATTTATTGACACGGCTGAGTAAAACGCTTTCCACTGCTTTTTGTATCAGGGGAACTTACCAATAAAGGCACTCTCTGAGTCTAACAGCAAGCGTCTGCCCGGATGCTCTGAAGAATTCCCCCACTGGGGAGATAAACACATCAATAAAGACGTCAAGTCAATAACCAAACTGTCAAGAGAGTGCTAACAGACTGCAGATACTCTTAAAGGGCTCGGAAAAATGGGTCACGCAAATACTGAGGTGTGAGCTTCTCTATCGTACATGTGCACCAGTATGTAGACACTATACCCACCATCTCATGATGCTGTTGTCCTGAAGACACCAGGTCAATGTGATCTGCCCAGGAAATACAAGAATGAGAGCACAAAAAGTTAATAAATGGATGTGTATGGTCTTTGTGAAAACAGAGATATAAAACAAGACAAAAAGGCCCTGATTTACTAAAATCCCAAATAATGGGTACTAATTTGCATCGTTGGTGTATTGCAAGTGATTTACTAAGAAAAACTGTGCAAATAACTACACGAGCAAATATGTTGGACACACCCTCCAAAAAGTTTTTTTTTTTTTGTATGGGGTAACTGCACCAAATGCTTGATCACTTATATTACAGCTCTCGCCATGGCCAGGTCTAAAGGGGCGCATTGCTCCCCTAGAAACCGACAGTGAAACGTTCAACGTTACCCCAAAATATTGTGAAATTTCACCAATTAAAGGGATAGTTCACCCTAAAATTTTAATTCACTCTTCACTTATGCCATCCCACATGTGTATGACTTACTTTATTCTGCAGAACACAAACAAAGATTTTTTAGGTCCATACAATGCAAGTGAATGGGTACCAAAATTTTGAAGATCCAAAAGGACATAAAGTAATCCATAAGACTTCAGTGGTTAAATCCATATCTTCATAAGCGATTTGACAGGTCTGGGTGTGAAACAGATCAATATTTAAGTCCTTTTTTGCTATCAATCTCCAATCTTCACTTTCTCATTCTTTTTTTTGTTTTTGGCAATTCACACTCTTTGTGCATATCGCCACCTACTGGGCAGGGAGGATAATTTAAAGTGAAAAAGGACTTAAATAATTATCTGTTTCTCATTCACACCTATCATACCACTTCTGAAGATATTAATTTAACCACTGGAGTCTTATGAATTACTTTTATGCTGTCTTTATATGCTTTTTGGAGCGTCAAAGTTTTGGTCACCATTCACTTGCATTGTATGGAGCTGAGATTTTCTTCTAAAAATGTTTGTGTTCAACAGGAAAAAAAGTAAAAAAGCTGGGATGACATGAGGGTGAGTAAATTTGATGAGAATTTTCAGTTTTGGGTGAACTATCCCTTTAAGAGCAATGTTTAAAACATTGAAATAAGAAATAGTTTAGACATAAATTGTTAGTAGGCTATCTTGGAGTTATAAAAGTTGTATTAGTTATGTTATCAGTTATGATTTCAAGGTTTTTTTAGATGAGAAATAATATCACATTTACACGTCATCAATGGGTACTTTACTGTATGTATTCTCTGTTATCAAAGTCTCTGTTTTGCCACAATGACAGCATGATGCACAGCGCAAATAAGATTAATACCTGCCTTTCATTTGTATTAACTTGCTCTTGCAGTTTCCGTTACAGAAATGACTTTCTAATCAATTTGCATCGACACCGCCCTTTATTTTGCACATTTGAAGGCACGCCTCTAAATTACATATATATTTTGGGGAAACAAGCAAAAATTTAAAGACATGCTGTTTTTCGCATCTAAAAGACACAATTCTCAGAGGACTACATTAATAGTTTAGCTCCGAGCTTTTTTGCGTGTGCTATCAAGTTTGCACATGTTTTTATATATACAAACCTTTGGTAAATCAGGGCCAAAGTGTGATAAAGGACCTAATTTTAATACAGCTGCATTTTTGCATTAATACCGTTTTTCCATTCAAAAACAGAACAACTGAATGAAACAAAACGCAGGGGTATTTTTTGTACTTGTATTTTTTTTATGTAAAAAAAAATAAATAAAAATAAAAACTCTGTATGACACATGCACATTGACAAACAGTTTAAAAAAAAACAAAAAAAAAAAAAAAAAAAAAAAAAAAGACAGAATGCTCAATGCCCACCAAAATGTCCATCCCTAACACACACACACACACAAAGACTGACCAGTTGTCCTGGCTTTCAGGCTGTTGATGGTTCGTTGCTGTTGTCGTAGCAAAGCCTGCTGCTGGATGTCTAGACTGTGATCATCACCAGGGGGTTCAGGATATGCCTGCCACATCTCCTCACGAGATGTACCATCTAACAAACACAGAGAGAGATAAGAGTCATCCTCTCCTCCTGTATAACAGCATCACTCAGACAGATAAATGGCAGCAATGCTGAATGTGAATATTGAGCTTAACATGGTAAAACATTATCCATTCCCAGAGGACAAAGTGCCACCCAGTGCTGAGCACACATGAGGATGCTGTTCAGGATGATTCTTTATCATTTAAAGCTGGTTGGGATGTGCAAACAAATAGAGCAATGTTTTGATAGCTCCACAGAGCCACACTGTTTACATTTTTGGGGAATTCAACCTTCAAATGGCTTAGGTACATTTGTCTCTGCACATTAAGCTGGAATGAAAGCAATTGGTTGCAAATCAGACTAACCGAATCATTAAAATGAACAGTTTAAAAAAATGATTCATTCACAAATCACTAAGGACAACGGCAGCTCAGATGTAGCTAGCAGGTGCACTTAGATTATCTTTATCTCCGGCTTTGTATAGCTGGTTCATTAGCCATGAACTAATTCTTCAGTATACAGTGCATCCGGAAAGTATTCACAGCGCTTCACTTTTTCCACATTTTGTTATGTTACAGCCTTATTCCAAAATGGATTAAATTCATTATTTTCCTCAAAATTCAACAAACACCCCATAATGACAACGTGAAAGAAGTTTGTTTGAAATCTTTGCAAATTTATTTAAAAAAAAAAAAAAAAATCACATAAATATTCACACCTTTGCCATGACACTCAAAATTGAGCTCAGGTGCATCCTGTTTCCACTGATCATCCTTGAGATGTTTCTACAACTTGACTGGAGACCACCTGTGGTAAATTTAGTTGATTGGACATGATTTGGAAAGGCACACACCTGTCTACATAAGGTCCCACAGTTAACAGTGCATGTCAGAGCACAAACCAAGCCATGAAGTCCAAGGAATTGTCTGTAGAACTCCGAGACAGGATTGCATCGAGGCACAGATCCGGGGAAGGGTACAGAAAAATGTCTGCAGCATTGAAGGTCCCAATGAGCACAGTGGCCTCCATCATCCGTAAATGGATGAAGTTTGGAACCACCAGGACTCTTCCTAGAATTTGCCGCCCGGCCAAACTGAGCGATCGGGGGAGAAGGGCCTTAATCAGGGAGGTGACCAAGAACCCGATGGTCACTCTGACAGAGCTCCAGCGTTTCTCTGTGGAGAGAGGAGAACCTTCCAGTAGAACAACCATCTCTGCAGCACTCCACCAATCAGGCCTGTATGGTAGAGTGGCCAGACGGAAGCCACTCCTCAGTAAAAGGCACATGACAGCCTGCCTGGAGTTTGCCAAAAGGCACCTGAAGGACTCTCAGACCATGAGAAACAAAGATTGAACTCTTTGGCCTGAATGGCAAGTGTCATGCCTGGAGGAAACCAGGCACCGCTCATCACCTGGCCAATACCATCCCTACAGTGAAGCATGGTGGTAGCAGCATCATGCTGTGGGGATGTTTTTCAGCGGCAGGAACTGGGAGACTAGTCAGGATCGAGGGAAAGATGAATGCAGCGATGTACAGAGATATCCTTGATGAAAACCTGCTCCAGAGCGCTCTGGACCTCAGACTGGGGCAAAGGTTCATCTTCCAACAGGACAACGACCCTAAGCACACAGCCAAGATAACAAAGGAGTGGCTCCGGGACAACTCTGTGAATGTCCTTGAGTGGCCCAGCCAGAGCCCAGACTTGAACCCGATTGAACACCTCTGGAGAGATCTGAAAATGGCTGTGCACTGACGCTCCCCATCCAACCTGATGGAGCTTGAGGGGTCCTGCAAAGAAGAATGGGAGAAACTGCCCAAAAATAGGTGTGCCAAGCTTGTAGCATCATACTCAAAAAGACTTGAGGCTGTAATTGGTGCCAAAGGTGCTTCAACAAAGTATTGAGCAAAGGCTGTGAATACTTATGTACATGTGATTTTTTTTCATTTTTTATTTTTAATAAATTTGCAAAGATTTCAAACCAACTTCTTTCACGTTGTCATTATGGGGTATTGTTTGTAGAATTCTGAGGAAAATAATTAATTTAATCCATTTTGGAATAAGGCTGTAACATAACAAAATGTGGAAAAAGTGAAGCGCTGTGAATACTTTCCGGATGCACTGTAACTTCACTTCTCTGAGCTGGACTCGTCTCCCAGGAAGTCCAAGCTGAAATAAAGAGCATGAGTAAGCAAGGCCATGCAGTCAGACACTGAATCAGCTCACAGAGATCCTCCTCATTTCTCTCATGGTGGAGGGTCTGAGTGCTCCCAAGGGATGTGAAACATAGATGTCTTTTGGAAAAGCACATTAGAATTAGATGCTACATTAATGTCAGGGCAACAACATATCATCCCTGTTTCAATCAACCACATCCAAATGTTTTGTTGGTGGCTGTAAGTTTAACTGGCTTTAAGCTTCAAAACAAATTTCAGTCATACATCATAACAGCAAGCTATGATGATACTTTCCAGCTTTATTTTTAACTTCTCCATTAGGGGTCTGCACCAACAGCCTTGTCAAATACCAAGATGTCTATTACCAATGTCAACTTTTTAATAATTTCCCCCAATCAAAGCACCATGCATTCTGTTTCAGAAAAGTGAGAGAGTTTGACTTCCACTTAAGAAACTAAAACTACGGAGTCACGTGACGCCATGTGAAGTTCGGATGTGTGAACGGCGAGCTCTGCGTACTTTGCTAGTTTTAACACTATTAATGACATAAACCGGTGAGATTCAATACACTCTGTTCCATAACTGTTCTAGGAGGACAATTTGTCAAAGAATTCAAAATCCTTCGGCTCTGGAGACATTAAAAGACACTTATGTGCTCAAGCTGATACCCCTGAGAAGGCCCCGAGCCCAGGAGTTGATTTGGTCAGAGAAATGAGGGAAATTCGGCGAGAAATGTTAAACATGTCGGCAATGCTGATGAAGGTCGTTGCTGACTTGGAGGATCTTGCTGCAATACGTCGATCGATCACTGCCATGGAGACAAAGTTCTCTGAGGTGGTTACAAGAGTGGGGGATGTCGAGAAATGGATCGATTATCTGGAGTCTTCGGAAAGGGAATTAGTGGATAATCCGCTAGTGAACAAGGTGGATTTGGAGTGTGTCTGGAAGAAGTTGGAGGACTTGGAGAACCGTAGCCGGCGGAATAACGTCCGAATCGTCGGAATTCCTGAAGCCAAAGAGGGTCAGGATATGGTGAAATTTCTGGAAGGGCTCTTTCCGAATCTGTTTGACATAACAGGAAATAAAATGTAAAACGAGCGAGCTCACAGGGTTCCAGCTTGGCGATCCGCGGAGGGAGACAGGCCCCAATCAATTCTAGCCAAATTTCTGAGATCATCCGATAAAGATCTAATGTTACATGAGGCAAGGAGTAAAGGAAGGCTTTTTTGTAAGAAACACAGCATTTTCTTGTTCCCAGACTTTGCAAATTCGACAAGAGAGAAACGTGATTGATTCAAGGAATGCAAGAAACTCTTAAATCTTAAATGCTTTAATGTATCCCTTTTGCAAAATCCTGAATTCCAACAGATGTTAAAGGCTGAAATCAATGTTTATATGGAGACCAACTGGTCCTCAGTATCCTCTGTGGGCATGATTTGGGAGGCACTTAAGGCGGTTCTTAGGGGCCAGATCATACAGTATGCCTCATTCACCTAAAATTTTAAAGCACGAGATCTCGTGGAGTTGGAAGGGAATATTAAAAGTGCCGAGGCAGAGCTGAAGCTCTGAACGTCATCTGATGGCCTCAGAGAATTGACCCAATTGAAATACAGATATAAAACTATTTTGTTGCGGAAGGTGGTGTTTTGGCTATTCAGGGCAAGACTTTGAGTTGGGAAACAAGGCAGGACAATTTCTGGCTAGATATATAAAACAGAGAAATCTGCTGGTGGTGAAATACTTACCTCAGCCATTGATATTAATAATGCTTTTAAAGAATTCTATCTTGATCTCTATAGTTCCACACCTTTGTCTACTGATGAGGATATTAGAAATTTGTGGAACCATTACAATTTCCTAAACTGACGGCTGAGCAAAAAAATTCTCTTGATTCTGAGATAACCATGGAGGAGCTTGGCGAGGTAATTAAGGGGCCAGATGGCTTTGCCGCTGAGTTTTTTAGATCTTATGCTACAGAATTGGCTCCACTTTTGCTAGAAGATTATACAAAATCATTAAAAAATGGAAAACTTCCACCAACCACAGGTAAGCCCGGATCAGCCTGATTCTTAAAAAGGACAAAGATCCAAGTGAGAGTAAGAGTTACCATCCAATTTCCTTTATCCAGCTAGACGTTAAAATATTGTCAAAAATGTTGGCTAACCGATTAAGTAAAATCATGACATCTCTTATACATATAGATCAGGTGGGGTTTATTTGGGGCCCTAGCTCTTCTGATAACATTAGGCATTTCATCAATATCATGTGGTCAGTGGCGAATGATCAGACTCCGGTTGCTGCCATCTTACTTGACGCCGAAAAGGCATTTGATATGGTAGATCTGGATAATCTTAAGATTTTGGAAATGTATGGGCTCGGGAATACTTTTATTGGTTGGATTAAGATATTTTATTGACTCCCAGTAGTGGCAGTACAAACGAATGGATTAATTTCAGATTATTATACTCTGGATAGGGGCACCTGGCAGGGTTGCCCTCTTTCCCCATTATTGTTCTGTCTTGCCCTGGAACCATTAGCAGCTGCGATAAGAAAGAATGATGATTTTCCAGGGGTGGTGGCGGGAGGTGTGGCGCATAAGCTTTTGCTTTACGCAGATGATATTTTATTATTCGTCTCCGATCCTATTAGATCTATGCCTTGCCTCTACAGAATTATTCATTCCTTTTCTAAGTTCTCGGAATACAGAGTTAACTGGTCTAAATCCGAAGCTTTGGCTCTGACAGCGTACTTCCTGGTAATGGCTTTTCAGCCAGGCGCCTTCTAGTGGCCCAAACAGGGCATTAAGTATTTGGGTATTTTATTCCCAGCAAATTTGAGTGATTTAGTTAGAGTTAATTTTGACCCTTTAATAAAAAGGTTTGAGCGATGTGGGCAGGTGGGCTTCATTACATTATCTATGATTGGGAAGGTTAATGTTATTAAAATGAATTGTATTCCAAAATTCAACTATCTGCTACAGTCTCTTCCTATAGATGTCCCCCTCTTATTTCAAGCAATTTGATAGCATAGCGAAGTCCTTCATTTGGAATGGCAAATGTCCCAGATTATATTTCAGTAAGTTGCACAGGCCGATTGACAAAGGTGGGCTAGGCCTACCCAGGATTTTGTTTTATTATTATGCATTCGGTCTCAGACATTTGGCTCACTGGTCGCTTCCACCTGAGAGAGCCCCTCCCTGATTCTGTACTGAACAGGAAGTTCTTGCTCCTATTTCGCCATTGTAAAGCCTTTCTATCAAACTATTCCTAGAAGTTACACCCTATTATCTCACATTTGCACTTGGTATGGACAAAAGTGTCCAGAGTGTTTAATTCTGACATTTATTTAAATGTTGCCTCGAGCATATGCCTGAATCCAAAATGATGTATTAATAAGTCCCCTTTCTGCTGCTCAGAGTGGATTGTGAGGGAGGTTAATACACTCAGTGACCTATATGAGGATGGAGTGTTGAGATCCTTTGACAATTTGGTTCAACATTTTGGGATTCCCAGATCTCAGCTCTTTAGGTATTTACAGCTGCGCCACCTGCTCTGTACTATTTTTGGGAGTAGCATACACTCCCCTAAAGTGGCAGATACTCTGGAAGTGGTGATTACTGCTTTTGGAAAATGGCATCAGTATATTACTCCCTGCTAATTCAGAGTATGGGGGACAGAGCTTTGGCTTCTCTCGAGATTATGGGAAAAAGATTGAAACTTGGTATTGGAGGAGGGAGTGTGGCCTAGGATTCTAAAAAACATCAAGTCTACATCTAAAGATGCAAGGGTGCATCTTATGCAATTTAAGATTTTTAATTGATTCTATTGGACCCCCTCTAGATTGTATAGGCTTGGTATGAAAGACACACCCACCTGTGGCAATGCCAATCAGAAAATGGAGACACAGCCCATATTTTTTGGTGGTGTGTTAAGATCCAAGAATTTTGGTTTAAGGTTGGACACTCAAATTTCATTTTTCCCCAGACTCTGTATTTTAGGCGATGGGGCAGTCATCATTATAGGGGATAAACGGATAAAAAATCCTGACCAGTGTTATGATTGGCAGACAGATTGTGGACATCGGCTGGAGCACCCTCGTTTCGGGAGTGGTGCGCGGAGATGGGGAGGGTGGCAGCTTTCGAGGAGGTGTCATGTAGAAGGCTGGGGATCTGGGATTAGTTTGATGGGAAACGGGGCAACTATTTGCCGTTTTTGGGAGGCTCTTGGGGAGGGGCAGTGGAGAAAGAAGCATAGTTTCTGCTTTTCTTTGTTATCTGTATGAATCAATAAAAAATGTTAATGAGAAAAAAAAAAAAAAACTACTCAGTGGCCATCTAGGCAATGAACCCCGGGCAGCTATTTTCTAGTCATGCAAGTACAGCTTCCATCTATTTGAATGAGGACAGACCAAAATCTCAATCTCCAAAAGCATGTCAAGATTTTTTTAACATACGTCAAATCACCAATGAAATCAAAAAGTAAATCATAAATTTGGCCTCTTTAGCTAAAAGATAAAAATAATGTGCATGCATTCTAAAAAACACTAAAACCTGAGTGAAAGAGCTGTTGATGAGTCATTTTGTGTGTGAAATTACAGGCCCACTGAAGAGTTCTAAATTTGTTAAGGGGTGGCAAGTAAAAGTTCAGCTCACATTTACCTCTGTACTTCAGACGGTTAAACTCCTGAAGATTCTGCATGTTTACTGCTGCAATGGTGTGGGATGCCGGCCTCCTGATGGGGACCTGTTTGCGCCGTCTCGCCATTTCAAAAACATCATCCGGGGGGTGCTCTCTTTGTGTGTTGCTAATATGCATTCATACAGTAACAAACAAATGCCTTATTCTGATATAAAATATCTTAATAATATTAGTATGTTGAAAAAGATGCGAGATCAGTGGAGATGCATTACCATGCATTTACAGACTGATATAGTTCCATTTAACAACTTGAAAACTGCTTTATCAGAGAAAGACCCCACCCCCCACCACAACACATCACAAAAGCAGCTTACAAGACCCCAAAAGAGCTCTCAAATGGGTAAATGCTTGAAGATCCCATGAAATCACTTGACAAGCACAGCTGTCTTTCTTTTGATGATGTATTTCCTATTGAAATAGCAGATTGGGGTGGGACATAAAAAAAATGTTTAGGATAATAGCCTTTAGTTTACATCATTGCCATGAGCATGATTGCCACTTGCTAATGCTTGTCAAAAGTAGATTAAGGGGAGGGACATTCTCATTTAAGAGTGCATTTAATAGGACAAAATGAGTGAGTGCAAGATGAGTCATCAATATTTTTATTCCCAGACAAGAAAGTATGTCAATTAAAGTTAATTATTAACCTTTAGGAGTACACTTACATATCGATGGCCTCAAAGCTAACAGACATGGTGGTCTATAAGCCACAAAACTCAAATTTTTATTTGATAGCATGTTGAAATTAAAGGGTGTACTCACAATAGGCAATCTGTACTGTGCCTGAGCATGTTTGACCCCCAAAGTCCAGCTCGTTTGACTAGTGCGAGATCGCTCCATACCGTGCCCAGGCATGGTACGCTGAATCGTGCCTTGGCCCGCTTGAAGAGGTGGGCTCGGGCACAGTTCAGTTGGCTCAGGCACAGTATGCATCTAGTGTGATTGCTAACCGTGAACGACCACGGAACTCGAAACGTGACGTCAATGATGCGACTGGGCAAAGGGATCACTTTGGTCTACGGCATAGGTGCGGTGTTTACTAGAAATTTGGGCAGACGAGAGTATACAGGAACAACTGGATACAACACACAAGAACTATGAGATATTTGGTAAAATTTGCAACTATCTTCGTGCTCGTGGATACCAAAGAACCATTGAGCAATGACGTGACAAGCTGAAAAAACGTCTGGCAGCTCATTGGATGAAAAGGATAAATTCCAGTGGTACGATATTGTCGACAATTAGGCATGTGAGAGGGCTGTGTGTCACCGCGCCTCAAACGACTCAAAATAAGCCACAAAGTAACTAACTTTACAATGATGAACTACATTGTGCTCTGCGAGAGTGCTTTTCTTCCTGTTTTCTTCAAAACAAAAAGTCGCATCGTAATAATGTAAGCATGCTCAGGCCCAGAACGTTAAGTGCAATGTGAGTGCAGGCCAGTGGGGGAGTGGGGACAATCCTGCTTGGGCATGGTACAAGGCAACCGAGCCTAGTGTGAGTACGCCCTAAGCATGTTTGCTCGTGACGCTTGTGAGGGAAAACACAGCTTGAATATAGGGTCTAATTTTTAACACATGAAATACAATGACTGTAAATAATTTGAATTATTGCATTCAGAATATTGGCAGTTACACCTTGGGTGTGCATTATTTTTCAACGTGCATTATAATTCAAGGGGTTGGAGTCCATTATTCTGCTTATACCATGGTCACCACACCTCGAGCATTTTTTTAGGGTTTTACATTAAGACATTCAGGTTTTCTTACTAAAACACTTGTGAGTAGAACTACTTTCTTACGCCACAGATTCAGCATCTTGGTTTGATACAGCCCAAACCTTTATTGCTAGTTCGAAATCATCACTTTAGAAATATTAACGGAGGCTTGGGCTGCTTTTAAGCACTTACTGGAGTAACAAGGTAGTGTGTCTGTGTGAGAGAGCGAGCGCTCAGGCGTGTGTGAGATTACCTGCGTCTGCTGCGGCTCTCTTCAGCCGTGCTTGTCAGTATTACAGTTTCAAATAGCCTAGCTGTTAGTTCAAATACACTTCTAAGTAGAAGGGTGGTAGCGTCGCCATTCTTGTATGTAACTTTTTAGTTGCTAAACTGCTTTATTAAGTTGCAGGTGTGCGTTGAGATCAAGGCTCTGTGTGTTGCCCACGAGTGTCTATTTGTATGCAAATGTATGTATGTGTATGTATGTGTGTGTGTGTGTGTGTGTGTGTAACAGGTGAGAGCAAAAGAAAGAGAAAGGGGGAGCACGAGGGTGCTTTCCACAGAAATTAAAATACATTTTGGATTTTATAGAAATTGCTTGTCATTTGTATCTGGTTTACATAGCCAATGTCTATATTTTATTTGGATATTTTGCTGTGGTAGCCTATAAGTCTCTTTGAAATAACTGAAATAATCTGGCGAAGTGATATGGAACTGTAATGCAGTCTAGACCTGGAACTACTTCATAGCCGTGCGTTTACTGAAAAATAATTGCACACCTTAGAACGTCTGTCAGCCAATCAGAATCAAGCATTCAACAGTGTCATTGTATAAGCATGAATAATCTTAGGAATGTGCCTGTGAAAATGTTTGTTAATAAATGTACCTGGCAGGAGCAGGAGAGGGACTATCATGTCGGTTGGACAGAATTAACTTCCCCTCCAGACGTCTCTGTTCACTCCGCAGCTGTCTACGCAAAGCAGACAACTCCCTGATCACAGTCTGCTTCTCTTCTAAAACAAATTCAGCCAAAAATTCTGAATCTGAAAAGCCTGAGCTCCTGTGAAAAAAAAAGAGGAGTTCTGTGGTGGCCGCAGGATGTAATGCCAGTTACCTGTCGCTCTGATCTCATTCCTGCGGGCGGGCACTGGGGGTGAATGTGGCGCTGACATAGAACGCACCTGTTTGAAGAGAACCACACTGCATCAATTCTTAACATTTCTCTGGTGTGAGAGTTCAATAATTGTCAAGCCAAGTGTTGTTTTCTAGAAGTTTTGTGATGCATTTTTACAGGTGTGTGTGTGTTACTCACAGACAGAATTGCAGCAGAGCGGTGGCTCTCTGCCGACGGCGGTCTGGGCGTCTGCTGACGCAGTTTTCTCTGCAAGGCTGGTAGGGGTGGCGACAGTGCCCTGTGAACCTTTCGGTATTTGAAAATGATGTGTCAGCATATAAAGGGATGTTTAGTTTGAGGTAAAAGCCTTGGTAGACAGTGACAGTGGTGCCAGACAAACGCCCCTGTTTTTTGTACATTTGCATAATTTGTTTTTGTTTTTTTTAGTTTTTTGTGGGCCAAGGAGAATTTCTTGATTTCATTGATCTTATTTACTATTGCATAAACTTGCATAAAACATCTACTAAACAAGGCAATTCATAGTGCAATTATTAATGATGTTATGTAGAGCGTGGCTCAAAAAGTAGGTAGTCATATTTGTATTAGTGGTTGATCATACTTTGTTGATATGGGCGCCAAGCATTTGCAAATTCAAATATTTGACTGTATTCTGAAAATAATCCTCAAAATCATCATAACCTGCAATAGCCCATGTTTTGAAGACAAATTGCTTTTAAGCGGACATGGCGACACTGCTGTGTGATTTAAATTTCTATGTTTGTGTGTGCTTATGAACAAATGTAAAAGTTCCACAGTGTTCCCCCTTCACCTCTTCCAGATGTGTCTGCTTCTCTCTCTCAAGTCTCTTTCTTAGGGTCTCGTTCTCTCTCTCCTCCGCTTCTCTTCTCTTTTTCTCATCTTCTTTTCTGCGCTCTTCAGCTTGTCTGATCAGCTCCTCATTTTTGGCATTTTTCTGTAAAGTGACAAAAAGGTGTGATCAAACCAGCTTCCATTAAAGTAATTTGTCTGCCCACAGTTATGTGGATCAGGGCTTTGGACCAATGAGATTACACTGTGGCTACTCAGTGTGACATCAAATCACGCTAAATCAAACACACCATCCTATTGCCAGGCTATGTTCAGGATTCAGATGATATACTTGCTAATCAAGTACCTCCTTCTCCTTCTGCCGTTTCCTCTCCTGCTCTTCCTCAAACTCCCTCTGGATCCGAGCTCGCTGTTCAGCTAGTCTTCTCTCCTCTTTCTCCTCCTCGAGTCTCTGCCGCTCCCTCTCTTCTGCTTCCTTTCTCCTCTTTTCCTCGATCTGTTCATTCCAAAAATTACAAAAAGACTAAATGAGATGACAGGTCAAAAGCACAGACTAAAAGCTGATTTATTGAGGCAAGTGGGTCTGTACCTGCCGTTTCAAATAGTCCTTGTATATTTCCTGCTCATGTAGCTGCTGTGGAGTGGGCAGTTCACTGAAAAGGTTGCCACGGGCATGCATAGACGGCTGAGTAGAAGAGAAACCTGTAGGCTCTACAGAGGCAGAGAGTATTTGGATGAGTTGCACGCAAAGGTCTTCCATTTTTAGATTTTCTCGATTAAACTACCAGCAGTGTTCAAATTTAGGGGGGGTCTGGGTGGGGTGGTTCCAGACCCCATATAAGAGTTAAGGAACCCCCATAAAGCCCAAAATATGCTAATAGATGATGCTAAACTAGTGTTAACCTACTTCTCAAATAACTCTTTACATTTGTTGTATTGTCCTGGATAAATTGTATTTATTATCCATCAAAGAGACATTTATATGGTTTTATGAATAATGGTTTTCAAATTATTGTTTTACATTCTATAAAATCAACTAAATCAATAAAACATCATATAAAGAGGATAATTCTTTCAACTATTAATTTTAAATAAAGCTATAGAACAAATTGACAACGTTTAGAAATGAATGTAGGCTTTATGATTGTTAATCACATTGTAATTGGGTCATTTAAAAAAATACAAAAAATAATTAACTTCATGACTAAAACTATTGACATGAAAACTATTGAAATTTTCAGTTCAATACAGTTTTCGCCCAAAAAAGCTAAGGGTAAACATGTTTTAACATCTTGACATTATTTTTATTCATAAAGGACATCTTGTCTGTTGTTCTTTATTTTATTTTGTTTCACAAATGAAGCAAGTTACACCAGTGACAAATTCTCTTAAAGATGAATTTTCTAAGATGGTGTCAGTTCCATAAAAAAAAAACATACAACCCTGATCAGACTAAAATCAATAAATCATTCCGTTAATTTTTTTTTTCATTAAAAATATTTCTCATGAACATTAAACAATGTAACACCAATGACATATTTAAATGAACCATAGGGAAAAAAATATATTTTTCAAGCTGGTGGGAAAATCACTATATGCAAATTTAAGCAGCCTCTTCTTCCTCTGAACTCTGACCTTGGAATTTATTTTCCACAACATTTTTGTATTTTCAAAATATACGTTTTTAACACAAATGACATGAAATCAAGGGACAAACAGTATGTTTAAATTATATAAATTATTAATTACTTATTTAGTTTTGCTTTTTTGCAAACTTGTTAGGTCTTGCACTAATGCTTGACCTGAAAAAACAAAATTAGTTAAACCATAAACACACAAACAACTGTAAATGTCATTGGAGTTTGGTAAAGCAATGTGGAGTTAAACCATTTCATAATATTTGATAAAAGTTTAGGTTAGAGAATGATGCCTTTTAAATTGGGTTATTTTATGACTGAAAGGTCAAGGGACATGGTTGTCACGATATTTTGATAATGACACATTGTGTGGTCAGGGTTACATGATGCATTGAGCCAAAGTTTGTTACCTGGCCTTGAAGCGGCTGGATTCCTGACTCTTCTACCTCCAGAATCATAAGCTTCCAAATTTGTTTTATGCATTCGTTTCAAATCACCTGAAAACACAGAAACACGACATCGTATCACATCATTATACCACATACTCAGTGTACAGATTTTTCAATTAAAAACCAATGAATAAAACCAACAGCATGTGAACTTCAAGAATAAGTGTCATGCCTATAAATGTGTGTGAAAATTCACTGACACCATAGAGGAACTATAAGTGGCAAGTCTGTCATTCATACAAGTTATAAAACTACAATATTTATATACTTTGTTTTTAGAAGTTAGTATTTTGTTATACTGCCATTAACAGCAGAGACAGTATGAGGAGGAGATAAGACCATGAAAAACAAATGGGAGAAATTGTAAAGCTTAATATTGTGACTGAAAGAATGAAGTACCTCCTTATCGTTAATAGTTCAACACTTCAGAGACATTACCTGCTTGTTTACTCTCAAAAACGCATGAGCATTAGCTGGCCCAGCCTGAAAATATATTTTCATATTTACATTAATTTTTTTTTAGCTTGATTTGAAATAAAATTTGTGATACCACTGTTGTCAGACTTGACTTCAATGTTGATTTAAAATTTATCATTGAAATGTAATCTTGACAAACAGTTTTCAAGATTCTCTGCTTTCCACATTGAAGTGTATACCTGTAACCTACATAGAAAATAGCTGCCCGTGGACATTACAAAGATGGCTGCCAAGTGAACAGACTTGCCTTAAAGGGACTTAGATAACTGCCCGTCACTTGCATTATGACAGTAATGGATTGCACTAATCAAGGCTTTATTAAACTGCAGTGATTGCAGTTGACTGAACAGGGAGTTGTTTGAGAAAAGTGTGTACTCTAAATGCATACTGATGAGGTTTCCTTGATCATCCCTTAGAGGTGCTCCTCCTCCAGCTCTTCCCCAGGGGTCGTAGGCCTTCATCTCAGCCTCGATCTTAGCATCATACTGCTCTTTCTCCACCTTCTCTTGATAACGTCTCTCCTGTCGCTCCCGAATCTGTGCTCCAGAACGATTAATATCAGGTATTCATTCTATTATTATAGGATCACAATGCAGCGACTTAACGTATTTTAAAGGGATAGCGCAGCCAAAAATGAACATTCATCATTTCCTCACCCTCATGCCATCCCAGATGTGTGTGATTTTCTTTCTTCTGCTGAACACAAACAAATATTTTTAGAAGAATATCTCAGCTCTGTAGGTCCATACAATGCAAGTGAATGATGACCAGAACTTTGAAGGTCCAAAAAGCACATAAAGGCAGCATAAAAGTAATCCATATGACTCCAATGGTTAAATCTATATCTTTAGAAATGATATGATAAGTGTGGATGAGAAACAGATCAATATTTAAGTCTTTTTTTACTATAAACTCTCCTCCCTGCTCAGTAAGTGGCAATATGCAGGAAGAATGCAAATCACCAAAAACAAAAAAATTATGTGGAAGTGAAAGTGGAGATTTATAGTAAAAAATTATTTAAATACTGATCTGTTTCTCACCCACACATCATATTGCTTTTGAAGTCGTACGAATTACTTTTATGCTGCCTTTATAGACCAAATATGGTTTATTTGCTTTTTGGACCTTCAAAGCTCTGCCTACCATTTACTTGTATTGTATGGACCTATAGAGCTGAAATATTCTTCTAAAAATTATTTGTGTTCAGCAGAAGAAAGATACACACATCTGGGATGGCATGAGGATGAATAAATGAGAGATTTTTTTATTTTTGGGTGAACTATCCCTTTAAGTGCACTTAGAGGAAGAAAGTTCAATCTTTGAGATTCTAGCTAATCCTGATCTGCCCCTAGATTCCGGTTACCTTGGGAAATAGCGGATTTCACTCAGATCTCATCCTGTTAAACTGCTGAAGTTCCTGGTAAACTCAACATGGATTAGCATTCAGGACCATCTGTCTTCAAACCCTTTACTGCAATCTTCTAAGTAACTATTGCACAGACTACTACAGACTCAATGATCTTGCATATCTTTCAGTATAAAAGTTCCCTTGGGAAAACAGAGTAGGACAATCAAGTTTATCCTCCTCGGCGACCTTCATCTGTGTCTACTGCCATTATGGTACAGATATCATCCTGCATCCCACTAAACTACCAAACTTCAGACTGAAATTAATGAGTCACTTCTTTAAGCCTATGCCATGAAAAAGAGTTCAATGGAGACTTATTAAATGGACTTAATGGTTAAAACCTCAAATCACAAAAAAAGATTAACCCTTCATCACAGTTTGTGGGAACACAGAGGATTTCGCAACCCAGGAAAAGGACGTCGTTTCTGATAATCGTATAGGTGGCAGAGGGTACCTGCTGCTTAAGGGCTTCCTGGTAGCTAAGAGCACTTCCCTGGGTTTGCTGAAGCCTCTCTGGTTTAATGAATGCTGGTCCTGAAGGAGTAATACCAGCCTGACTGCTCATTCTGTGAAGAGAGAGAAATGGAGAGTTGCCCTGATTTAAAGGAATATTCCGGGTTAAATACAAGATAAACTCAAGTGACAGCATTTGTGATATAATATTGATTACCACAAAAATGTATTTCAACTCATCCCTCCTTTTCTTGAAGAAAAAAAAAGCAAAAATGGAGGTTACAGTGAGACACTTACAATGGAAGTGAATGGTGCCAATTTCTGGAGGGTTCTAAAGGCAGAAATGTGAAGCTTATAATTTTTATAAAAGCACTTACATTAATTCTTCTGTTAAAAATTCGTATTATTTGTACTGTTAAGTTGTTTACATTTTTATTTTTTACAGTCGTTTTAGTGTTTACAGTGTTATGTCGACATAGCAACAAAGTTGTAAAATTGGAAACAACTTTACACAGAAAAGGTTAGTAAGCAATTTTATCACACTAAAATCATGTTAACACGCATATTTTTTTTTCCATCTTGTGGCTATACTTTTGAAACAGTGAGTATTTTAACTTTTACGGACTGGCCCCATTCACTTCCATTGCAAGTGCCTCATAGTAACCAAGATTTTAGCTTTTTTTAAAGAAAAGGAGGGAGGCGTTAATAAACATTATGTCACAAATGCTGTTGATTGAGCTTAACATGTATTGAAACTGGAATATTCCTTTAAAATAGTAAATGACATGAGAGAGAGAGAAAAAAAGAGAACTGGGCAAGGCACAAGAATCACCCTTTTGCTTGTGCTACAGGGTTCTCTACTTTACCCATACAGAGTTCCATGCCTCAATCCTAATGCAATAAAATAGTAGAGTCTCTTTTTAATGGAAATAAGCGCTCCCTACTGGTAATGCAACAAAAATGAACAAGGAACTCTTTGTCAACAACACTACATTTCAATTCATCTTAAAGAAAAGACAAAATATATATATTAAAAGGATAGTTCACCCCAAAAAAATTATAGCCCTTTCTCACCCTCATGCTGTTCCAAACCCAACTTACTTTCTTGTGTGGAACACAAAAGCAGATGTTAGGCAGAAGAGTCACCATTCACTTGAACTGCATCTTTTTTTTCTATGCAGTGAGAGTGAATGGTGACTGAGGTCAACATTCTGCTAGTACAGCTACTTTTGTGTTCCACTGAATAAAGAAAGTCATACCCTCATGTCGTCACAAATCTATGCGTAAATAATGCCAGATTATCCCTTTAAATGATAACACAATAGCCATGAAACTGGAATGATTAAACACTAAAGCAAAATAACCGAATACATTCACAGATTTAAAAGAAGCCTACTGTGTGGGGCCTCCTGAGGGAGGTTGCAGGAGGGGCCATTGTGCTCCTAGAGAGATGTGAGAGATGTGTGACTGCACTGGTGGTCCATCTGATACATACAAACACAGACAATTATGAGGGTTTTGATGCTTTGATCGCTTAAGATATCTGAAAAGTCTATTAATTAGCAATATACTCTGTACACTTTTATGAAAACGTGAGATTAGAACACTTACAGTGGGCCAGATTAGGGTCCAGAGGATTTCTGGCTCCATAGTAGTAATATGCATTATCATAAGGAGTTTGATAAGAGTCGGTGAGGGAGGGACCTAACGGAGGACGTACACCTGTAATTCTGACATCAGAGAGGAAAACAAACAAGTGAAATTAAAAGAGTATTTTTAAATTCTGCACTGGAGATGTAATTATATAAAGTGAACAATCTAATAAAACAACACAAAATGCACAAACCTTGGGGCAACCATCTCCCCTAGGGCACTTGAGAGGCTTCTGTCATAGTCTTCAGTAATTGGGGCAGTACCATTAACCCCCAGCCCAGTTCTAACCTCAAAGCCAGGGGCTGAGGCGTTAGCCAGTTGGCTTAAAACAGTGCTTTTGTTCAGAGACAGGGGCTGAAAAGCGACTCGTGGCCTCTCGGGGGGCACCCTCTCTTCCGATGCTTGTAGAGGTCTTTCATCTTTGGGTCGCCTGGCAGAGTCAGCCTGCAAGACATTCAAAGCCAGTCCAGGCCTGTAAGGAACATTTCTTCTTTTGCCCCAATATTCCCGGGTCAAGTCACCGAACTGTTTGATTCGGTCTGGCTGTGGGAATCAAGGGGAGATTACTGTAATTAATAGCATGGCGGGTGTTTCAAGCCTGTGGATGCAGAAAAATGTTGCTGCCCTCTAGTGTGTCATAGCCAGTGCAGTTGAGTGAGTATAAGATTAGGGGTAAAATGTGCTTAACAATCATGACTCGTGGCACATGACTAATAAGCATAATAAATCTTAAAGGAATATTCTGGGTTCAATACAAGTTAAGCTCAATCAACAGCATGGGGGGTGTCACTGGCCCAAAAGTTGCATCGCGACCCCCTTTGGCATAACACGGCGGCCCGTTTCAGCTCATCACCACCCGTTCTGTCCTGTTTTGCGGCCGGCCCACCGGGAAAAGTCCTGATTCTCCCTATGGCCAGTCCGTCCCTGCCTGTCATCGACAAGTGCAAGGAGAATGTAATGTCAACAAACACTAAAACTCCTAAATGACTGTAAAAATTACAAATTAAACAACTTTACTGCTCAAATAATACACGAGTTTTAACAGAAGAATTAATGTAAGTGCTTTTATAAAATTATAAGCTTCACATTTCTGCACTTAAACCCTCTAAAAATTGGCCCCCACTTCCATTGTAAGTGCCTCACTGTAACCTCGATTTTTGCTTTTAATAAAAGTAAAGGAGGACGAGTCAAAATAATTTTTTGTGTTAATCAACTTTATGCAACAAATGCAGTCGGTTGAGCTTAACTTGTATTGAACCCTGAATATTCCTTTAATGACTTCCTTTAATAAAACCAAAATGATAGTGTTTCGGCTTTAAGTCTATGTGTGTAAGCTTTGAAGCCATCTATATGCTAGCATAATCCTAAATATACTCCTAAAATTCTCTTTTCACTCTTCTGGAAAAATGGATAAATATTGATAATTCATTTTGCACTACAAAGAAAAAGAAAAACATCGATCTGTGTATTCAATGTGTCCTGCCCAAACCTTCCTGTTTCGATAGGAAATGCATCAACATAAGAAACAAAACTACATTCAAACAATTTAATGTGTTCTGTATGCAATATAAAAAATGTATATACAGTATATATACACACATACTGTATATACAGTATATAAACTGATCAGCCACAACATTGAAACCGCCTGCCTAATATCAGCATGAAGGTCCCCTTCGTGCTGCCAAAACAGCTCTGACCCGTCGAGGCATGGACTCCACAACACCTCTGAAGTTGTCCTGTGGTATATGGCACCAAGACGTTAACAGCAGATCCTTTCAGTCCTGTAAGTTGCAAGGTGGAGCCGCCGTGGATCGGACTTGTTGGTCCAGCACAACCCATAGATGCTCAATTGGATTGAGATCTGGGGAATTTGGAGGCCAAGTCATCAGGGAATACCGGTGCCTTGAAGGGGTGTACTTGGTCTGCAACAATCTTTAGGTAGGTGGTACATGTCAAATTAACATCCACGTGAATACCAGGACCCAAGGTTTCCCAGCAGAACATTGCCCAGAGCATCAAACTGCCTCCGCCGGCTACGCAGCCCCATAAGCAGCAAGCTGCGATGCACTGTGTGTTCTGACACCTTTATATCATGGCCAGCATTAAGTTTTTCAGCAATTTGTGCTACAGAAGCTCTTCTGTGGGATAGGACCAGACGGGCTATCCTTCGCTCCCCATGCGCTTCATTGAGCCTTGGACGCCCATGACCCTGCCCCCAGTTCACTTGTTGTCTTTCCTTGGACCACTTTTGGTACACCGCAAAAGACCTGCTGTTTTGGAGATGCTCTGACCCAGTCGTCTAGCCATCACAATTTGGCCCTTGTCAAAGTCGCTCAGATCCTTACGCTTGCCCATTTTTCCTTCTTCCAACACGTGAAAGTCAAGAACTGACTGATCACTTGCTGCCTAATATATCCCTCATATATATGTCATTGTAACAATATAATCAATGTTATTCACTTCACCTGTCAGTGGTTTTAATGTTGTGGCTGATCAGTGTATACACACACACACACACTACTGTGCCAAAGTTTTAAGCACTAGTGAAAAATGTTGCATAGTGATAATTTCTTCATAAATAGTTTCCATTTATCAATTAACATCATACAAAATCGAGCAAATATAAAAAAATCTAAATCAATATTTGGTGTGACCACCTTTGCCTTTAATACAGCCCCAATTCTCCTAGGTACACCTGGACACAGTTTTTCTTGGTTGTTGGCAGATAGGATGTTCCAAGCTTCTTGGAGAATTCACCACAGTTCTTTTATCTTTTTAGGATGTCTCAATTGCTTCTGTCTCTTCATGTAATCCCAGAATGACTCGATGTGCAGTGGGGGGCTCTGTGAGGGTCATGCAATCTGTTGCAGGGCTCCCTGTTCTTCTATTCTAGTCTATAAAATTTATATTTCCTATTGACACACTAAAAGCTGAATATATACTGTAAATAACCATCTTAAGAAAAGTTCTTGTGAAAAGTATTGTGTGCCTAAGACTTTTGCATAGTACTGCATATATATGAAAATATACATTGATTTTGGGGTGAAATAAAACTCAGACATGTTCTTCATGAGATTATTCGACTCAGTTATCGAAATTAGGTATAGATCTCCTAAAAACACATCCAAGGTTAAAGGTGAGATTTAAGTTCAGAACATCCCTCCTACGGTACTCTAACTAAATGTTATTTCATCTAAAGTCAAATTCATTTAGAAACCACAGCACATACATACATATATATGTGTATGTATAAATCTTCAGAGATTAAAAACCTGAGGATCTTTACCTGTTTTTCTGGATCTACAGCGCCTGTTGCCGCCACTCTCAACTCTAGCTCCTTCTCTCTGTAAGATTGAATGTAGAAAGTGAAATTAATATTTAATTCAAATACCCACAATCAGTTTTTCAAATACATTTGATGGTTCTTACTTCCTTTTGTTCTTCTGTTGTTCAGCTATTTGCTGCAGCAGCTCCTCTCTATAAAGTTTCTTCCTCCTCCGAGAGGCCTCATCCTCTTCAGCAGCACCTGAATAGCCAATCACAGGACAGAGATTGCAACAATATTTCACATACACAATACGTAAAGTTTGATTTAACACAACACTTCTCGTTTTACCAATCATGAGTCCTGTTGCAAACTCTGTCATGTTCTGTTCGTTGACAGATCTGCTCTGTGCTGGGGTCGGCGCCTGTAGTCTACATCAAAATCACACAAAAGCAAAAAACATATAAAACTCCTGCCAGTGTCTTCCAGTAAACACACCCTGATCTCTGCAGTACTGCCAAACAACCACGTCATTCATATAGCATGTCCAGTGAACTAAAGAGCCTAACTGCAGAGCTATCAGATGCTTTGAGCCTCAAGACCGATCAATACAATCCCACTGATAGAATGGGTAATAAATCTAACTTTCCACACAGCAAATGCAGCGTTTACTGAATCTACATTGTTGGAAACCCTGACAGAGACAAACACAGAGGCACAAATTTAAATCCTACAAAACATATGAAATCTCAAAGGGATAGTTCACCCAAAAATGACAATTCTGTCCATTTACTCACCCTCATGTTGTTCCAAACACATACTGTACTGCAGCCTCAGTCAATAATGACTTTCATTGTATGGAAAAGAGATGCGATCTAAGTAAATGGTGACTGAGGCTGTCAGTCCCCAACATTCTGCCAACTATCTCCTTTTGAGTTCAACAGAAGGAAAAAGTCATATGGGTTTAGAAGGACATGAAGGTGAGGGAATGATGACAAGTAAATTTTTGGGTCAACAATCCCTTTAAAAGGTAAAATGAAGGCTGAAAATTACCATGTCTTTTGGTTTTTGCAGCCACAGGCAGGCTCAAAAGGCAACAAATTGACAGGAGGGTTTATAAATTCAGGCTTCTGCTAGTGTAATTGCCACTTCAGCTATTTGATTCACTGCAGTTTTATTTTCATTGAAAGACTGCTTTAAACCCCAATTACTCTAATTGCAGATTAGTACTTGAGTTGAAGTGCTGTCAAGGTTTTTTCTATTCTCCTCTTGTCGTGATTAACTCTATCTAGCAGAAAATACAATTTAACAGAGATTACAGTCGACTACACTGAGTGCATGAACATGCAAAGTATAAAATTGTGTAAAACCATTCTACTTTCTACATGTACTTATATTTGGCCCTGCGACAGTTAAAGTTATTTTTATTTGAATGTTGCTATGGTGATGATAGCTTTTTTCACATGTGCAGTTGGCTCAAAACAGAGACTGTAAAAAGCCATTTTAATCATTTCTTTTCAAACACGCTTGCTGTTGACAATTTAAGCCTGTTTACTTTTTAAACTACTGTTACAGTATATACGGTAATCTAGCTGTTTTACAGCATTTAGCTGAAATGCCATGTTTTTAGCTGAAATTATTTTTCATTGTTTCTGTATTTTGTTCATATCCTCTCTTTTACATTTTTGTACATAAAGTGTAGGTCTGTTTCATTTATCATGTACTGAAATGACATTTTAATCTAATAAATTATGTTGTATAAATTGTTATTCTTGCATGACATTCTCACAAATGATTCAACTCACAAAGAGAGTATTCTGCAGATACATCACTGCGTTTGGACTAGGGATGTGATACAGTGGTCAAATAATCGACTAGTCGTCCAGCAACTAACTAGTCGATTAGTGGAGTGGTTGTGGTTTTATTAGGAGACAATTCTCAAACTAATTGAGAGACGCAACCTTTCAGAGGGCGTTTTTGTGTGATGATAAATTTCTGTGCTTCAACGTGAATAACAGTCAGCACAGTAAAACCCTCTGCAAGAAGTTTCGTCTTTTTAATGCTTTAAGTTTAGTCCATTTATGACGTTAAATCCTCTGCTGTTTTGAGGTGCTGTGGAGAGATTAAGTCTTTGCTGATTCGGTCTAAAACTGCTTTAATAGTTTCAGTTAAAAAAGGTTAAACTGCTTGATGTGAACTAGATGTGTACATGCATCATTATATTGCAGTTCTGCGCTTTTGAATGTGCAGCGAGGATCGCCCTGAGACTCCCAAGCTCTCTTTTTACATTGAAGCACGCCACGCTGTGTTCAGGATGCGCATAAGCAGTTTTGAGCCGTTCTTTATTGGAGCCTTTCTTATTTCCTACTTTTATAGTTTTTTGCAATAAGATGTAATATTTATTTTGCCTTTTTATTTGTTGAATATACATTAGTTACCATGTTAAAATGCTGCACTTAGCATCCATATATCCCTTTGAAATGCGTCTTATCGGGGTCACGTGACCGTTACGGAGCCTAATTTTACATTATTATCCTTCAAACAACTGACCGACTCGACTAGTCGATTATGAAAATTGGTCGTTTTGGACCTAGATTTGACACATTACAGAAGATATGATGAAAATGGTAAAGAAAAAATGTTAACTCATAAGGATCTTAAAGAGATTAAAAGTGTTTAAGGTTGCAAGTACAGCAAATGGACCAAGTAGATTCCACTGCAAACACAAATATGAGCCGTTTTAGAAAGTTGGGTGGGCCATCATGACGAGATGAAATCAGTAGTACTCTCAGTAGAATCTTGGATTCTACTGAGAGTACTACACTTTCAAATTCATTGCAAATTCACTTATTTTACCTTTTATGTAAACAACATTAATTCAAAACATTTTCAAAATACAAATATAATCAGGAAAATCGCATAATCTAATCTATGTAATCTTATAAAATAACATGCATGGGACACGGGTGGTTGGGCGGGAACATAATTACAACATTTTGTGAATGACAGGCACGTGCATTCTAAGGAAATACGTGGAGCTTTTGTTAGAATTCGGGTGCAGATTCCATGTGGGCCTAATTATAACCTACTGTATATGTGTATTTATAAATATATGTGACCTGAGATGGAAGTCCCTCAAGAGAATATTATTCATCCATTTCCCCACACATACAACTGATCAACTTCAAAACAGGGGTTATTATTCTGTAGTTTAGAATTTTTTATTTCGTTTTTAATTCTATTTTAATTTCAGTTTGTCCTTTTAATTTAGTTAGGTTTTTGTTAGTGCTTAACACCCATTAAATTTATCAGGGCTGTCTTAAATTCTCTAGTTCCACCGCTGTCTTGTGGCATTTTCCTAACAAATGAGAGCGGGTTGTATTAGTTCAAATGTTATAATATAGTGTGTGTCCAAAAATAAAATTAATTCATTTTTATTTGATATAAGTTATGGAAAAGTTTTTAGTTCAGTTTTTCTTTCTTTTTTTCAATTATGTTAATGTTTATTGTTATTTCAGCTTACAAAATGTTCATTTTAGTTTAGTTTTTGTTAATGATAATTCCACTGCCTCTCAGTGCCACCAGAATAAGCAGGAGAGTAATTGTTGTGAGAGGTACCTGTGTGTTCTGTTATCAAGTTTTCCTTCTCTCTTGGCATCTGTGTCTCTTTCTTCTTGTATGTTTCTGAGCCTCTCCTTCTCCAGGAGTTCTATCCCTTCCTGCTCCTCCTCAGAGCTGGTGTGATCTCTGTAGTATCCGTGTGGACCTCCCCAGTGATCTGGTGACTCTGCCCAGAGTCTCCGTGGCCTTGATACCTTATGCACCTTTGAAATGGGCTCTGTTAGAGTGGCGGCATCCCTCCTTACAGATGTCACATTCTTTGGGCTCAGGCTGCTCCCTTGAGCTTGTACCTCTGGAAAACCAGAAGGATATTTCGGGGTGATAGAGCCAAAATGATCTCTCTCCAGGGCCTGACAGAAAAAAAAAAATTTGTAAGACATAGATGTCATGGTAAGACTCAAAAAGTTCAACCTCTAATTAAATGAAAAAATCTGTGAAAGTTACTACTGTATTTGTTGCTCTACTCAGTTGTTGATGCAAAGAAGAACATACCTCATGAGCTGTTAAGTCATGACAGCATTTTTTTAGGCCAACATCAAGTCATGTTAACCACAAACCTTATTTTACTCATAAATTGCAGCTGCTATTCTTAAAAGGATTCACCCTAAAATGAAAATTCTCTCAATTTACTCAGCCTCATGCCATCCCAGATGAGTACGACTTTCTTTCTTCTCCTGAACACAAATTAAGATTTTAATACCTCAGCTCTGTAGGTCCTTACAATGCAAGTGAATGGTGACCAGACCTTTGAAGCTCCAAAAATCACATAAAGGCAGCATAAAATGAATCTATATGACTCCAGTGGATAAATACATGTCTTCATAATTTTAATTTATTTTACTATAAATCTCCACTTTCACATTCACATTTTGAAAGTGAAAATGCAGATTTATGGTATAAAAAAAAAAAAGGACGTACATATTGTCCTTTTTACATTTCTTCTGAAGACATGGATTAAACAGCTAGTGTCATATGGATAACCTTAATGTGGCCTTTATGTGATTTTTGGAGCTTCAAAGGTCTGGTCACCATTCACTTGCATTGTATGGACCTACAGAGTTGAATATTCTTCTAAAATCATTGTTTGTGTTCTGCAGAAGAAGAAAAAAAGTCATACACATCTGGGATGGCATGAGGCTGAGTAAATGATGACAGACTTTTCCTTTTTGGGTGAACAATCTCTTTAAAACCAGACATAGGAAATTCCTGATGGAACCCATATCTTGAAAATTACTAATTCCCTTCCGTGTTTTAGGACTAGAAACTGAACTGCTTTATAACAGCAAAAAAAAAGAAAAGTACAAAAATTATTTAATTCAAACCTGTGGTGTAATTGAACTTTTCCCTGTTTTTGGCACTCCCTCTTGCCCTCTCAGAAAGAGATTGTATTCTTTGTTCCTTTCATTTTGCAGCTTTTCCTGGGTAGAATACATAACCACTACATTAAGAGAATTAACAAAATAGAAGCAATTATATAGTAATAATAAACAGTTATCACTATTTAAAGCTCAAACCCTCTATTATGTTTGTATGAATCCAGAATTTCAAATGCGTACACAAAACAGGCTCTGCAGTAATATAACGGTTGTCCCTGGATACCTTATCCACTCCGAGTTAGCAACATGTCTCAGCAAATCATGTTTCATGTCTTTTAGGGCTTGCCAAACAATGTCAGAGAGGGTGGGTTTATGACTTAGTGAAATAGATTGAACTCTGTTCCCCTTAAATACAGACGAGCAAACGGTTACCTTCGCTGATCTCCGTTCTCTTATAGGGAGAGACAGCATGGGAGACTGTGGAAGTTGATTGGTAATATTCCGATTTTTTTTCTAAGGAGAAATTTTTTTTTAAAAGATAATCTTAATAAAATCAGCAATCCAAATTGATCTGTATTGTGAATCTGTAGTTTAAATAATATTTATGCTGAATAAAATAAAATAAAAAATGCCAGTAAACATCTATAAAATCTTCTGGACCAAAATTGGATTATAAGATGACAAACAATCAATCTAATCAATTTTATAGTCATCAGAGCAGTATACTGCACCTCAGACATGAAACGCCGGTAATCAAGCCGCAGCTCTTGCTTTAGTCTTTGCTTCTTTCGTTCATATTCCTCTCCCAGAGGCAAACTGAGGCCAAAACCCTCTTCTGGAAACAAGACATAAACATGGAACATGTCCAACTTCATTTATAAGTAACAGTAAAAAATGAATAAATAAACAGCATGAACTTAACTTGATACAAAATTAATTATTGAATAAATGCATTTTTGCAAGTGCGACATATATTTATTTATACATTATGATTATAGGACATGCCTTTTAACTGTTTGGCTTGTGTTTTGTATGCAGGTTTGAGGTTTTCCTTCTCTAGGTTCCTCTTATCAGAACTTGTCTATGTATTAAAAGGGGGAAAAAAATGTTCAGTTATTCCAACATTGACTTGGAATGTCCAAGTTACATTTAAAAACACCCAAACACAACAAGCAGCATTGTTTAATTACTAACCCTAAACCTTACCTTCATTTCCATGTAAGGTGCTTCTTCTGTCCTCACCCTTTTCTCCTCCATAAAGTTGCTGATGTTGACATCCATATTCAGAATCAGCAGTTGTTCTGGTCAGGAAAGAAGCAGATATCAGATTAAGCTCTATTTGATAAGCTTTTATCCATGAAGCGTTTATCAATAAGCACGAGTGCTGTATATGTATCTCTCTAGGCACAGAAACGAATAAAGACTTTGTTTAGAGGAGGAGATGGGGAGGATGGGGAGTACAGAAAGACGCTGGCAAGCGTTGATGTTGTTAGGCAACAACTCAACTCAACTCAACTCAACTCAACACAACACAACACAACACACGCGCCTCCTCAACCTCCAATGAAGAGTCATTGTCAAAATGACAGTCAAAACCGAGTGAGCTGCCGAACTAGATAACTAGATTAACTAGATTTTGGCCATGGAGTCAGCTGATATTTTGAGTCAGGGAAACAAAGTAAACCGATACGATTGGGAGGGACCAAACAACCATTTGCAGTACCGTTGCTTTTTAAAAGACTTGCTTGTCCGGGGTTTGATCCCAGTCGTTTGTCTGAAACTGTCGCGTGAAAAATTTGAAAATGAGCCAAGTGTTAATTATGTGAGGAAGCTTTTTATTAAGTTGAATCTGCTGATACTTCGCACATTTTTCCATTCAAAGTTGTTCTCACAGCTGATTATCATATGTTTTCAAAATAAAAGTCCACTTTCACTAAAAGAGCGATATTCCAGACAAAAGACCGTGGAAATCATAATTTCCGTTAAATACCATAGTACATTTTTTCAGTCAATGTTTTCAAGTAGGCCTGTTTGTCATTTTGTCGTTTTTTTATCTTGGTAATTTCTTCTCTCTGTATTGTTTAATTTCTTTTCTCAGTGTACATTTTTGTAAGGTTGTGACTTGTTCATATTGAGCGGTTTTGTAGCTTTTGCACAATTACAAATACAACTCAAATTCCGGGTTCAATACAAGTTAAGCTCAATCGACAGCATTTGCGGCATAATGTTGATTACCACAAAAATAATTTTGATTCGTCCTTCCTTTTCTTAAAAAAAAAAAAACAACCAAACAAAAAATAAATAAATAAAAAAAATAACACATTGCCGGATTGGCCCCATTTACTTCCAGGTGCCTCACTGTAACCCAGATTTGTGCTTTATTTTCTTTTTTTTTTTCTCCCCAATTTGGAATGCCCAATTCCCAATGCGCTTTATGTCCTCGTGGTGGTGTAGTAACTTGCCTCAATCTGGGTGGCGGAGGACGAATCTCAACGTCTGAGACCATCAATCCGGGCATTTTATCACGTGGCTTGTTGAGCGCGTTACCGGAGACTTAGCACGTGTGGAGACCCACCCTATTCTCTGCAGCATCCATGCACAATTCACCACGTGCCCCACCAAGAGCCAGAACCACATTATAGTGACCACGAGGAGGTTACCCCATGTGACTCTACCCTCTATAGCAACTGGGCCAATTTGGTTGCTTAGGAGACCTGGTTGGAGTCACTCAGCAAATTTGGATTTGAACTGGACTCCAGGTGTGGTAGTCAGCGTCAATACTCGCTGAGCAACCCAGGCTCCCTAATCTGGCAATGTTAAAATACTTACTGTTTTAAAAGTATAGCCACAACAAGACGCAAATAATATGTGTGTTGACATGATTTTAGAGTAATAAATTCACTTACTGACCTTTTCTGTGTAAAGTTTTATCCAATTTTAAAACTTCGTTGTCATGACGACGTAACATATAAACCCTAAAACGACCATAAAAATTAAGATTTAAACAACTTTACAGCTCTGCTAATACATGAGTTTCAACAGAAGAATTAATGTAAGTGCTTTTATAAAATTATAAGCTTCACATTTCTGCCTTTAAACCCTCCAAAAATTGGCTCCATTCACTTCCATTGTAAGTGTCTCACTGTAAAGTCAATTTTTGCTTTTTGTAAAGAAAAGGAGGGACGAGTCAACATTATTTTTTGTTAACTTGTATTGAACCCGAAATATTCCTTTAAACTGAGTGAAATATCCAACACTCCTAACATACAATAAGAAAGGGCCAATTAGAAATAATAATAACAACAATGCCAATAACAATATGTTTGCCTATGGCATTAATGAGTATGATAACCTTATTCATACTCTATAATTAGTAAATAATTCAAAATTCATAATGAAGGCATATGTGCAAGAAGATGTGTGTTAGAACTTGGTTCCACCAAGATCTGAGCTCTGCACCAGGAGCTGGACCTTGGCTGGAAAGTGAAAGTTTTAGATTATGCCACAGGGTGTGGTGGGGTTTCTGGATTTGGTACCAAGGAATGTCAACATCTTTTAAAAGTGCTGGTGTCAGAGCATCTCAAACGCAACATCCTATCCAGAGACTAGGTCTGTAGAGATGTGTGCCCATGGTAATTCTTGGTGCATCCAAAACACAACTGACCTTTCAAGGGAATGAATGAATGAATGAATGAACACGCATGGGAACTGCTCATTTATTTGACCCAAAGAGCAACTATGGTGTTAACTTATTAAAAATAAATAAATAAATAAATAAAAAATGATTAGGCTGCTATTGTATTGGGCAAATACAGAAATTACTTTGCTATGAGGTCAGAAAGTAACTGAAAACATGTTATGCTTTATTTAAACCAGCAGATGGCACAAAAACACATGCCCGATGGTGTGAAACAAATGATATCGTTGCAAGTACAGGCACAATCTGTTGAGAGCAAAACAGAGACCGCTGCAAACAAAACAGAGTGATTTCAGCTATTTCAGTAAGTTAGAACAATGAGCCATGAGCTGAAATATCCAGTCTGTTTCACTGTTAATGTGCACCTATTTATCTTGTGTACCTGTTTATATTTATCTTGGATTCTGAAATTTATGATTTATGTGCCAAACTTATTATTTATTAATTTTGTTTAGTATGTAATTAAAGGGTTCTCTCTTTCTTTTAAAGAAGCAGTTACAATTATTTTATTGAAACTGTTTTTATAATTATCATTTGTAAATTGCTTTGGAGAAATGCATCTGCAAAATTATTAAATATAATTCGTCTAAAAACCCTTAAAACGGTTGCCCTATTTAGGGAGAAGCTCTAGAGCAAATATGTTTTAGGCCTATATAAAATGCATAAAACAGAATTAAACATTTATTTATTAATTTATTATTGTTATTATTGCATTTATGGAAATTTTTTATCTCTTACTAGGAATTACTTTATGGGAACTGTTTTTATAATTCTCATTTATAAGTCACTTTTGATAAAAAACATCTGCTAAATGAATACATGTGTAAATAATTCTAACAAAAATCCTTAATATTGTTGCCCTATTCAAAGAAAAGAAAACTCCTAGAAAAGAAAGACGAAAACAGGCTGAATTATCAATAAATAAGTAAATTAATTAATAAAAATTGTTTTTAGATGTCTCATTTGTAAGCCATGTTGGATAAATAAATAAATAAATAATTCTATAGATTTCTTTTTTCTTTTTTTAGAATTCTCATTTGTAAATAATTTTTTGATAAAAAAAAGATAAATAATTTCAAAGAAAATGTTTTTAGAATTCCCTTTTTTGTACCTCGCTTTGGATAAAAGCGTCTGCCAAATGAATAAATTTAAGTCATTTTTGACAAATAAATAAATAAATAAATACTGTATGTGTATACACTTTTTTTATTTTTTATTTTTTTTACAGTTTTTCAGGAATAACTTTTCACTGACATCGATTACGGCTGCATTCTCTCTTATTGTGAAATTGATTAATAAACAAGATCACTGATCGTTACACGACTGCTTGGCGGATCTTGTTTACACTCAGTGAATGACGTCATTTCCGCTCGGCTCTAGGCAGGAAGGCGGGGTGCTGAAATGTCATTCGGCCCCCACCAACCAAAGCATATTTTCCGAAGCCTCGTTGATTAGGAGCAATAAAGCGTTCTTGACATCCGTCCAGGAAAACGGAGGCATTTATTAGCCAGATAGGTGTCTGAACACCTTGCGGGAAAATGGCGGCGGGTAACGTCAACCCGTTTAACGTGAGTGATTCGGAGGAGGAAGCGGAGCAGAGGCAGGATGGCGCTGACACCGAGCGCAGCCCGAGTAATGAAGCGCAAGGCCACAGTCTCGGTCCCTTCTCCCCGTCAGCGTACTCCGAGCCTCCCGCTCTGCTGTCCAGTAACAGAACAAGCCCGAGTGTGGACGGTATTCCCGCATCGGCCGCTGCGGTGGCCGGTATCGGAGGCACAGAGACGAAGGTGTCGTTGGATGCGATAGCCGCGCAGCTGCTTCGGGATCAGTACATCCTTACGGCCCTGGAGCTGCACACCGAGCTCCTGGAAGCCGGACGGGAGCTGCCTCGCCTGCGGGATTACTTCTCCAATCCAGGAAACTTCGAGAGGCAGAGCGGAACTCCACCCGCATGCAAAGAGCAAGGAGGTCCTGGAGGTCCACTTAGTAAGTGATTCGATAATATGATCATTAAACCTCCTAATAAAGCAGTTGTTAAGGTGCATTTGCAATAACCCAGTAAGATGCATCCATCATATATGAGATACTTGCTGTGCTTCAAAACTGCTAACCTACATTTATGGCATTTTGTGCCAAAGCTCACAAGGTTTTGACACACCAATAAAATACACTGACACAGCAGCTGTGCAAACCAATACTCCTAATGATACCTGGTAATTACACTGTGCAGTTTATTATGTTACAGTCCCATGCAACCTGTAGTGACATTTTAAGATGTGGCACACATGCTTTAAGGGTGGGGATTTGTTTTAGGGCTGGATTTGATCTTTGTTGTGTGAAGTGATGAACATTGTGAAGTCTTCCCCCTGATCCCAGCTGTGCAGGTGCAGGATAGAAAGTGGAGAAAAAAAGATGGTGTTCATTTCAGGGGTATGTAAAACCTGACTGTGTGCAGTGACACATGAAGTTTATTAACTTTGTTTGGCATAATCAGGAATTCTCTCTTATGGTCTATCATTCTAATAAATTTGCTCCTTAATAGAGTGATTGGATTCTTATCTGCATGCCTTTGTCTGCTATTTACTATTTGCCTTTCAAAGCATGCAGATTGGTTGTGCTTTTTATTTTACTACTAGGTTGTGGTCTAAGTTTGTGCATGTAGTTGAAGTGTGAATTGTCAATATTAGTTGTTTTGTCCAATGAACAGGAGATGTACAGTTGAAGTCAGAAGTTTACATAAACCTTTAGCCAAATACATTTAAACTCAGTTTTTCACAATTCCTGACATTTAATCGCAGAAAACATTCCCTGTCTTAGGTCAGTTAAGATCACTACTTTATTTTAAAAATGTGAAATGTCAGAATAATAGTAGAGAGAATTATTTATTTCAGCTTTTATTTCTTTCATCACATTCCCAGTAGGTCAGAAGTTTACAATTTGTTAGTATTTGGTAGCATTGCCTTTAAATTGTTTAACTGTAGGCCTCCTTGCTCGCACACACTTTTTCAGTTCTGTCCACAAATTTTCTATCATATTGAGGTCAGTGCTTTGTGGTGGTCACTTCAGTACCTTGAATTTGTTGTCCTTAAGCCATTTTGCCACAACTTTGTAGGTATGCTTGGGGTCATTGTCCATTTGGAAGACCCATTTGTGACCGTGCTTTAACTTCCTGGCTGATGTCTTGAGGTGTTGCTTCAATATATCCACATAATTTTCCTTCCTCGTGATGCCATCTATTTTGTGAAGTGCATCAGTCCCTCCTGCAGTAAAGCACCCCCACAACATGATGCTGCCACCCCCATGCTTCAAGGTTGGGATGGTGTTCTTCGGCTTGTAAGACTCACCCTTTTCCTCCAAACATAGTGATGGTCATTATGGCCAAACAGTTCAATTTTTTGTTTCATCAGACCAGAGGACATTTCTCCAAAAAGTAAGATCTTTGTCCCCATGTGCACTTGCAAACTGTAGTCTGCTTTTTTATGGCAGTTTTGGAGCAGTGGCTTCTTCCTTGCTGAGCAGCCTTTCAGGTTATATCGATATAGGACTCTTTTTACTATGGATATAGATACTTGTCTACCTGTTTCCTCCAGTATCTTCACAAGGTCCTTTGCTGTTGTTCTGGGATTGATTTGCACTTTTCGCACCAAACTATGTTCATCTCTAGGAGACAGAATGCGTCTCCATCCTGAGCGGTATGATGGCTGCTTGGTCCCATGGTGTTTATACTTGCGTATTATTGTTTGTACAAATTAATGTAGTACCTTAAGGCATTTGGAAATTTCTCCCAAGGATGAACCAGACTTGTGGAGGTCCACAGTTTTTTTTTCTGAGGTTTTGGCAGATTTCTTTTGATTTCCCATAATGTCAAGCAAAGAGGCACTGAGTTTGAAGGTAGGCCTTAAAATACATCCACAGGTACACCTCCAATTTAGTACACCTCCTACCTAAAGGCTTGACATCATTTTCTGGAATTTTCCAAGCTGCTTAAAGGCACAGTTAACTTAGTGTATGTAAACTTCTGACCCACTGGAATTGTAATATAGTCAATTAAAAGTTAAACAATCTGTCTGAAACAATTGCTGAAACAATTACTCATGTCATGCACAAAGTAGATGTCCTAAACGACTTGCCAAAACTACAGTTTGCTAATATGAAATCTGTGGAGTGGTTAAAAAATTAGTTTTAATGACTTCAACCTAAGTGTATGTAAACTTCTTACTTCAATTGTACAACACATAGTGAGTCTGATTCATATTACTCTGTTTTTCCAGTGATCAAAGCATTCAAATTGACTGATTTGTTGGTTGCCAATAATTCTGATCAGTTTTTTATAAGTATCTAGATGATAATAACAAAATGCTTTCTTTGGCAAGTTTCTGTGTGGTTGCTGAAGCTGGAATAGCTACAAGTAGTAAACACTACTCAACAGTTTGATCAAATGAGAAAATGTTGATCAAATTCTTTCAGGTCTTCCCTGAACAGAATCATTTTGCAATTATTGCTCATATCTCTGTGTGGGTAGTTTTTATGCGACTGCCAGATGCCATATGCTGGCATAAGTGCACATCAACTGCACATTCAGTTTCTCAACCTGCTGCTGACTGAACATGTGGGTGGGCATGTTAAAAAATGCTTTTGTGCAGGCTTATTCACGATTCAAAGCATAATTATTAATCCATCTAATCAGCCTCCTGTTGCATAGAGCATTATCTCTGTGATGCTGTTATTTTGGTATTTATCCTGTTTCTCAACCATCTTTCCTTTAGCACATCAAAAGGGTTAAGATATGATATTCTAATGTTAAGAAAAACTACTCCACATTTGAACAACCATTCCACACTTAATGAAAACCTTATAAGGGATAGTCATTTACTCACCCTCATGTTGTTCCAATTCTAAACCATTTGACTTTATTCCATGGAACACAAAATGAGAATTTTGGCAGTGTTAGCCTAAGTCACCGTTTACTTTCATTGCATGGGAAAGAATGATGCAATGAACATGAATGGTAACTTAGACTAACATTTAACTAACTTCTCCAATTGTGACACAAATTTGGTACAACACGAGGGTGGGTAAATAATAAGAGAATTCTCATTTTTGGGTGAACTATCCCTTTAAATAGTTGTGAAATTGGTGACAAATTAAAGGAATAGTTCACCCAAAAATGAGAATTCTCTCATTATTTGCGTACCCTCATGCCATCTCAAACTCAACTTTATTTCTTCTGCGGAACGCAAACAAATGTATTTTTAAAGAATATCTCAGCTTTTTTGTCCACGCAATATAAGTCAGCAGGGTCCAAAACTTTCAAGATCCCAAAAGGACATAAAGGCAGCATACAAGTAATTAATATGCCTCAAATGGTTTAATCTATGTCTTCTGAAGTGATACCATCGCTTTAGGTGAGAAACCAAGCAAAAGAACTTCATGTGAGAACTTCTGGTTGTATCAAGAATGAGTGAGCTTCTCTCATGAATGTGTATAGGAGAGCTGGGGGAAAGTGGTGATTTTTGGTTCATAAGGACTTAATTTTTGCTTTGTTTTTTACACAGTGACTGTATTGCTTCAGAATACATTGATTAAAACACTTTAAACTAGGGGTGGCTAAAAATATTGATTTTCTAATGCATCGCGTTCTTCATTTGAACAATCTTGATATCCATTCTTAAATCCCAAGATCGATATTTTACTCTTTGTGCAATCCTCTACTTCACTGAGTGGAAATCACTCCCATTTGCAACAAAATTTCACACTACAGTATGTGACTAAAATGTATGTATTTGCCAACTGGATGGTAAATGTTTAGATTTCACTCACCAGTAATTGTGTAGTATATACACAATTCAGTGAAATCTAAACATTTACCAGCCAGTCACCAAATATATATATATGTGTCGCATAGCGTGGAATTTGGTTGCAAATGCGAGTAATTTCCTCTCATTATATTGGAGGGCATAGAGTAAAAGATCGATCCTGGGATTTAATGCATCTGAAAATTTATATTTTTACCCACCCCTAACCAAAATGATAAAAAACGAATAATATATAATTAGTAAAATTAATATTTCTGTAATGTTCTTTGTTAGAAGGTCCTCTGTATAATTAACAGCATTAGCTTGAAGACAATTTCTTTCATATGTAAGCAAAAGGGAGATTATAACTGAAATATACCCATATTAATCGACATCAAATCTAATCTAAAACGGAATCTAAAATCGAATCGAATCGAATTGAGAGCTTGTGAATCAGGATCGAGAAATCTGTGTCAGTACCCATCCCTACTCGAGATGTATAGAATACTTGCCTTGTGTCTTTTTCGGAGCTTGAAAGTTTTGGACCTGTTTGACTTGCATTGTGGAATTCTCTCAGAAATAAAGTAATCCAAAACCTTTGTAATTGTCACTATGAATAATGACAGGATGTGATCTCATCATCAGGACAGGACCCCAGCTCAATTTATACTTAAGAGACACTGTTCTCCAGGGAGAGAGGGATGCTTTGGAAATTAGAGGACTAGACCTGGGCTGGCTGCTTGTTAGCATTAGCCAATCCCCTTTTTTACTGTGCTTTTTGAACTGGCTTACTTGGTCTGCATTACAGAAGGTAAGCTTAATGCACTTAGCCCCTAAATACGTGCCTAATTGCCATTGTCTGTGCAATGACATGACTGTAAGAACACAGGGGTTTCAGGAACCACAGCTTTTTATTAGCTTTGTTGAAATAACCCCCTCCCTAAAGGAGGATCTGGCAACCAGCAGAGAGGGAGCAGATGGCTCTCAATCGCACTTCTGTCACGTCAACCTTTTTTAACAGGATGCAGGAAGAGATGTTTTCAACACCTCACACAGCCTAGCTCATATTCCCCATCGCCAGCGATACGCAACAGCCTCTTGAAGACAGAAAATGAGTGTTTCAGAGATGAAAAGGCTTCAGTGTATTTGAGGAGCGGATTTGATGCTCCGCTGCATGAATGTAAACTGTATGATGTGGGACTTAATTGGATCAGTTTTTGTGGAGCAGCTGTCGGCAAGTCATCAAAGTCTGGTTCCGCCACACAATTGAGTGTGCCCTCCCTCCTTCACTAGCATATTCATTTAGCTAAGAATGAGACACTCAAAACAGATCAGAATACACCATTAGGCATAGACTTCTTGCAGCTTTATTAATGTATTTTAAATGTCATGCTGATTTTTCATAAAATTCTAACTGGGGAGAAAAAGGGGGAGGTTTTGTTTGTGACAGCTTGTGGCTTTGATTTAATTATTGTGGCAGTTTGCTATGTAGTTAATGCTTAATTTATTGATTTTGGAAGCCTGTTGCAAAGAGGAAATTACCTTTTTATTTTATTTTTTTTGTAGAAAAAACTACATCTTTACAGCTAGGGTTGTCAATAAATTCGAGTAGTTGGTATCTATACAATTGAAATGTTGTAATTCCTAATGCCATTTTCGATTCCACTGTAAAAATTATCATGTTTTTGAACATGATGCTTAAATATTAACATTAATATTAACCGATTAAATGTAAAGAATGGCACGTAACCTTCAAATATTTTAATATATTTAATACTTTATAAGTAAAATTTATTCAACCCTTTAAAAAAATGGAGAGTTCTGACTTGTTGCAAATAGGTCACTCATTATTTTTACATGCAAATGAGTTTGCGATTTGCAGCAGATTATTGCCAGAAATTTGCAGCTCTTCACTGGTAGCAGTGAACCTGCAGCAAACCTTTTACAACAATGGACAATTTGCCACTACTGGCAAACACAACAGTATATGAAAACCTGTGGCAGCAATGAAGAGTTTGCCGCAAAGCTCATCTGCAAATATTGAGTGTTTGCCAGAACTCTCGATTTTTTTTTTAAGGGAAGTAACAAGGCAACAAATTACAAGCAATATAGCAAAGACACAAAATAAATAAACAGTGCTTAATTTTTTTTAGTATATTCTGTAACAACAGCTGCAAAGCATTCAAGTGAACATTCAGAATTTGAAAAAAATGCAAAGCTTTTTGTAGGCATGTAAAAGTAGCCCTGGTCAGGCAGTGCACATGTACCAAATTGAATTGGCACGTGGTACTTCTGATGCTGTTAAAGACTGGTATCGCTACATTTTTTAAAACATTATTATCATTTGGACTTAGTACTGAAATGCCTGTTCTTTTGACATCCCTCATCCCTGCCTAGCATATGTGTTTATCCCTCCCTCAGATTCCTGAGCTGTTAGAGTAGCTACAGCTGTTATTAATAATGCAAAACACCCAGCAGCCAAATTCTGTCGCAGGTTCAAATCCAGTCTGTGCTGCCAAAAGTAGAATAAAAAACTCAATTTTTATTTACATTTTCTAAGAAAATGTGTGAGGTGCTTTTAGTAACCTCCACAATGTTCTTGTGTTTTGGGTGGTTGCCAAGGCATTGCTTGTGGTTGCTAAGGTGTTCTGATGGTTGCTAGGATGTTCTGGGTGGTTGCTAGTGCAGGTAGACTGATATATCGGTTTTGCCGATTATGCTGTGCCGATAGTTGTTTTTTTGAACTGTCGTTTCCTATACTAAACTGTAGTTTTTTTATTCCTCATTTTTTATTCCTCGTAAACCTCATCTGGTGAAATTATATACATATATACTGTACATACAATATATACACACACAAAACTCTTCATCTGGTGAATATATAGGCAATAAAAAGCTTAATTTGTGAAATACTTACATATAGAGATTTGTAATGGAGCCAAGTCCCTTGTCATTTAAAAAAAGTCCCCCGGGTGTTTCATCTTGTTCATAGGTAAAAGTCTCATGTTATTTTCCAAATCTTAATTTTTCTGGTTATGATTAGAATTTTGGTTGCATAATAAACTGCTTTTGGGGCTCTTGTAGCCTCAATGTATGTGCCCGTCATAGTAAGGAAAGACTAAGAAATTGAAAGATCATTCTATAAATCGATTTGAAAAAACTATCGGCCGATTAATCGGTTATCCGCCTTTCCACCACCTTAGTTATCGTCAAAATCTACTATTGGTCGCCTTCTGGTTGCTAGGCGATTGCTTACTGGCTCCGGTCAGAAGAGGCCACTGCTAATGATATTCTGGTCCCTAGATGGGATCCCTCAAAGTAAGTCTATGGAATTTTTCGGCTGTTTTATCATCTGCGAGGTGAACATTTTCCGATCTCAGAGGAAAAATAATGGTACACCTCTCCTCAACATATTATATTGCATATATATACTGTATATATGCAATTTCAATACACCATATTTATTTATGTAATACATGGACTACATTTAAAAAAAAAGCTAAAATGTCACCAAAATAATGAAAAACTAAGGATAAAATTTTGTGAAATGTATATGTCTGTAGTTTCAGTTAGAAGGTCCCCTGTATAACGAATAACAGCATTAGCTGAAAGAGAATTTCTTTCATACTGTATGCAAGCAAAACAGAAATCGAACCGTGATACTGTGATTTATTGCGATATATTGTATCACGACATGTATCATATTACATAACGTATCGTGAGGTGGCTGGCGATACGCAGCCCTAGTAAAGAGAATGGTGCGAAAAACAAAAAAACATTCAGTGAGCAGCAGTTCTGTGGGCGAAAACGGCTTGTTAATGACAGAGGTCAGAGGAGAATGGCCAGAATGGTCCAAGCTGACAGGAAGGTGACAGTAACCCAAATAAACACGCGTTACAACAGTGCTGTGCAGAAAAGCATTTCTGAACACACAACATGTCGAACATTGAGGCGGATGGGCTACAGCAGTAGAAGACTCCTCCGGGTACCACTACTGTCAGCTTAGAGCAGGAAACTGAGGAGATCAGCAGTTACAGAAATACTCAAACCAGTCCATCTGGCACCAACAATCATGCCACGGTCGAAATCACTGAGATCAAATTTTTTCCCATTCTGATAGTTGATGTGAATATTAACTGAAGCTTGTGACCCATATCTGCATGATTTTATACATTACACTGCTGCCACACGATTGGCTGATTAGATAATCGCATGAATAAGTAGATGTACAGGTGTACCTAATAAAGTGGCCGGTGAGTGTATATACATATATATTGTTATTGCTTTAAGTATGAGCAATACTAATAGTGATACTTGCCTTAGTAACCACCACATATGAAATAAATTAATTGCTGAATCTTTATCTTCTTAAACATTCAGTCTCTTTTTCATAATGGCTACCAATAAAATCGAATAAAGAGAAGTGACCAAAGAACCGAAGATGACTGTTGATGTTATTATTATGAGGGATTCTATTTAAGGTTACCGATAATAATAATAATGTGTTTGTTATATGAACTTTAACACGAATAGCCAAGTGGGTGAAGACATTTATTGCTCAATCACTAGTCACACGTTCCATGACTCATTTGACATGTTAAATGAGAACCCTTCTTCCATATTATTCCTTGCATGAAGTGGGTTACAAATAGAATTAAAGCTGCAAGCAGCGATGTGGATTCCTCCTCAAAACTGCAAATTATGTAAAAATTGACATGCTCAACGCTTACCTATACACTGTCCTCCAGCTCCAAGCGAGACAAGTCAGCGGTGAACCATCATGTGACTGCCCAGAGTGTCACGTGACAAGCTTGGTGCATCACACTGGAGTTTAAAATTTGATACGTTGTAAAATAATGCCGAAAAAAAATTCACGCTGGGGGGATCAGTTAAATCATTTACAATTTACGTGTGAAAGGATTAAACCCTCCCGATGGAGGAATCCTACAAAACATGTCTTACTGTCTGAATCCTAAACAAAAAATTATGGCTATGGCTGGATTTGAACCTCTGACCCTTCACTTACCAGCACAACATCTTATCCAAGTTAGCTATTCACATTGCTGAGTATTTCTGCTTTCAGTTTCTGTATAAAAAAAGAACCAGTGGCTAGCATTGTCAGATTTGGCCCAAGTTCAAACAGCTGTAATTCAGTCATCTTTTGACATATCGAGGTGAAATTTTGCACGGTACTTCAGAGTGATGTCATCTTGAAGCATGTTAGGTTTGAAAAACCATCAGTCAAAATGACATTTGATTTATTGACACATATATATTGAGGCAATGTGGACATTTACATGAATACGCCCCTTTCAGCCATTTTGTATTGTATTCATTTTTGCTAAGTAACAAATTGAAAGACATCAATTCTACACATGGGTACCAAATTTGAAGTCAATTGGATCTATGGTTCAAGAGAAGAAGATTTTTGTAGGTTTTCCCAAATTTTCACTGTACAGGAAAATCCATCATGGCGGATCTTAAGGGTCCTTGAGGCTCTTTTGTTCCCCATGAGAAATGAGGCATGTACACCAAGTTTCAGAAAAATTGGGCAAATGGGGTGGAAATACCATCACTTTGAAAATGGGACATTTGGGTGTGGCCTGTAGCACCCCCTAAGGGCGAATGTGGGCCATTCTTAGTGTGGGGGTTCCCGGTGGCCTGTAGGATCAATGTGCCAAATTAAAAAAAATTTGACTGGTGACTTTTTGAGATATTGGGGCACAAGGAGAATAATAATATTAATAATAAAACCACCAATAACAATAGGTTTCTTCCTACCGGAGGAATCCTAATAATAAAACCACCAATAACAATAGGTTTCCTCCTGCTGGAGGAATCCTAATTACAGGTCAAGCTCACATATTGCCTCAACTCCCTGTCAACTGTCAACCAGTTTGACAAGGTGTTTATTCAGCACAATTCCATGACACTCTCACAAGTCAGATATCGGCATTGTCATTCAAGTCACACCCAGAAAGTTGCAAAACTAAGGAGGCGAGTCAGCTTCCCTCATCAATACTTCTCTGTCCAAGGCTTTGACTGGCAGATTCACTAATTTATAGGGCTGCCCCCTAATAGTCGACCAAACGTTAGTCTTGGTCACCAAGTTTTGATTGGTCGGTTGGTGACAGAAAAAAAATCTCCACAGGAAGTGGCAAAGTCACGCAGTCAGTGACGGACAGACATGATCGTTTACACAGATGGCCCATGCGGTAATTATGTCAGCAGGAAATCCAAATTGTGGGATCATTTCGAGAGGGTAAAGGATAACCCCAAGAAGGTGATGTGCAGTGTTCACGTTTAAACATACGAACACCAGTATTACCGCTGGTTGGACGCTAGGTGGTACTAAAGAGTAATTTTCGTTAAGCAGGTTTAGGGTTAAGCCTACAAGATAAAGCAAGACACCTTGATTTCAAACTTTGAACTATTTATTTTTTTATTTATTTTAACTAACAATTCAGATGAAACTGGAAAAAAAATTAAGTGCAATTAAAATGTGTGTTGTTCAACTTTTTGAAAGATGGCTTTACAACAGTTATGAAGGGCAACATCTCTCTGGCAAAGAACCTATTTCATCTGTGCATTCTCTACTGGTCGGGTATTTCGTTGTCAGGGAAAATACATCATGTGTGTGAATAAATTTGTTTTGTTCCCTCCTTCACGAGATATATATATATTGCAATATCCAATTACATCGGCAAACCCCGGCCTGAGGTATTGGTGAATATTCTTGCTTTAGTGATTTTTGCATTGAAAATTAATTTATTTAAAAAACGAAAAACTTAAATCAAATACATTTCTAAATTCAAACTGCACTCCAAACGAAATGAAAAAGCAATTCAAATAACAAAGTGATAAAATATATATATACAAGTAGCAACTTTTCCATTTACTGTCAGGCAAATATCCGTCTAAACATGTAGGCGTAAAATTACTTAAATGAAGACATAATAACAATTATAAATGTACAGATAATAATTTTAATGATGATGATAATCACTGAAATATAAATCATGGTTCGAGGTGAACGTGCTTTTGTATTATTTTATGTTTTAATCACAGATGTATAGGCTGCAGAGTTGTGGTCACTGCTCTGTGGAAATAAAGCGAACTGAACTCAAAGCACCTCCTGAGCTGAGATGTCTGAGGTCATTTGCAGCACTCATAGATGATACTGTTCTTGCAAAAAAAAAAATAAAATCAGAAGACAGAAACAAAGAAAGAGTGAGAACCTTTTACATGCGCGTGTTCCACGAGACTGCATGCCTCTGAACAAACAACGTGTCATACATGTGCATCGACGGCTTTTCTGTCATCTGTTCTTAAAAATATAATAAAGTGTGTTTCTTAAGCGCGTGTCTGCGTGTCTACGGGCAAATTATTTGTAATATTAATTTGATAATAATAATAGCCTAATAATAATAATAATAATTTAATACATTAATGGGAAAACCCTAAAGTGCATTTCTTTCTATAAATTAACAAAATGTTCAGACAGTCTCCTTGCTGGTTTTTCTGACACATTCAGAATCATTACCGCGTTTACATGTGTCCCTGTGGCTCGTTTCATGTGTGCGCTTGTAAAATGTATATTTTAAAGGCTCATTATTACGGTTTAGTATTTCTCTGTAATGTAAAACAGTGTTAGCAATGTTACTTATAACATCCTTTCTCAGCCCTGGAAGTCAAACCGTTTTCTGATGCCCCCCCAAAAAATTTATATTTAATTAATTAAATTAATATCATAAATGTGCGACAATTAGTCGACTAATGGCTTAAAGTCGACTAGGAAAATCTTTGGTCGGGGGCAGCCCTACTAATTTAACTACCAGAGTCTCATTTGACAATAGGCCAGCAGCATTTTTAGTGAGTACATGCTTATGTTGGCATGCAAAAAAAAAAAAAAAAAAATGAGATTAACTTTTTTTTATTACGTTAATTACGTCACAGCCATGATGAACCATGATTTCTTACTTTATAGTTGTTTGTATGTGGTATGGGGAAGACTGATTGGACAATCAGTGTAGTGCAACATGAGTCATCAGTATTTTTGATCCTGATTTCCAGAAGAGAAAGATTTTAAGTGCGTGTACCTGCTAATAGTGACTTACAGAAAATGGAGCTGGAGAGAAACTTAATTTCACAGGTAAGAAAAATAAATATGCAATTTCATGTCAGCAAACTCAGTTACACCGAACTTGTACAGGTACTAGGAGTTATCAAAAGCAATGGATGCAAAATAGAGTTCTTGTGTGATAAAGAGACAACTCTCAAACTTTGCCCATATATGGGTTGCCCTGTGAATGTGCAGAATGATTAACAGACAAATAGTGCTTCAAAAATGGCCTGTGGCCATTTTTTTTTCCAGCTGTTGCAGAGGTGCTAAACCCCTTAGGCTTCTATACTGATAAAAGAATACCACGAAAAGCATCAAATGTAAGGACACTTTTAAGATAATGTTTAGACGTTAAATGTTTGAGCATTTTTGTCACTTACGGTGGCATTTTTGCCTCCAGCCCTGGTTAATTTCTGCCTCTGCCTGGGAATGATTGAAGGCTGGCATAAGTTCTCATTTACATTGCTATCTGTGATATTGTCGCTGCTCTACATGGAAAGCTTTGCAGTCGCATGACTGAGTGCATGAGCTTTATTGCCAGCATGTGATAGATCAGTTCACTGTGATATTTAACTTGTGTGTATGAAAAGAGAGTAGCATAGCCGTGTTGGTGACTGGTGAATAATATCACTTGAAATTACAGCACATTTTTAAAATGATGTGCAGAATCTGTAATACAAACTGTTTCTTGTTTCTGAGCACCATTATTGTGTGTTTTATTCATCTAAAAAAGCAAAAAGATTTTTTACATTTTTCTCAGATTTAAAGAATTTTGGACTAGTGCTTGTCCATGCAAAAGTCACCTCCATGATGCTAGGGTGTTTCAAGGTGTTGGTTGCTAAGGTGTTTTGGGTGGTTGCTAGGTAGATGTTTACTGGCCAAAGTCAAAAGAGCCCAAAAGAGTTCTCTATGATATTCTAGTCCCTACATATGGCTCAAGTCCTTCTTTCAATTAAAGTTTATTGGATTTATTTTTTTTTTTCTTCTTTTTTTTTGCTTGTTTTATTGCCCACCAGACGAGAATCATCTGATCACTTAGAAAAGTAGCTAATAGCACACCTCTCCTTAACAAGTCACATGATTTGATGTATCATTCATATCTGTTGCGCAAATGGTGTGGCACAAGTTGTGCAGCAAAGTTTGACACTGAGGTTTAGGCGTTGGTTCAAAATCAAATCCATAACCCTAAGTATGAGTAGTAATAGTGATGCTTGTCTTAACAAGCGCCATTAATGAGAAATTTTTTTTTTTTTTTGGCTGGATAGCGTGTTAGCATGCCAGTATACACAACACACTAAAATTGTTGGCATGCACAAATTGTGAAGTCCATGTGGGGGGTTTGATATTGGCAATATTATTATATCTTCCCTCCAGCAGTGCAGAGAGACAAAGAGGTCTGTGTGTCTGAAAAGTTTTGGCCTGCATACAGATTCTGTAGAAATGCTGACTGCTTTAGTTTGCCAAAACAAATTAAAATGTCCCTACTCTATTTTCTGTAAATTATAGTTTAGTGCTTTACTCTAATGAGGGTGTGTTTTGTTGTGGGTAGAAGTTGAGAACACTTTAGTTGAGTGGGAACAACTGATTTTAACATCCATTTTGTTTTTTGTTTTGTTTTAAGATCGAGCTGGCAGCATCAGTACCTTGGACTCCCTGGATTTTGCACGGTATTCGGATGATGGCAACAGAGAGTCGGACGAAAGGGTGGCAGGTAAGGAGAATCCGTCTGTCGGCGGTAATGAGGCAGCAAGTTAATTCTGACTTGTGGTAACCAATTAAAGAAATAGTTTACACAAAAGTTAAAATTTTTTTCATTATTTACACCCTCTCGTGCCATTCCAACCCCATTTTATTTTCTCTCTTTCATGAAAAACAAAAGTTAGGCAGAATGACAGAACAGTTCTTTTCCATACAATGAAAAGGTAATTTATAATCCCAACCTCCTAGGACAAAAAGTATCATAAAAAATAGTCCATATGACTCGTGCATTATATTCCAAGGCTTCTGAAGGCATATGATAGCATTGTGTAAAAATAAAATTGGGATGGAACAACATGGAGGTTTGTAAATGATGACAAAATCTCCCTTTTTGGGTGAACTGTCCCTTTAAGCTACAAGTTACATTTGACGATTGGACCATTGGCAGGTCAATGCATTGTCTTCAGTTTCCCACAGTAATTAGTCATGTGGTTGGTTTTGAACACACAAGCAATTTAGAATTCCGATTTTTCAATAATTTCAACACTGTAAATCTTTACTCCATTTCATTTGAAATATTTTGCATCCACTGATTGTCAAATTAGACCACAATTGACTGTAGCCAAACATTTTAGTTGCCAAGGCCTCTAATTTCCAAGAACACGATTCAGCAGTTACAGTATGTGGACATATTTTAGGCAAAATGACAAGGAATTGGCTTTATTGGCCATTTTTCTGGGAACGAATAGTGGTTCAGTGGCTTGTGAAAAACTTCTTTTAGAGTGATGATTCGGTCAGTGTTACCGTATATGACACAAAACTCTTGACATTCACGATTGATGTGAACTCGCACGGCTCAAAATGTATGGTTCACTGACCACTTTCATCATCAGTCAAATAGATGATCTGTCTCTACAGAGGAGTAGGAGAATAAACAAATGTTTGTGAGCTGTGAACACACCTTTTCTTTCTAATTGGGCTGTGCTGATAATAACATTCTTGCTTTCCCATATTTTTCTCAAGCAAAATGTTTTTTGAATCTCAAATTTCCTCTTTTTTTTTGTCATTTTCCTATTTGATAAATGCTTTACTAGGTTGCCCATTCCTTTAACTATTTCCTGCATTAGCTTGAGTCCCTCCCAAGCTTCAGATTCCCAGTTTAGCCTGGCAGATTCTTCAGATCAAAATGTGTTTGATACTATTAATTCTTGTGAAAATTCTCGCCCTCTACTTATCCTAACATTGCATCCTAACCAGGCTTGATGCAAAAAATGCTAAAATAAAAGGAAAAAAAAAGAAATTCATAATTTCTTTTATGTACTGTATATGTAAAAGCTTTTGCGCTGGTCCAAAATCCCGCTCCTCATTACAAGTTTTTTATTTTTTTATCAAAGCTGTTTTGATAGCCTGTGAGTGTCTCATGTTGCACAGCATTTCGCACGTTACTGTGGACAGACAAATAACTTGTTGCTGGAAACTTGTTGCATACCGCCTTGTTGCGAGTTGTATTTTTAGTTGTAAATGATGTAGCCTTAAGCCTAAAGTATACTTCGGTCAGACGTGGACGCACACTGGGCGCGTGACGCAAATTTCGTCATCAGCATAGTGCTCGAGCACTGAATGCGCACAGCCCGATTTATTTATTTTTTCCTAACCGCATGTCTTTAAACAAGCAGAGTGCGCATGCGCCTGGAATTATTTTCACTAATTAGGGAGATGGGGTATGGTGCTTCTCCGAAATTTGACAGAATGGAGTTGATTTCAGAGTACATGAGCATTTGGAAGCAGCTAACTGCGATTTTTATATATTTGAAAGCTATTTTTATTTTTTACAATTGTTTATGAAATTAAGTTGCGAAAATTTGGCATCGAACTCCATGTAGAAACATTTTTGGGAATGTTATTTGTATAAACGTTGTGTAAAGTTATTTGAGCACCAATTGATTTTAGAAGATACTTGAGGCAGTATAGCAAATACTTTAAAAGAGAAAAAGAAAAAAAAAAACAGTGTTTTGAGTATGTTTATTGACAGCTGTGGGTAAGTAGAAGGCCTAAGGAACCATGCAGCAGAATAAGTTTGCTTGTTTGTACATAGGCTCATAATGTCACATTTATACCCCAAATTTGGCATCTCCTCCCAAATCTTGACCCCTTCAGCGATGAGCACAGCCCTGGCTGTCTGACCTGGGGTTCTGACTGTCTAATGGGTCTCTTTGCCAGTATTTCTCATTCCAATATTGGACCACAAACCATCCAGGCCAGCACACCTCTGCCACTTTTTTTTTTTTTTTTTTTTTTTTTTTTTGCTTGTTCTTACATTTTTCCATTTGTTAAACTTGCATCCTACGCTCTGTTGATCAGCATAAAGTGTGTTTGTCCCATTAGATCTCTGCTTTCTCTTAGCATTCCCAATTCTTTGTCTACTTTAAGGCTGCAACTAACGATTATTTTGATAATCGACTAATCTAACTATTATTAGAATGATTATTTGACTATTCAGGCGATTATTGCACCGATTAACCATTAGCTCTTAACCGATTATTCAGCTTGTGCCCCAACTTAAAAGGTGGTATTAAACGTGCTTGCTGACAATAAAGAGAACAAAATCATCTTTTAAAAATACCTCTAAATGACATTCACTGAATTAAAGGGGGAAAAAATACTTTAAGTTTAATTCAGTAAAAAAATTCACTGCAAAAAATGCTTTTATCATCAAGTGTTTTTGTCTTGTTTTCCATTTAAAATTGTCTAATAATCCCTAAAACAAGATACATTTACTTGAGAAGCAACGTATAAGATATTTAGACTTGCTTTAAGAGAATGTATCTTAAATAGAAGTGTGTTTTGTATATAATTGTATTGTTTCACTTGGTTATACTTCTGCGAGTGCAGTAAAGACAAAATATACTTATATTCAAGATCTGTTCTCTAAAAGCAAGTCTAAATATCTTATATGCTGCTTCTCAGGTGAATGCATTTTTTTTTTTTTTTTAAGGATTTTTAGATATTTTAAAACATTTGTATTTTTAATATTATATTCAACATTCTCTGATAACATTTTTTTTTCTTCTGCAGTATAGCTGCTAAACTAAATGTACATTGTTTTAAAGGAGTTTTAGATACTTATATTGGAAAACAAGCCAAAACATAAACAAATCAAAAACTTGTTTTTTTGCAGTGTATAATGGGGCAAAGACTACCTCTCTAACCTTTTTGTTCACTTCAGTTCATCTTTAACTCACAAAAAACTAATCTCTCTTATTAATAAAGCTGCGTATTGCCAATTTTCTTCACGATAAGAAATGCACAGTGACATATATTATGATTCAATAAGTCACGAGCCATCACGTTATAATCTAGCTGCAGTAAGCGTGTGCGCTTGGGACGAGCATCCCCACGACAGAGTGTGCATCAGTCGGGTGTAGTTTCAATCTCTTCCCCCTTAGATCGGGACACTTTGCGCAACTCATAGAAGAGGCGCTGACCGCACAGAGAAATGCCAGTTTCGGAGTTTGTAGTTATTTACATGACCTGCTTCCATATTATTTGAACTTTTATTAAAACTATAACGCATTAAATATAACTGCATTAAAGATGTAACACCAGGGTGTTTCTTTTAAAGATGATCGACATGCAAGTTTTGCCTAAGTGGAGCGGCAGCTCCAGCTCCACTTATTCCACAACGAGTGTGCTTCTATATTTACTTATTTTGTATTTTTGAATAATTCCCTCATACTTTGCAATCTACATCACCTGAAGCTCTTTGGAAAGTTTAGAGTGCATCTGGACTGTGAGCTGTCTTCTTCCACTCCTCAGTCAGGTGCGAGCTGCAGTGCTGCTCTCGCGCGTCATCATTAGAGTTTCATATGATCTCATGTTATGTTAAATTACATCAAACAACTATTCGACAATGAAAATTTTTGTCTACAATTTTTTTTTTATTGTCGACGTTGTTGATAACGTCGACTAATCATTTCAGCCCGAGTCTACTTCTCCATGATTTTGATTTCTCGCTCCTTTCTTTGGCCCTGTGCAGGTATAACTAGCTCTTACGGGTCGTTCACAAAGGACAAGTCCTTGCATTTAAAATTGAACGCAGGGGTCTCAAGACTCATTTTTAAAAGTTACTGATAATGCATCACAATGGTGCATCTTGCATGTTTAAGGAGACCAACAATTAAAAAATACCACAGAGGAATGCAAAAACATAAAAACGTTGTTTGTAGATAGTGTTCCAGAAAACATATTAGAAAGCAGAGCTTGAGGGAGTCCCATTTGTAGATCATCAGCACACAGTCATGCAAAGTGTTGTGTGCTCTCCTTGCTTCTGTTTTCCAATGTCTCTTGTTTGAACTCGCCCAGCACATCCACTTTTGTAGGATTGCTGTGGGGTGTTGCATACACTAGCAAATCCTTTTCCTATTCCTATTAAAACAAAGATAAAATACAAATCACAGATGAAGATTTACATCTTAATAGGGTTAACAGGTTATCACTGTGAATTGGCCAAGTATGAAATTTTCCTGCATCAATGTCTTTTTGGTCCTGGAACAACATTTCTTTCAAAGAAAGGTAACTAACTTAGGGCTGGGCGATATGTCAAAAAAAAAAAAAAAAAAATCTCGATTTTTATCAAACTTATGGATGATTCACGATTCTATTTTTTTTTTTTTCAACTTTTAAATGTACTCCAACATGATTAAAATTGTATGTTCTTTATTAGAATGCAAGGCAACCTGGTTAGAGAAATCCAAGCACTTTTCATTATAGGAAATAAAGGTGTGCAAGAAAAATTTACAAATGCACCACTGGGGGAAGTTGTCAACAGAGTGTAAATGTAAAATAAATTAAAATCTAATAAACCCAGATGTTCAGAAATAATAGAAAAAGAAAACTGCAAAATAATTCTTAGCCAATGTAGGTCCAAATCTATCTAGAAAGTTATCTAGAAATCAATATCTATAAATTATCAAGTTTATCTAGAAAGTACTCATTTTACATCAAACAATTTGTGTGTATATTCATATAACCCCTGCAGAAAGAGACGCGCCCTCTAGCGGTTTGCACTGAGCAGCGCAGCAATATGAAATAATTTATCATTACAATTGAACTAGCAAAGTTTGTCAAAATGATCGCTTGCCAAATGTTGGCTATAGATGCAGTACACTTGAGACACATCAGAGAACAAAGCTGTAATTAGCGATCTATCTGAATCATCATGGCAAAATGAGCGGTAGATGTTTGATTCTCCCATATATAGCCTCTCTTAAGCAGGTGTATACCTGCATGATGGACGAAGCTGAGCTACAATCACACTGTGTACAATCGTACTGGGAATATTAAAGTTGTCTTTTATGACAGTCTCCATGTTGTTAAACTGTCACATTCATTTGGAGCGTGCCGCACACGTGCAGCTGATCAGATCGAGAGCAAAGTGCCTTTGGTGGATTTGCAATGTATCTCACTATAGCATTTGCAATATTTTTAGCAAAATCTCGATTTCTCGATTTAGAAAAAATAAAAAATCATGTCAAATGCAAATTCAAATAAATCGGATAAAACATACATCCCTACTTTAACTATTTCCATCCCCCTAACTAGTGGTCGACCGATATATTTCCGAGGCCGATAAATCGGCCGATATTTGGAATTTTTTAATTATTGCATCGGCCGATTAAATTTTACCGTTTCACTGATTTGTTTCTTGAGTGCACTGAGAATCGCCTGCTTGCATGTGAATCGACTAAGACATGTAAACAACCAGTCACGGTTCGTTTTGTTGTTACGTGCCATCATGTTACTACAATAATAAACCGTTGTGCAACACAGTGTCATTTAAATGGGCCGAATATCAGAGCCGCGGCAGACGCATTTGAGGTCATGATGTTAAAGTGCCCGCCTGTTTCATTCACCCTCACTCTCCTCAACAGTTCCCTGTAACTTTTATCTGTCTTGTCTAATGATTGTCTAAAAAAGTCAAATATCAATAAAACTAATATCATGTATCGTCTGCAAATATGTGCATATCTCGTTTAAACAGATGTAATAAACCAACCTCACACAGCTTCAGCAGATCCAGCATCCTGTGGAACGCTCGTAAATCTTCTCTGAAGCACGTATTCTAACAGTCTCTCCTCAACAGTTCCCTGTAACTTTTCTAATGATAAAAGGCAAATATCAATAAAACTTCTATTATATACAGTCTGTAAATATGCAGATATCTTGTTTAAAAACATTTAATTCATGAACCTCATGAAATTCCAGCGTTTTCTTCCCATCGAGCGCTCATCTAATATCTTCTTCTGAAGCACGTCTTCCATCAGAATCAAAAACTTCAGGATCAGGATCAGAATTTCCTCTGATTCACAAATCATGACGGTCACTCTGTGACAATCCAAGCAGGCGATCCAGGCCATTTAAACTGTCAGGAGATTGCTTCTTGTGCTGGATCCGCGTGAGTGCAACTTCATAGTAAAAGCACTTCACGTGTGCTATAAGGAAATGTCTTTTTCACTATGCACTGTATTTAAAATTGGTTTGATTCAGTATTTTTTTGAGAAAATGCGATTGTTAATGCGCACATGCCATCCGTGGTTGCTGGACTACTGTGTGTACTGTTATTTCCTTCTTCCTAATATATTAACAATTTCTTCATGTGCAAATAAATTACTAAAATTTGATGACTAAACAGAAATCAGAAGAAACTGCTATCTACCATTTTAAATAAAATATTATTTTATATTATTATAAGTTTTGTGTGAAATTGAGTAAATATAGTGCTAAATAAAAATTTAGCCCTACTACCCCTAACCCCAGCCATAAAATCAGAGAGAAATTATAGGTTGATAAGAATAGTGTACAAGCCCCTGACCCCAACATTGAGAGTTTTTACATGCACACCAGTACGCTGATAACAACCACAAATGAGATGAAGCAAGAAAATCGCATTCACATAAGATTTGAAATAATCTGGGTTTTTCCTGGTTTTCACGTCAAAACGTAAACGGGTACGTGCACAACACATGCGCACTTAGATAAGCTGGAAGAACGCTGGTAAAGGTGTTTCTATTAAACGCGAATGGGAAAAATTCTAGGTGTGGAAAATAATCGAATCGAAATCTAATTAAATCTGAGAAATCTTTATCGATAACCAGCCCTAGTGCCGATCGGTTTTGGCTTAAACTGTTTGAGCTTTCCCGATGGGGGAAAAAAAACAACTTTTAAGGTGTTTGCATGAGCTTACACATTGTCGAATTGGTAAGCTTAATCAGTCTGTGTAAGATCAGGCATGTAAACATGCTCCTCAAATCTAAACCTAAAATCTGATTGGCTGATAGGAATGCTGTTCTAGTTCCAACAAGGATCTTGATCCTGGAACATGTGCTACTTGGAAAAATCACGGTCATCAAGGGCTACCAAGATGGATTGTCAACTTGTGTTAAACTGAACAGTCATTGTGAATACTAAGAAGTGCGTATTTCGTCATGAAGCGACAGGTTTTTGCTTCTAAACCAGTTCTATTTAAAAGTCAGTGTCAATACAGAGAAAACGAGGTAAAAGCTTGATCTATCGTAAAGCTTTAGGAATTCTGAATATTTTGCGAAAGGATAATAAAAGAACTGAACTTTTTTTTTTATTTTTTATAACCTTTTCATCCAGTGTTCAAAACAAACAGACATTGTTTTGCTCTAAAACCCTGGTCAGACAGCAGCTAGTAAATTCTTACGAAAAAAATATAAAATAAAGCATAGATTTTTTTGTAATCTGGCAGCTTCTCCAGCAACCTCTGCTGCATGTGTTCATTAGATCCATAGTGTGCATGTCCCTGTTTTGGTTCTGCCTCAGCTTCTTACAAAAGTTGTAGTTTTTTTCTTTCCTTTTTTTATTTTGTTTTTTCATGGCCATCCTTTGTTCTTTTTCCACTTTGTTTTGTTTCTTTGTTCCCTTCTCTTGGTTGGATGCCTGTTTGTGTGTGACCCACTTCCCCATGGTCCAGTTCTGGAGTTTGAACTACGGAAAGCCAAGGAGACTATTCAGGCTCTTCGTGCCAACTTGACACAGGCTGCAGGTGGCGTACTTTCAACTTTTACACAGTCCTTCTTGCCACTGGAGCAACTCTCACTTATTTAGGCAGTTTGTAATATCTGGAGCGAATCAGTTTCTCTCATACTTTTTTCTTCTCTCTCTCTCTCTCTCTCTCTCTCTCTCTCTCTCCCCCTTTTTCCTCTCTAGAATGTGAGATTCCCTCTCAAGAGAGAAAAAACTACAAATCCAGTCCTGAAATTCAGGTTACATTCATTTTACTTTATTTCAAACCTAAACATAATAGATTTCTGAAATAGCTTGCTGAACACAAAAAAATTGTTTGAATCACACTGTATCAACTTCTATTTTTCCCATTTGTTTTCCAGGAACCTATCCGCCCTCTAGAAAAGAGAGCCTTAAATTTTTTAGTAAATGAATATTTGTTGAAAAATGAATACAAGTTAACGTCCATCACATTCTCAGATGAAAACGATGATCAGGTAATCCTTTCTTATGCTTTCCATGTCCATACCTTTATTTATATACACTGCGTGCCCAATTATTAGGCAAATTGTATTCCTCAGGATTCATTTTATTGTTGAACAAACACAATGCTCTCAGTCAATCCAAAATGTTATTGAACCTCAAACCTGAATGTTTAACAAAGAAAAAGTGAGTTTTGTCTTTCTCAGGGGAATATATATACACGTGCACAATTATTAGGCAACTATTAGTGTGCACAATTATTAGGCAACTAAATTACAAAAATAATTTCTCCCAACTCAATGGTTTATTCTCAATGTTTAGAGTAGGTGCGACAAATAAGTAACACAAAATGACAATTACATAATATTTTTGGCCTTTCAAAAATATTCAGTGACCAATATAGCCACCCTTCTTTTCAATAACTGCCATGAGCCTTCCATCCATGGAGTCTGTCAGTTTCTTGATCCGTTCACGTTCAACTTTCGCTGAAGCAGCAACCACAGCATCCTAAATGCTGTTCAAAGAGGTGTATTGTCTTCCCTCACTGTAAATCTCACGTTTGAGAAGGGCCCACAAGTTCTCAGTAGGATTTAAGTCAGGTGAGGAAGGGGGCCAAGTCATTATTTGGGCATCATTGAGGCCCTTGCTGGCTAGCCAAGCAGTGAAGTACTTGGATGCATGTGATGGAGCATTGTCCTGCGAAAAGATCATGGCCTTCTTGAATGCTGAGGACTTCTTCCTGTACCACTGCTTGAAGAAAGTACTTTCCAGAAACTGGCAGTAGGTTTGAGAGTTGAGTTTCAGTCCATCTTCAACTCGAAAAGGTCCAACTACCTCATCCTTAATGATAGCAGCCCATACCAGTACCCCTCCTCCACCTTGCTGGCACCTGACTCGAAGTGGTGCCCTGTGTTCATTAGTTATCCAGCCACAGGCCCATCCATCTGGTCCATCAAGAGTCACTCTCATTTCATCTGTCCATAAAACATTTGAAAAATCTGTCTTCATGTATTTCTTTGCCCAATCTTGATGCTTCAACTTGTGAATAGTTTCAGTGGTGGTTGTGTTTCAGCCTTCTTGACCTTAGCCATGTCTCTGAGCACTTTGCACCTTGTACTTCTGGACACTCCATGTAGGTTGCAGTTCTGGAATATGGTAGCATTGGAGGATAATGGGTTCCTGGTAGCTTCACTTTTAATTCTTCTCAAGTCTTTTGCAGTTAATTTGCTTTTCTTCTCCATGCCTTTTTTTGCGCCCCAGTTGACTATTTGCAAAAAAAAATTTGATTGTCCGGTGCCTCAATAGTTTAGCTATTTCAAGAGTGTTGCATCTGTCTGAAAGGCATTGTGCAATATTTGACTTTTCAGTGTCAGTTAAATCTCTTTTTTTGGCCCATTTTACCTGAGGCAATGAAGCTGCCTATTTATGCACACCTTGATATAAGGTGTTAGTCACTTTCGCCACACCCTCCCTCATTACACAAATACATACCACCTGAAAATTATTGGATCCAATAAGCATTCAAGTTTATATGGTTTGGAGTTGGAAAATGTGCATGGAAATAAAAAGATCAGAATACTCACTTGCCTAATAATTGGGCATGCGGTGTATATATATATATATATATATATATATATATATATATATATATATATATATATATATATATATTCTGTGTGTGTTTATTCAGTATATACAGTATTTATACACACTCACAGTGGCCCCAAAAGCATTTGTACACTTAAAGTGATAGTTTACACAAAATTATTCACCCAAAAATCATCATCATTTATTCCCCCTCATGTTGTTTTAAACCCGTATGACTTACTTTCTTCCGTGGAACACAAAAGATGTTAGTCAGAATGTTAGCATTAGTCACCATTCACTTTTATTTTTTTGAAAAAAGATCCAATGAAATTGAATGACATACAGTTGTAAGTGTACCTTAAGTATCCAAATACTTTTTGGGGCCTCTGTTCATATAAGCTTTTGATCATGTTGTTCAAGGCTCTTTCTCTGCAGGATTTTGAGTTGTGGGATGATGTGGGTCTAAACATTCCCAAACCTCCAGACCTGCTGCAACTCTACAGGAATTGTGGAAGCAGCCTGCCTTTGCACCGGGATACAGTGGACGTGGCGGTCGGTGTGGATCCAAATGACTTACCAGGAGAGTACTTTATCCAGGAACCAGTGCAGCAAACTGAGACCATACAGGTATTTACACTCAGGAAGAGAGTTGTTGTTTGTAATTATTGAATAGCATAATTTTATTTTGTTTTTACAGATGACCTTATAGTGTTTAGAGTATCTGTCAAATTTCATGTTAAAAATATCAATTCTAAAAGTCAGCATGAAAAGACATTTGTAACCTATTTTATTTCTGTGATGTGATGTATTTCCAAGTGAAATAGGATATTCAGCAAGTAAAAAATGGGTTGAAATTGATTTGATCCAATAGGGATTTATTGAATTAACATTTTTTTTCTTTAGAATAACTTGCTCTGAAGAATTATTCACAATAACACCAGAAATGTGTTGAGCTCAATAGGGTCAGTTTCATATTCACTTTAAAGGTTTATTCGATTAATAATATCAGGGTTTCCTCCATCCTGGAAAACCTGGAAAATGTCCTGGAAAATCTTGTGTGGTCCTGGAAAAAAAGTAAATACAAAAATCAATATATACAGTTGTGCTCAAAAGTTTGCATACCCTTGGAGAATTGGTAATATATGTACCATTTTTAAAGAAAACATGAGTGAGCAGGTAAAACACATTTCTTTTATTTCTTATGGGATTCATATTCAACTGTAGGTTAAAACAGAATGGCACAATCATAAAACAAAACATGGCAACAAATAAAAAAATGAAATGACCCCTGTTTAAAAGTCTGCATACCCTTAGTTCTTAATACTGTGCATTGCCCCCTTTAGCATCAATGACAGCATGCAGTCTTTTGTAATAGTTGTCTATGAGGCCCCAAATTCTTGCAGGTGGTATAGCTGCCCATACGTCTTGGCAAAATACCTCCAGGTCATGCAAAGTCTTTGGTCATCTTGCATGAACCGCACGTTTGAGATCTCTAGATTACACGAGTGCTCTCGCAACAGACATTTTAAACTAAAAGTTAATGTTGCTGAGTTCGGCTTTCTGTGTCATTCACAACTTTGTGCATCCATTTGAGCAAAGTAAGTTAATTGTTGTTGCTTTTTCCCCAATTATGATATATTATGTTTTAAATCTGGAATAAATGGAGAATATATGTGGAAATTAAAGAAAATAAAAAAATGCTTCTCAAGTCACCAGAATTGAAAGTTTTGGTGTTGTTTTTGCAAAACATTTCTCATGGGGAGCATGCCCCAGGACCCCCCAGACAGTAAGTGTGCACTACTTCGTCAGGTTTCGGTGCATATTTTCACATTAAAAATCCTGCAGATTGGTGGTGTAAATCACCTAAAACATGTATACTATTAAAAATTATAAATAAACAGTCATTAACATATAATAATAGTTGTATAAGAATGATCTACTTTATAAAGCAATACCAACAACATAACTCTAAGTCCTCGTGGTGGCGTAGTGACTCGCCTCAATCCGGGTGGCGGAGGACGAATCTCAGTTGCCTCCACGTCTGAGACCATCAGTCCGTGCATCTTATCACGTGGCTTGTTGAGCATGTTACCGTGGAGAGTGCATGTGGAGGCTTCACGCTGTTCTCTGCGGCATCCACGCACAACTCACCACGCACCCTACCAAGAGTGACCCACATTATTGCGACCACAAAGAGGTTACTCCATGTGACTCTACCCTCTCTAGCAACTGGGCCAATTTGGTTGCTTAGGAGACCTGGCTGGAGTCACTCAGCACCCTGGATTCGAACTTGCGACTCCAGGGATGATAGTCAATGTCTTTTCTCACTGAGCTACCCAGGACCCCTATTGCCACTGTTATTGAAAATGTCCTGGAAAATGATCTCTGAAAAAGAGTAGGAAGTCTGATATTCTTGCATAATCTGAGACTTCAGGTGGTTCTGGGTTACTCCGGATTGAAATAAGCATCATGTTGAGTTGTTTTGGTGTTGTCCACAGCAGCAGCAGCAACAAGAAGTGGTTCAGGAGTTGGAGTATCAGATCAGTCTGCTGAATAGTGAAAAACAATGTCTGGCTGAACAGATAAAGAAGCTCCAGAGGTAAGAATCACAGCCTGAGAAAATCCACATGAGCCTGTGTAATCAGAGCTCAGCTGCAACCTATGATTACTGTCAGAATTATTAGCTGCTGGCAGTGCCAGAGCCTGCATTGGTCAGCTGATGTTTATATAAAGCATATTTCTTTCTGAAAATATATTAAGATGTGATTGTAACTGAAATAGTACAATATGCTAATTTGATCTTAGTTATACACTGAAATGAATTGAGAGTCTCTGGAGTTTGGTGGTTTGAGACTGGATGATAATGAGCCCCTGCAGTATTCTGACGCTGTGCTGTAGAGAGCTTTAGAAAGAAGCATCCACTCCCTCCTCAATGGACTCTCATCATTATGACCTTCTGCTCTCTGACATTTTTTAACGTGGCATTTATGCTTCCTAGCAAGCTATGTAGAGCTCTGTCCTCTGTCTCTTCTCTCACCGCCTATATTTTTATCAGAACACTGTATTCACGGCCACCCTTGAAAGTGAGCATTTCTATTCTAGAGATGGTCAACTAGTCATCCAGCATCCCACTAGCTGATTAGTGAGGTTGATGAGTTTAACTTATTTATAATTATATTTAATTATGTTGTATATATTTTTTAGTTTTGTTAGATTTTTTTAGCATCAGTGCAATAATTAGTGCTGTTAGACAGCTTGCATGGTAAAACCCTCTCAGATAAGTTGCGACTAGAGATGAACCGATATGAAATATTGGCCGATACGGATTTTAATGAAAAAACTATTGATATTTTGCTACTTACCTTATTTTGTCATCAGATCACTGTTTTGCTCAAAGTATGTTTTAAAATGTACGAAGAGGTACAAAAGCTTTTTATTGTTCTAAAAATAAACAATTTCCATTGAACATGGATTTGTTGAACACATGACAGGCCAAAATTTTAAAGAGAGCCACAATAAAAGATAAATGGAAGATAAACAGATACAAAAATACATATTGAAAAAATAATTTAATATCAAAGCATAATGATTGATGTGAAAAAAAATATAGAATTTTCTGACTGAGGGACAAGGAGCGCATCGCTCGCACCTCAGAAGAACTCTGAGTCTTGTAGTGCGGCCAGCGTTCGCAATTTCTCGTTCCCTTCATCTCAGGGAGCCAAGGTTACGTACGTAACCAAGACGTAACCTTACGACTCAGTACACTTGACATTGCGTGCTAACGCATATGGGGAACAGAATCTCATCATGTGCACTACACGACATAACCTTCCAGAGAGGAAACATGATGCCACAGTCCCGCGGGGTGGCGACCGACAAGAGTATGCCGCAAGTGAGTGACCCTCATGTTCGGACATGAGGGGAGCACTCAGAATGGATATATGAACTAGAGTCGGGAAGGGAGTTTATAATGAAAGTGCTTGTGACTTTATGTTAAATTACAACAGCCTGAATGCAGGCAGTTGTGTAAAATGATGGGGAGCCCATACTTAAGGGGAGGGGCATAAGTATAAGTTTGGCAAAAGAAATAGCAAGTGCTCTAAACAGAGAGGACTTGTGAAGAGAGATACGTTACGTCTAGGTTGTAAAACCTTGCGAATGTGTTTTGAGAGGACCATCCTGCTGCAAAGCATATTTCTTGTAAAGACACACCATTCGTCCATGCCCATGAGGAGGCCATGCCTCTAGTTGAGTGTGCTTTAACACCAATTGGGCAGATCTTACCCTGCGACTTGTAAGCCAGGGCAGTCACATCAAAGATCCAGTGAGAAAGTCTTTGCTTGGAGACGGACATTCTTTCCGTGCATCCTCCATAGCACACAAAGAGCTGATCAGACAGTCTGAACTGGCGGGTGCGCTCAACGTATGCGTGTAGTGTCCACACAGGGCATAACAAATGCAAGGATTGTTCCTCATCCGAATTAAATGGAGGAGGGAAGAAGGCTTGAAGGTGAACCACCTGCGCTCTGAAGGGCATGGTTAGAACCTTAGGCACATAGCCTTTTTTGGGTTTGACAGTGGCTTTTGAAAGACCGGGGCCCAACTCCAGACGTGAATTGTCAATTAATAGTGCATGTAAGTCACCGACCCATTCTGCTGAGGCCAGAGCCAGCAGTAATGTGGTCTTAATGGAGAGCATGCGCAAATCAACAGTGTCCAAAGGCTTGAAGGGGGGCCCTGCAAGCGCTTTTAGGACCAAAGTTAGGTCCCAAGTCGGAACTGTAGCCGGCCGAGGTGGATTTAATCGTCCTGATTCTCTAAGGAACTTTATGATTAAATCATGCTTGCCTATAGTGGCACCGGCTTCATGTGCATGATATGCAGATATAGTCGCCACATAAACTTTGAGCATTGACGGAGTGAGTCCTGCGTCCAATCGCTCTTGAAGAAATATGAGAATTTCATGTATGGGGCAATTTACTGGGTCTTTGCCATGTGAAAGACACCAATCAGTGAACACATTCCATTTTAGCGTGTAGAGGCGTCTCGTGGATGGCGCTCTGGCCTGTAAAATGGTGTTCATGACTGAATGCGTCAGTTCTGGCGTATTTAGCATGCTCCGTTCAGGGGCCACACATGTAGGTTCCACAGCTTGGGCTGGGGATGCCAGACTGTGCCTTGCGCCTGAGAGAGGAGATCCCTCCTCAGCGGTATTTCCCATGGCGAGCTGTATAACATCTCTATAATTTCCGGAAACCATGGCTGATTAGGCCAGTTCGGTGCAACCAATAGAATTGTTTCCGTGTCCTCTCAGACTTTGCATATGACAGAGTGAACATATTTGCATTTCGCCGGCCATTTGTGGGCCATTGCGTCTGTCCCAGTGGTGCTTGGGACCTCAAGTACCAGAGGGGACAGTGGGCATTCTCCACTGAGGCAAATAGATCGATTTCTGCTTTGCTGAATATTTCCCAATTCCTCAGGACAGTTTGAGGATGAAGTCTCCATTCACCCGGTGTCACCCCTTGGCGTGACAATAGGTCCGCAACATAATTCAGATGGCCTGGGACATATGTCACTCTTAGGGAAAGATGACGCTCGCTCCACAGGAGGAGGTGATGCATGAGTCTCATCAATGGCGGTGAATGAATTCTGCCTTGGCAGTTTATATACACCACCACTGTCATGTTGTCTGAGCGAATCAGAACATGAAAGTTCGCTATTTCCAACTGAAAAGCCTTCAAGGCTAGGAATACAGCCAATAGCTCTAGGCGGTTCAGGTGCCGGAAGCCGGGCGTCCATCGCACACACCCCCCAAACCTGTGTTGGACACGTCCATAGTCACCACTTTCCGCCTGACAATCTGCCCCAGCATAACACCTCGCTAGTAAAAGGCAGGAGCTGTCCAAGGTGCTAGAGCAGCTATACAACGGTGAGATATAATGATGCACATGCACCCATGGCTCCAAGCATGTCGCAGCACACAACGCTTGAGCCAGCACTGAACAGGTCTCATGTGTAAAAGACCTAATGGAATGACCACTGATGCCGCCGCCATAAACCCCAATGCTTTTTGAAACAGCTTCAGTGGAAGTGTTCTCCCCAGTTTGAACTGAGACAGACACTGTAGAATGGCCTGAACGTGCTCGCTTGTGAGGTGCGCGTGCCCGCTCACAGAGTTGAGGTAGGCTCCCAAAAAGGAGATTTGTTGGCTGGGGGAGAGCTTGCTCTTCGCCCAGTTGACATTGAGTCCCAAGCTGTTTAGATGCTGAAGCAGTAAGTCTCTGTGCTGGCATAACAGAGCCTCTGATTGGGCCAGTAACAGATAATCGTTGAGGTAGTTCAAAATGTGTATTCCACTCAGTTTCAGAGGGGCGAGAACCGCATCGATGCACTTTGTGAATGTGCAAGGAGCCAGATACAGCCCAAAGGGTAGGACTTTGAATTGATACGCCATTCCCTCGAACGCAAATCTCAAAAACATCCTGTGATGTTGTACAATTCAGACGCATCTTTCAGATCTATCAACGCAAACCAATCGTGTGGGCGGACGTGCGATCCTTTTCTGAGTAATCATTTAGAATGGGCGCTTTGCAAGTGTGCGATTTAAATGTTTCAGATCTAAGATTGGCCGAAGCCTGCCGTCTTTCTTTGGGACAAGAAAATAGACAATTTGGAACAACCTCTATCGTGCTTTTCATGAGGAGATTGTGTATTTCGGCTCATAACACTGGCGCGTCTTCGGACGGAACCGTGGAAGACAGAACTCCATTGAAACGGGGTGGCAGGCATGCAAATTGGATCGCATACCCATGTTCAATTTTTTTTAGCACCCAATCTGAAATACCCATAATGGTTCGCCAAGCATCCACGTAACGGAACAGAGGGCAATTTGGTTTGTTCATTGTATGATATAATGCCAGTGGGAAGCGGTTGTGCACAATGTGTGGGCTTTAAAGAGGAATAGAGCTCTTTATTGAGAATGTGTGACCATCTCATGCATGTGCAGCGAGTGCTGTATTCTTTTTTGCATTTATTGCATTTTTTATTGCATTCATACAAATGTGAGACACAGAAACAACATTTTGAACAATATTGTGAACAGCATTATTCCTTTCCTGACAACCAACAATGGGGAGATTGGGGACAGTGTTGTGTGTCTCCAATCGAGCCTTCTTTGGAGCAGACCTGGAGGGAATAGTGAGCTCCTCATTCTGCACTGATAACGGCTGCTTCGTTTGGGCCACAGCTTGTGTGGCATCACCAGTGGCTCGGCAGCGGCAGGTGGTGCACTGAGGTAGCGGGCATGGGGCTTTTGGCCGGGTTAAACATTACTCTGTTTTGGCATAAAATGTCTCATAGCTTGTGATTGTTGCTGAGTCGCGATGTAACGCTCGGCGAACTTATCCACTGAGCTGCCGAAAAGGTTGACTGGAGACACTGGAGCATCCAACAGAGTGGCTTTTTCCTTGTCACACATGTTTGTGAGGGTCAGAAAGATGTGACGATCCAGAACTACCAGGTTGCCCATTGGCCTGCGCATTCACTTTCGTGGCGCGCAGTGCTAAATCCATAATGATGTGGAGCTCTTTGAATGTCTCTGAATTGTAGCCTTGCTCTTCCATTTGCTTAAGGAGCTTGGCTTGAAAGACCTGGAGCACCGCCATCGCATGGAGTGCTGAACCAGCTTGGCCTGCCGCTGAGTATGCTCAGCCAACAGGGCTTGGAAGGATGAATGGGGGCATATTTCCACAGCCTGCTACTCGCTGGGCAGAGGTGTGCCGCTACCACCTCCTCCACAGGGGGTAGTTGGGCATAACCATTTTCTTCCCTGTGATCCACATTAGAGAGGATGTAACCGCTGCGTGGGTGAGCTGAATATGGCGCACGCCAGGATTTTGATAGTTTGTTATGATCTTCAGGGAAGAACGGGGCAGATCTACAAGACATGGTCGCTTGATGGCATCCGGACTGCAGGAACCATTCATCAAGGTGAGATTGTGTAGATTCTTCTGGAGGAGACCACTCGATATTGAGCTCTTCGACTGGCCTTGAAAGGACACCAATCATCTCCTTATCAGTGGCGTGTACATGCTTCTCGCCCTCGCTGGGGTGTGGGTGCGGTTGCATCATCCACTGACCATTCGTCTGATGCAGCGGGAGACATGACATTCTCATCATCCCCAGCGTCAGAACTGCCGAACGAGACGAGGTCGTGCGCTTCTCAAAGTATCATAACGTATCTGCATAGACACGTTGCATGGAGATTGAGGGACTCGCAGGGCATGTGCCGGCACGAGGTCCTCCTCAAATTCATCCTGCTCGACCTCGCGGCCCCGCCGTGCCTCCTCGTGTGACCCCTCAGTTATCACAGAAGAGGCGGGTGGGAGGCGCAGCAGGCTGAATCATCCCTCAGAACGAGGGCGATTCACAAGCGCAGCGTCTTGAGATTCCTGCCCTCGCAGTGAGGGCAGTCAATCTCAGTGAGAGCTGACTCTGCATGGGCAGAGAGAGAATGCAGCTCTCATGCTGGTCTGATGGCAGGATGCTCAAGGAACATTTACGGAATGACATCTTTAAAACGCGAACACGTAAGCGGCTCTTTTAGATATATAAATGAATATTTATATTTTACACAATATACAATTGCTTTGTAAGGATACACAACACCTGCTGAAGTGCTGCGGGGAATCAGGATGCTGAAGAGTCCCGTTCACCAGCGAAGCGTCAAGCGCCGAGGCAGAGTGATGTTCGCCGGAGCACTGCAGGGGAGCGGAGAGTCTTCTCGTTGTCCTGAAGATTCCGCCCACTGACTCGTATAGTCAACGGCGAAGTAGTAGAGGGCTTCTAGACGAGAGATGAATATCTGTCTAGAAGGAAGAAATTTCTGAGGAATGGTGTTTGTGCACCTGCTTTTATAGCGGACAGCTTCACGCCTAAAAGGGCAGGGCTCAAACACCATAGCCAATATTAAAATATTGCCGTTATTTTAGAGAGGTTTCAACTAGGTCTTGTGGAAGGACAACTCCCATATGCGTTAGCACGCAATGTCAAGTGTACCGAGTCGTAAAGGAACGCCCTTTTAATTTCTATTGTGGGATAATGGATAATGCCATACACACCACTAGGTGGTGCCACTTGCGTACACATTGCTGACTGAAATGCTGACTGATGGCTTTTTTGCACCCTTGAAGGGCACTGTGGGAAGAGGATGCCACATGAAGGGGTGTTCCAAACAAAAGTGAGCAACATAACCCCTCCATGAAGTGCTCTTCCACAAGGCCGTTGGCAAGGGTACATGCGATGGTTACTTCAAGGAAGTAATTTTACCATTTATAATCATGTGACCCTGGGTGTGCGTCCTCGCGATATATTTTGAAACTAGGTTGTCCATAAGAACATTCGAACGCTCGGGCAAGTGCTATTGCCCCCCCCCCCTTTTTTTTTTTTTTTAAGCAGATACATCCCCTCCTACGCAGTTTACCTTCATCCTCATACATAAGATAGCTGACAGCTATAAGCAAAGATACTCCAGAAACGGGGTCCATTTTTCCTCTGGTCCAACCCTGAGGTAACCTAATTATTAAGACCTCTCGTGCACCAAAAAACTTTCAACGGGATATGTTCATTCATGTATTTTATATATACATTTATGTAGTACAAATATTATTATTATTATTATAAAAACAGTACATGGAGAGAGAATAAGCAATTTCAAATAAGACACAAAAGGCAGTGTTTGAAAAACAAAAATGCAAATTAACAGCAATAAATAAGAGATTTCTGTTTTAAGAACAGCTATTGGGATGATAGACGCAGCGCTGCGTCATCATGGTGACATTTCAGGCAGAGATTGAAGAAGTGACGGATGCCTTTCATTACTCCCTTCATCAAGTGTGTTCCAAATGTCCATATATGACACGCGAGTACCTAACTCCCTCCTTGAGTTCCCACTTCAAGGGCTCTGCCTTTTGGAGTGAGTAGGACATAGGGATGCTCCCTTCCGATTGGAAATCGCCCTGAATCGCTGAATGCTGTCTATTTTTAAGCTTTCAAGGTTTAGTAATCACATAAGTCCATATTGAGATTTTAATCTGAACTCAATCAATCGTGCAGCCTTAATGGATAACATACCAATGTCAGAACTGGCTGGTTTTAAAGCTTTTTGGATGGTTTTACCATCAGGTATAGGCAAGTGATTCTTTCACAACTATCACGTCTGTAACAATGGTTTTTCATCAATGTGAGAACGAGAATGATTAAAAATTACATGTTCATAGAAGTGCCAAGCTTTCTACATTCTGTGGCTATCATTGTTTCTGAATTGTGCTTTGAATTATATGCATTAAATAAACCATTTTCATATCAGTGTTTTCATGCTTAAAACCGATTTGCTGATGGTTTAAATTTGGTCAATAATTAGCCGATAAATATCGGCAGCTGATACATCAGTGCATTGCTACTTTAAATTAATTCCCTTTAGAGCTCCACCGCTACAGCCACATACATCCAGATGTATATTTCTGGCCATTGCGATATGTCTGGTGCTGTTTTTTGAGCATTGTGTTAAAAATGGTCCAACTTAAAAAAAACAAAAAACAAATTTAAAACACATCTCAAGATCCCTGCATTCTGTTCCATTCAGTTTCGCTGTTTTAGAATGGATGAACACATCTTATGTAAACTTCCCCCTTAAAAACATGAAAACCTGAAACCAGCTTAATTATACAGGATTTTCCTAAGAAACATAAGTCGACTACTTGTTCAGGCAACGTATGACTAGTCGATTTTGAAAATGTAGTTTTACACATCCCAATTCTGTACACCTCAGGTTTATTTGTGTGTATGTGCAGTGAAATCCAGGCTCTTCAAAGGAATGTCTCCTCACCCACAACCATAGAGAAGTCTGCTCAGTCTAAAGAACACCCTCCATGCGATAAGACTCCTCTAGACAATGGACAGTATTTGGACATTCGGGGGGTCACAGAGACAGACTGCACTCCAGACCCCAACACTACAAAGACCTCAAACACTACAACTACTACTGACTGCACTGAAAGCACCACTACTGCAAAACAACCTCACAGCAAAGGAAAGTCTCCGAGTCAGCAGAGTAAAACCTCTGTGCAGTTTGACCAGCCCAACAGGTGAGACTTGTGTTTTCTTAATCTATTGGAACCACTTATGACTGTCAGACATGGATTGATAAGATTCACAAGGGTTAACTAAAGAAAGTAGTCAAGCAGCACTTTTATTATTATACCTTTATACATGAGCTCTGTTCAAAAACCTAGTGAGTTGTTTACCAATGCAGTATTTTTCAGCATCTGCTGACGTGACCGCTGTTCCAAACTGTACACAGCAAAATCACATGTATACTTTGCAGGTACTCCCAGGCAATCTCAGAATGCTTTGCAACAAATTCTGTGAAAGTAGTCAACCAAAACATTGGGCAGAGTGTATTTATTTACATTATTAGTCCAAAGTATCAATAAAAATCACTATTTCATCAGAAATTTGTGTGCGCTGCAGTGTTTTTTGGTAAATGGGCATATTGAGCTGTTAGCTTAGCAACATGCTAATATCATACTCTGTTAGCATCAAATGTAAGCATTTGACTTCACATAAAGAGTGCTATTTGCGTGCCACTCTTGTGTTACCAAGTTGTTTCTCATGAAATATATTTAAAATCAGTTACTTATGAGGCTCCAGTTGTATTTGTATCCTGCCTTGATGCCTATTTAGTCTAAACATGAATATTCGTCATTGATATTTGGTGCAAATAAATATATTGAATAGAAACAATGCATTCTTTTGCAGCTATTCACACCAAGGACAAAAGCGCAGTTTTGTCTTTGGTGAGAATGATGAATGTTTTTTTCTCGTAGCGTAATGCAACCGATAAGATATAAGCTTTGGGGCACATGACTACTGCAGCTACACAAATCAGGGCATTTGGTGGCACTTTAGCTGTTAATGTAGAGAGTAGACCGTGATGCAGCTCACTCAGTTTTGGAACAGTCCTGCTGTCGCCACTAGGTAGCATCACTGCATTGAGCACCATTGCACTCCTCACCGGACTCTCACTGCAGTGCTAACTGGCTGCATTGAGCGCCATTGCACTCCTCACCGGAATCTCACTGCAGTGCTGACTGGCACCACATATTCCACTCATCATCATTTTGCACATCTGCTCTGGATGGACTTTTACCCCGTGAGGCTGATTCAGACAAAATACCCTTTCCTTGTTTTGACTGTTCCTATATCAGCGTTTTGCTCTGTAGTGTGGAAAGCCCAGCTAATATGTGTTATTATTGGGAACCGGAGTTGGAGGTGGCTTGTTAAATCATGTTTTGTTTGCTTGTGCAGAACACTGTCTTCGGCCTTCCACCAAGCACTTTTGTCCTTCTGTCGAATGTCTGCTGACAGTAGACTGGGCTCAGAGGTGAGTGCGATCGGGTTACATACACACAAGCACACATAGTGAATCCACCTGTAACGCCACTTAAACTGTTGTGAAATAGTCATTAGCCCAGGTATAAGCCAACAAAGAAATGCAATGGAGTGTAATGAGCTTGCAGTCATTTCTGCTTTCAGAATCTGCAAGAATGCATTAATAAGCACATAAGCAAGGTCAAGAAGTTCACGCATTCATAATACAAAATGAGAAAAGGTCCTCGGGTTGCAGCTATGCAGTAATTGTGTGGCATGTTTCTGTTAAAGCCTCAACACACTTTAAAAGTCCTGGCACTAATGGGTGGTTGATGGATAACATTTCTATAAACATTTTTTACAACATCATCAAGATTTCAGGTAAAAATTTATGTGAATTTATAAGGTTAAGTTTACATTTTGGGGGTTGTCTGTAACTGTTTTTTCATTATTTAATCACCTTTTTGCCTTCACTATTTCACTATAAATGGCCCTGCAATTTGAGAGATACAAGTACAGATTTTCCATGTAGTCTCTCAATTAATATTTAAACAATTTCACATGAGCAAGAGTGCTGTTGTGCTGAATATCTTGTATATCTGTTCATTTCTCTCTCTTTGGCTTTGTTTGGAACTACTTTCATTAGAAGAGCAAAATTACACAAAATAACTGCCCATATTGTGTCTTATAAAACTGTTGAAATGCTTGACTCATTGACATCTGCTAGTCTTTAAGTGTGCCGTGTCCTTGTTTCTCAGGTGTCTCGAATCGCCGACAGTGAGCAGAGCGTTATGCTCATGCTGGGTCGCTGCCTGCCGCACATCGTACCCAATGTCCTACTAGCTAAACGAGAGGTAATCAATGACCCTTTGACCCTACACTCTCACCCAATTTCCCATCAGCCACTATGGCTTTCATGTCCACTGCGGATGGCTCGCTCTCATTCTGTGTTCTCAAATCAACTTGTGTTTTCCACTGCAGTCATCTCTCTATCTCTCTCTCCTCTCCCCCCACCCCATCCACCTTTTTCTCTTGTGTTCTGTTCACTCATTTCTTCTCTTGCTTTTGTGCATGCATCGCACTGCTCCAATAGAGAATGGTTGTGCACCTCTGTCAGGTGAGTAAAACACATCGGCACGCTCTCACGTCAGCCCTCCTTCCCTCATCATTCACGTGACCTCTGACATTTTAGTTGGCTTGGCTTCTCATCAGCTTTTTATGCTATCAGTGACTTCCAAATGCATACATTTTCAAAATTCTCTTTTTAATGATGACAAACGCTTTGGAATTGTTTAAAATTTTTGAAATTCAGTTCAAATTTTATAGGCACTAATTCACAGCAATAATCTGTATTAAGACCTCCATGCGTGTCTAATTTCTGTTTAAATAAACGTGATGTAGTAGTGCAGCACCACAAGAGTCTTTGGTTACAGTGATTTTACCACAGGTAAGGGGGCAAACTTAAGGCCAGACTATACTTCAGTTGTCGCTCCATGCACAGTATGCGTGATGCAGATTTCGTCATCAGCACAGTCCATGCGCCGTGGCCCAGATTTTATGGACGTGCGGACATTCCTCGTCTGTGTGCATCATTGGCACATGCGCCTGCTGTTACAAAAATGCTCAAACCAGCCCATCTGGCACCAACAATCACGCCACGGTCGAAATAACTGACATCACATTTTTCCCCATTCTGATGGTTGATGTGAACATTAACTGAAGCTCCTGACCCGTATCTGCATGATTTTATGCATTGCATTGCTCCCACATTATTGGCTGATTAGATAATCGCATGAATAAGTTGGTGTACAGTTGTACCTAAAAGTGCTCAGTGAGTGGATATAGGACTGTTAAATATTATGATTCACATATTTCAAATACATTACATCATATTGTGGCAACAGACAAGCATTTAGACAATACAAAAAATGTCTTCAAAAGTGAAAATATTGTTAGTTTTATTACCGTATCGTTGATTACAACCCTATTATTAGCCTACATCGCGTCTCACTTGTTTTCAGCGCCTCTAGTCATGAGCGCTGTTTTTAGGACGTTGTGTTAAGTTAAAAGTAGTTTGAAAGATTGAAAAACCTGTCTCAAGATCCCTGAATTCGGTTGTACTCGCTGTCATTGAGTGCAAGAGCGTGTAATCTGTGGAAGGCTGAGCTGCTTGCTCGTTGGTTTGACAAGGCGAGCGCTGATTGCCCCCTACTGCATAAAGGTGGTGCATCAATCTTGAATTGCTTCGATGGTAGGAACATTCCTTATTAAGGAATTCACGTACAGTTCGGGGACATAAATAATTGTGCAAATTTTTACGTGTTGTTTTTCATATAATTAATCGCACTAAATTAACATGTTAAATCGAAAACCCTTATAAATATTTACATTTGATAACAATAATAAATAATAAACAGCTCTTCTGCCAAGTGATTATTTCTTTAGCCTTACTGTAGGTTATGGCTGTTTATTCAGTGGTGCAGTGATGGCCGCAGGTTTGCGTATATGTTATTACAGTGGCCTCAAACATAACTAATGTTTGTATCTACCCGCTTTGTTAATGGTGAATAGCTAAATCTATTAACAAAAACTTCAAGTAGCCTACTTAGTAAAGAATTACTCTCAGCCAACATTGCCAGCCAACATAATGTTTGTTTGTTTTTTTAATGTCCTAATTAGGTGTGACACAAAGCAAGCAACAAGCGCTAAAAGCTATCTCTTCAATGTAAATCTGCATCAAGCGACAGACCAATTTATTACTTATAGAAACTTGGTTTATATTTCTGTGGCATCATGCTGAGTAGGCCTAACCACAGTGAAATCTAATTGGTCTAAAATACTGCTCCATATAACAGTGTATTAAACATCAAATATTGGTAGATTGCCTGTGATTGGGTCATGTTGCACAGCAGTTCTGCATTCAGAGTGGAGAGACAAATTGCTTGTCACAAGAAACTTGTTAGGACATGCAGTAATATTGCCTGCTTTTCAACTGCTAGTGAAACCTTGTCTGAGTTTAAATAGTTTTCTTTGCCACCATTTTAAAGGGTTGATTAAGTTTAAATGACCTAACATTTCAAAAAAGCTCTTGAGGAACACACACAAACACATTTTACATCTGTTGAGCATGAACCTAAAGGTGTGCACTGTTCCAAGCAATTCCCACACGTTTCCCCCTTCGGGCCCCTATAATTTGCATAGGGCAGTTCTGTTTTACAGGGCCAGGTGACAGTTTAAGATGGATTGGATGTGTTCCAGTCTGAAACTAATTGAAAACAAACACCACACGAGGAACGGAAGGCTCCTCACCCTCACCCAAACAGAGGAGCAGCTCACTGGACTTTGAACTTTGTCTGTTAATTCTGACTGTTGGCTTACCTGACCAAGCCTTCCTCCTTGAATTCAAGCACACACACACACCAGGTTTTTTTTGTTTGTTTGTTTTTTGTTTTTTTAGATTTTCAATTTCAGTTTAGTTTTAGCTATTTAATTGTTCATAAATAGTTTTTTTTTTTTTTTTATCTTTGGAAAATCACTTTATTTTGTTTCAGTCATAGTTTTAAGTTTCATCCCTTATAAAACCGCACCACAAACTGTCCATCTCACAACAAAACATTTTATCAGACAGATGCAACAAGGAAACTGTGACTGGTTATTTTCAGAGATGCAAACTGCTCTCCTTTCTGCTAAAGTCACCTTTTCTGAAGCTAATTTGCCAAAATGGTTTGGTAAAATTTTCTACATTTTCCTTATTAAAGTAACTTGAAAGGGTTACTTTAAGCTTAAACACTTAAAAAAATATTTTAAATGCAAAAAAAAGCTTTGCATACTACAAACAAATCAGCTGATAATATACATCTGGAACACCTGCTAGACTTTCACCTTTTTCACACCTCATTAGTTTGCATACCTGTATATTACATGTCAATCAGACAATTCTTGTCTAATTGGTTTATTCTTTATTTACAGAATATATTGGTTACACTTTGTTTTACAATGTCCTTGTTACTGATTATTACTAATTAACAACATGTACATACTATATGTTTAGTGATAGGGTAAGGGTTTGGTTTAGGGTTAGTTGTTTTAAATTATGCATAATTGACTTATTATAATAATTACATGTAATGTGTAACAAGGACACTAAAATAAAGTGTTACCAACTAAAGTTATTTTCTATGTAATATTATTGAGCTTACATTTAAATTTTAGTGCACATTTATAGTTTTAGTTTTTATATTTTTGCCAACTCCCGTTTTTCTTTTAGTTAACAAAAATGTTTTCACTGCTAGTTATTATCTTCACAATAGTTTTCATTAACACACTCAGCCACACCCTCAGTTTTTCTCTTCAAATGTTGTACCTGGTGCACAAGTTGTAATCAAGGGCTGTTGGAACACCTGTCTTGCAATATAATTTCGGTCATTTGTGCACCTAAAAGAGCTTTATTGTAAAGATAAAGTCTGTCGGAATTAAAGGCAGTTCAGGTTATTGATTGCCATGTTCTACAAAGAAATAGATAAGGCGTCAGTAACAGCTATTACATTGTGTGTTTGCAACAGTCCAAAACTCCCTATATTCTTCCATATCTATTTCTTATGTGTGTTTAATTGGGCCTCAATGCTTTCTGATGATAATTATCTTGATGTTTAGTAGTTGATTTCTTTTGTATATAGGAAATGAGTCAATGCAGGCTGATGATAAAGATGTATATTTGCATATAAATGCATGTTTTTATTGAAAACACTTTGGAGTTACCAGGAATCCAAACCTGGAATTTCTTGTTAAAGCTGCAGTGTTTTTCTGCACCATTAACAACATCAAATGCGATTGCAAAAATTACAAATGTTTTCAAACTGGATCCCAAACACTCTTCTGTCCCCCATTGTTTGGACCAAGGAGCTCTAAAATGGTTCGGACAAACAACTGATTGTCCCGGCTTATGCACACGCCATTGGTTGAGCCAATGTTGCTACTGTATGTCAGAGCGGAGATGAAAGCTTTAATGTGTGTGTGTGTGTGTGTGTGTGTGTGTGTGTGTGTGTGTGTGTGTGTGTGTGTGTGAAGAAAGTTCAGGGCAGATGTACTGTTATCGATGTTGTTTTTTTGCATAAAGAGCTGTTTTTCCTGTTTTGGATATTCAAGAACAAAGTCTTTCTTAGTTTAAATGTTTCAGAAGGGGCCCAAATACAATTAACACACAAATCCTTGTGTGTGAGGGTGTTTACGTACTTAGCTATAGGTTAGGGGAAAAAATTCCTTCTAAAAGTGAGCTAAATCTAACAAACTTTCATTTTGGGACATTTAGGGATGTTCTCAATTGATAAATCGATTCGTAAATAGAGCAAATACGTTTTTTTTTTATTTTATTTTTTTTTTTTTAATTCAGAAAATGCTAAATGTTTTCTTTTAGGGTTAGTCTTATAGTGATTTAAAAAAATATATATTTTTTTATTTATAAAACGACAGAAGTCTATTGTATGACCCTGTTTAGATGGCTAAGTAAAATCTCACTCGCATTTATTCCTTGATCATAGTAGCAAAGCACTTCCTATTCCTGCTTCATGCAGTGCTTACTATAACTGTTGACCTTTTTCCAGAATCTCTACACAGAAGTTACACATTTACACACTCTTCACTTTGGACTAGAGCCAAATACAGTACATAATAATAAATGCCCCTCTGTTTAAAGCTTCTTTCCAGGTGCAAAAGACACTGCCACCTCTACCTGCTTACAGCTCACTTATAATGTCACACTCTCACACACACACACAGACACTATTGATGAAGCTGATCACTGCCTTCTTCAACAGACCAGCCTCTAGTTTCATAAGATCTTTGACATCCTATTACGTTATAGATTCAACTGGTGATTTTTCCTCAGAAGCAGATGTTTTGAAAGTGCCATCCAAACAAACAAGCACGGCGTCAATCTGCCTGCAGTGTTGCCACGTTTGCTTAACTATCTTTCAGTTTAAAGTGTCCGTTTGAGGCCAAGTTCTACCTGCAGTCACGTCTTAAGATGAGATAAACCTAGGCAAAATAAACATTTCTGTGCCCTTTGATAAATCTTCATGTGAATTCTGGATCACTGTGGAAAACAGGACTTGTAACCACTGTTTTGCCATGAGACATGTTCCAAGGTTAGACTGCCTGTTCCATAACATGAGATCCATTGTTCTGGTGAGGTTTAATTTTGCAACTTCGTCTTGGAGTGTTAAATCGCTGGATTAAATGTGGTTAAACTGCCTCGTAAATATTGCAGAGAATGTTGAGATTGGATGCGTTTGCACACAAATCTTCATATACAAACAAAACAGACGTATGTTTACAGATACGGCGTTGGTGTTAGGAATATGGTTACAATATAATTTTTCATCGTTTTGATGATATTAAATATACAAAATATTGTATCTCAGTATTTATGAATTTGGTCTGAAATGGTTTAAAAGTGTTTTTCTTTTAATATGACAAACAGCCATTGTATCCAAGAAGAACAAAAATGTTTTATGCAAAAAGTAAAATACAAAAAAAACAATCCAGTTAATAAATAATAAAATAATATAAAAATTAATCATTAAAAATATTAATAACAATAATACAATCAAGGCATATTTTCCAAACTGGTTTGCACCTAAATAAACCCAAGGATGTATATTTAATCATTTTCATTTAAAAGCATCAATATAAGAATTCATAGTAAAAAAAAGAGCAATATTTATCTACTATTATTTTTACTAAAGCATTTCATATATGGAAAAAGCCACATGAAGACTTGTGGTGAAGCATAAAAAATGTTTAAATGGGCAGTTTAAACTGATTAACGGAAATGTATTAAATTCACCAACTCTGACGTCGTTTTCTACTGAAATTTAAATCAGAAACGCCATTTAAACAACTCGCATTTAATTCTAATCATGCATGGCATGATATAATATATTCAATATAATATCTTATTGATTATTGAATACATGGATTTGTTCATTTTTAAAAAGCCAAAATGTAACCAAAATGATGAAAAACTAAAAAAATATAATTCATAAAATGTATATTTTCGTAATGTACCTAGTTAGAAGGTCCCCTGTATAATTGACAGCATTAGCTTGGAGAGAATTTCTTTCATTTGTAAGCAAAAGAGACATTATAACTGAAATATACCCATATGAATCATATCAAGAGCTTGTGAGTCTAATCGAATCAGGAATCCGGTATCAATACCCAGCTCTACATAAAATGCTGAACGCTCACGGATTGCAAGACAAGGAAGGAACGCGTAACTAATCCAAGGACACAGCTTTTAAGAAATGTAATGACAAAATACAAAGCACATCAAAATCATTGGGATATTTGCAATGTTTCGTGATTATATATCACCCATCCCTGTATAGTGCTGTTACTTAGTGGCTTGTGGACTCTCTCCTTTGTTGTCGTAGGTGTTTCTTGAGTAGAATAGTCTCCCTGTATCCTTAAATACCTGCTTGGCGAAGTTCCCTGTCTGAGCCCTTGAATCACAGTTTCTCAGCTCATGTGTCCAGCGTGCATCTTTGACATGTCTTCATGTATGTGTCCACAGGAGCTGATACCTCTCATCCTGTGTACTGCCTGCCTGCATCCTGAACCCAAAGAAAGAGACCAGCTTTTGCACATCCTCTTTAATCTTATCAAGAGACCTGACGATGAGCAGAGGTGTGTGTGTTTATGTGTGTTTGGGCATCTGCGCAAGTGCCCCTTTCTACTGGCTGCTGGTTTATTTTTCCTCCGCTTTGATAACATTCCTGTAATGTTCCTCTCAGGCAGATGATTCTGACCGGGTGTGTGGCTTTCGCCCGCCATGTCGGTCCCACTCGGGTTGAAGCCGAACTCTTACCGCAGTGCTGGGAACAGGTTAGTTCTGGACTCACCCCACATACAAGATAGAACTGCTCACCTTTACATTTACAGGGGTAGTTCACCCAAAAATTAATTTTCTTACATTGTATACTCACCCTCATGTCGTTCCAAACCCATATGACTTTTTTTTCTTATGGGGAACAGAAAAGGAGATGTTTTAATGACTATCTCAGTCGTCTTTTCAATACAATGGCAGTTGATACTAAAACTAGCCTAAAAAAGGACCCAAACGTATCATAAAAGTAATCCGTGTGACTAATGCTTCATATTCCAAGTCCTCTGAAGGCATATACTGCAAAAAATAATTTCTTAATTAGTATTTTTGTCTTGTTTTCCAGTAAAAATATCTAAACATTTTTTAAAAAGATAAATTTACTTGACAAGCAAAATGCCATAAGATATTTTGTCTTGTTTCCAAAGAAATCTAACTAAATTTAGAGGGGGTTATGCTAAGAGCCAAGAAAAAAACTATTTGCCAATAGGGTAAGAAAAAGAAACTTATTTTGCTTGTCAAAACAAATATATCTCATTTTAAGAATTTTTTTTATATATTTTTTTTTTCTGGAAAACAAGACAAAAATACTAATTAAGAAAGTTTTTTTTGCAGTGATTTTGTTGAGAAACAACCCGATTTTTTACATTTTACATCAAACTATTTTAAACAACATTTTTTCTATTTCTTCAGTTTTTATGACCCGAGTAATTAAGATATTACATAGAATATTTGTACTTATTGCATAAAAATAATTTGTCGCACAGCAGGAGTATTTTGGGAAAAAAAAGTTTAAGTCCATGTTATTGGTCAACTACCTATATATACTCAACACATAACACATATTTACTGTTAGCGTTAAGTAAACTTGTTCAAAAATACATTTACCACTCTTCTCCTCTAAACCTGAAAAAAGAACACTAACATAAACAATTTTAATGTTGTCACTGTATAGAGGATACTGGTAATCATGATGGGTATGCAGTCCTGTGGTCAGAGCTGGAATTGATGCTGTCGTGTTGTGTCTTGCTCTCTCTATGTACGTCTGTGTTGCATGTGTGTTTCTCTCGCTCAGATTAACCACAAGTATCCAGAGAGAAGACTTCTGGTGGCGGAAGCATGTGGAGCCCTGGCCCCTTATTTACCCGTAAGAGCTTCCTGTTCCTTAAAATAAAAATGTAGTCTGACTGGGCCACATTAATCATGTCCATCTTTCAACAATATCACAGTTAGTGATCACAAAACTCTAGACATCCAAGATTTCACTAGCCAAACTGTGGTGAGTGGTAGTCAAGCAAAGAGCATGTTGAAATAATCAAATAATAATTATTAAATAATCAAACCTCTGAATATCAGCACAGCACAGACTTGGTTTGTATTTGAGTTGCTATGGAGGAATGCTGTTTGTTTACAGTGGCTGTAGATCTTAGCATTACAGTATGATCACTCAGCGGGTCATTCATTCAGTACTGTGAAACTCTGGCTCATGTACATCTGGACTGATTTGGCTCATTCAGCACTCTGATTGTTTGAGTTGTGGTGGCGTGTTGCCTTTTTGTCTTTTTTATATGCTGCTGTCTGTAATGGAGTGTCTGATGTTTACTCACTTCCTCATGAGTATGAATACTTGATCATTTAACCAAGCACAGCAGCACACAAAAAAAGATCACGCTCAGGGAGTCGAGAGCTGGCATGGCATGCGTGATGCATGTGCTTCTAATATTGTAATTATAATTAGCTTGATATAAATCTATGGCATGCCTTCATTTAGATAGTAGGTAGGTTAACATGTCTTTGTGTGGGTCAGGTTTTGCATACATTGTGGGGACCAAATGTCCCCATAAGGAGAGTACAACCTGAAATTACCTACATTGTAGGGATCAGCCATCTGTCCCTAAGAGGAAAACAGCTTAATTAACATAATAAATGTTTTCTAAAAATGCAAAAAAGGTTTCTTTAGGGATTGGAGAAGGGTAAGGGGATAGAAAATATCATTCGCTTAGTATAAAAACAATAGAGGTCAATGAAAATTTCCCAGCATGATAATAAAACAACTGTGAATGTGTGTTTTTCCACAGAAGGAGATCCGAAGCTCCCTGGTTCTGTCCATGCTCCAGCAGATGTTGGCAGATGATAAAGCCGACATGGTGCGAGAAGCTGTGGTGAAAAGTTTAGGCATTATCATGGGCTACATAGATGACCCAGACAAGTACTCCCAGGTGTGTGTATATGCATTTAGGCACACACTTATAGCATTTGCAGATGGATAATTTAATCACTATTTGGACAGTGATTTCTGATTTTATCAGTGGTATTTTAAATGTGTGTGCTTGCTTTTGGATGTACATCAGGGCTTTGAACTGATGCTGTTGTCTCTGGGTGACCCATCGGAGAGGGTGGTAAGTGCCACCCACCAGGTGTTCATTCCTGCCTTCGCTGCCTGGTGCACAGAACTGGGCAACCTACAGTCCCAACTCATTCCCTCCCTCCTCACACGCATTGAAAAACTACTTAAGGTGAAAACCAACACTCAAGAAACGTATATAATTGAGACACTTCGCATTCACAAACACTGCTGTTCAAAAATTTGGGGTCACTTGACTGAAATGTTTCTCATGATCTTAAAAATCTTTTGATCTGAAGGCGTATTCTTAAATGTTTCAAATGAGTTTTGTAGACAAAAATATAATTGTGCCAACATATTATTTGATTTCATTACAAAACTAAAATTGTATTTAAAAAAAAAAGGTTTTTGAAATTGATGACTTGGACCAAATAATAAAGAAAAGCAGCCAATAAGTGCCCAACATAGATGGGAACTCCTTCAATACTGTTTAAAAAGCATCCCAGGCTGATACCTCAAGAAGTTAGTTGAGAAAATGTCAAGAGTACATGTCTGCAAATTCTAGGCAAAGGATGACTACTTTGAAGGTGCTAAAACATAATTCCCATAGTTCCATTTATGTTATTCCATAGTTTTGATGACTTTACTATTATTCTAAAATGTGAAAAAAAAATAAAAATAAAAAAAGAATAAGTTACCCTAAACTTTTGACCGGTTGTGTACATTGTTCTTAATATAACTAATTATAATTATTAAAACCAAAATACACATTTTTAGCATTTTAATTAATATTTGGCCTTATTAGAATTAAATTGTTAGAATGGAATCTTTGAATCTTTTTAGAATTTAATAATTAGAAATGGATTTTTGAATATTTTAAGATTTTAATTTTGAGAATGGAATCAATGAATCACTTTTAGAATCTTAAGAATCAAAAGTTCAGGTCTTTTTGGAATTAAATGTTTCTAATTGAATATTTGAATCTTTTTTTATTTACATTGTGTAGTTGAATATTTGAAATTTTTTTTTTTAATAATTTTTGAATCATTTTAGATTTTAATCGTAATAATAGAATATTTAATTATTTTTAGAATTTAATGTTTGAATCTTTTTAGAATTGAATATTTAGAATTTATTTGTTAAAATCCTTTTAGACTTAAATCTTGAGAACAGATATTTTGAATAAAAACCTTTTAGATTTTAATCTTTTGAATGGAGTCATTTAATCTTTTTAGATTCATAAGAATCTAAATTTCAGTTCTTTTTAGAATTGAATCTTTAGAATTGAATCTTCAGATATTTTAATCAAATTTATGAACCATTTATCAAGGTTTTGGCAGGTTTTCTGTTCTTCTGGTGATTTTTAGAGCTGTTTTGTCCCCACAAATTTAACAAAACATATACAGCAACACAGACTCTTTCAACACCCTTCAGTTATTTAATTGCTAAATTCCTCTCTCTCTCTCTCTCTCTCTCTCTCTCCAGCAGGGTGAATATGGTCTAGATGAACACAAGCTACATATGTATCTGTCAGCGCTTCAGTCTCTCATCCCATCTCTGTTTGCGGTGCTCTTTCAAAACGCTCCCTTCACCAGCCGGGCCAAACTACAGGGCGACGTACCTCCTATTGAGGGTGAGGGGCAGCCAACGGCAACATGCACATGCACACATGCGTTTTTGCTAACATTCTCAGTCAGGCCACATTTAGCGGTGCAGACCTGGCGCCTGACTCAGTGTAACTGTAAGGTTCCTGCCATGTTGAGGTTGCTCTCTGGTGCTCTTTCTTTCATTTACACACTGCGGTTGCATCAGATGATTTGTGCAGTTGTGCTTTTTTTTTGTGTATTCCTGGATATAAATATTGCTCCTGTGTGTGCATGTGACCTCTCAGTGACCCGTTTCCCGCGACCAGCCTCTCCGTTGCAGGACGTGGCCACTATCATGGGCAGCCGAGAGCAGTTGGCAGTTCTGTTGCAGTTATATGATCATCAGATCCAGCATGAAGGAACTACAGGATGGGACAGTTTGCTCTGGGTGGTCAACCAATTGTGAGTGGATGTCACATACACTCTTAACCCTTTTGGCCTTTGGTTTTTGGCCTTTTTACCATTTTTCTTGACAGCGATAGTGAAATCAGAGATGGGAAAAGTAGAACTTCAGTAATTTACAAAACAAAAGGGCAGAATATGGCCTCTTTAAATGAAAGGAATAGTTTATCCATATTTACCTTCATGTCGTTTAAACCCATATTTTTTGGTGGAACACAAAAGAGAAGTTTTAGAGAATCTTCACCATTGAAATACAGACATTTTTAAAACACTTCATATGCTGCTTATAAATGGCACTCTCACTTTACACTTTGCATTGTGCATAATTCTGTCTTCTCTCCACAGTTTACCGCAGTTAATAGAGATTGTTGGACGCATCAACGTCACCTCATCCACCTGTGTGCACGAATTCTCCAGATTCTTCTGGAGATTTTGTCGGACATTTGGGAAAATCTTTACCAACACCAAGGTAGGACACATCAAAGACATTTTCCATAGTCAGTCTGTAGCACCTCAAAAGATTTATCTTTATTTTTCTTTTTTTTCCCCCTTTTTGTTTGGATGAAGTGAAGTAACTAAATAGAGCTTGTGCTGCATGTAGTCAAGCTTAGAGTTCAGCAGTTTCAGTTTAATTTAGGTGTTGTTTTTCTCTCATTTTTGAAGGTAAAACCTCAATTCCAAGAAATCCTGCGGCTATCTGAGGAGAATGTGGGTGAGTGACTGTTCAGTTAACCAAGAAAAACACCCCCACTTTCAGAGGAGGGTCTAGGATAAGAACACACACACTCTCTGTGTCTCTCTTTCCCAAGCACGGGACTGTGTGTGTCAAATATGTTTCCACTTTCATGGGATTTGGAATTGGAGCATTGTCTTTCATTCTTTGAATGTTTGTTGAGTTAAAGTCTCTGGTTAAAGCATCTGCCAACAAAACTGGGCATGTTGTATCATTTTAGTGCTTTGAATGTAGCTGAATTATTACCAGATGAATTCAGTTAACTCGGTTTAACTGTAAAAAAATAAATAATTTTAGTTAAATCTTTTGAAACCATTTTATGATGCATGTATGAATGTTAAGCTATGTAACTATAGAGATTGTAATCACCTTTGTGTCCTGCAGATGCCACAGCAGGAAACGGCATCCTCACCAAGGCTACAGTGCCAATCTATGCTACTGGAGTCCTGACGTGTTACAATCAGGTAGGAGTGTCACCATACAGCTTGTGTGTGTTGTCATAATAAAGAATTGTCCATCGCTAATCAAGTCATACTTTCTTTTTTTTTTTTTTTTCAGGAGGAGGATCGTAAACTCTTGGTTGGCTTTCTAGAGGATGTCATGACCACACTCTCTCTCTCCCATGCTCCCCTTGACAGTCTGAAGGCTTCATTTGTTGAGCTGGGGTGAGTGTCTCTCAACACTGTTAAATCACACGATCCACAGCCAAGATGCCTTTCTGCATGAGCTCATCTCAATCTAGAATTCTGGAAAACCGATGAAAAACAACTCACAAGATTCATTATCACACCACTGGAAAATCAGCAATAAAAAATGGATAATTCTGGTTAATCCTGGATGCTGATTGGTCAATTCAGTGTTCTGACGGTTCTAAAATCCACAATATAGTAACAGCTATGATGTGAAACATTCGTTTACCATATCACAGATGTTTCATGTCATAGCTTTTTGTTATTTTTGTTTCACCTAAAGCTGTTTGTTTTTGTTGATGTTTAACCTAAAGCTGTTCGTTATTTTTGTTTAAGTTTTACCTACAGCATAGCTGTTTGTTATTTTGTTGATGTTTCACCTATACAGTAGCTGCTCGTTATTTTTGTTTGTTTCACCTATAGATGTTTGTAATTTTTGTTGATGTTTCACCTATAGCTGTTTATCATTATTGTTTCAGGTCTGTTTTAATGGCATTTATGTTTAATTTTGTACAATGAACCATGTTAATACTGTGCTGGATCGCCATTTGAGGACCGTAAAATCTGAGTTCTGAAGCAAAACCAATTGATCCACTGAACTTTTTAGAATTTTAAGTCATTTAGAGAAATAACGGGTCATAATTACACTCTCCTATCCTGCCCACAGTTACCTAATGATCTAATGTACCAGATGTTTCATACTAATGGCAATCTAACTAACTTGAAGATTAGGTTTTGTAAGAACAACAGTCATTTCTTCTTAACTGCTGAAGCTATTACTTACTGTCTCTAGGGCAAACCCAGCATATCATGAGCTGCTGCTGACAGTGCTTTGGTATGGAGTTGTCCATACATCTGCACTAGTACGCTGCACTGCTGCACGCATGTTCGAAGTAAGTCCTCCCTCCAATTCAAGCTTCAACCAAAGAAATGGTCATACAGTTAATAAAATGGCTCTTCCAATGTCCTTATTCTGACAGTTTAGTTTTTAAACTTCATATTGGCCAATCAAATGATTCATATTATCACTAAAGACCCCATGAAACTGCTTGATGAGGGAAGATTTCTTGATGTATTTCCAATTGGAACAGAAAATATATATATATTTTTTTTAAATAGCCAATAGACTTTGGTTGCATCACAGCCATGAACCATGATTTGCTGCTAGTTGGTTGCAGGTGGTATTAGTGGGAGGGACATTCTCATTCTAGAGAACATTTGATTGTACAAATTCCTTGTAGTGCAACATGAGCCATCAATGTTTTCGGTCTGTTACCCCAGAGGAAAAAGACTATATTGTAAGTGCATTTATCTTTTAAAGGTTCATTTTGTCAACTTTTAAGAATGCGATAGCATATAGATGTCTTCAGAGTGAAAAAACCTGAACTAAAAGCCACAAAACTCCAATTTAGATTTTCATGGGGTCTTTAATGCTTAGTTTTAATGTAAATGAGCTGCGTTACTATAGTATGATTTATTTGAATTGTTGATGTGAGCCTCTTAGATCTTCTCCTCACTCTCTTTAGGGCCCCCTGTGCCTTGTCATGGCGTTACCTGTCAGTCCACTGAATGTTTACGTGTATTTGAAATTGTTGCAGCTTTAAGGCATCTGTACACCTTTACACCACAGCATGCTTGCTATTGTCATTCAGAAATTATGTAATGGACCCACACATTTCATTACCTCCCCCTCCTCTCCTCCCCTCTTTGTAAGTCAGTGTAATGATTCGAGGAGTGGGGATAGACTTTTTCACCTGTGAAACCCTCTTCTTCTCATTTGTGGTTGTAGCTGTAGTTCAATTTGCCTGGCCTCTTTAGTCTTTAATATTTAAGTTTTATGTGTAGCACCTCCCCCGGCCTCTGCCGTGTCTTTTTTTTTTTTTCTTTCTCATCATATGTCTGCGCTGTTTTTAGTTTACCGTTTTTTCTTTGTTTTTCTCTCTCTCTTTTTCCTCTCTGCGGTGTTCCATGACACTGTGCTTGCTCTTTCCATGCATCCTGTGTGACATCACCCCTGCTCTGACCAATCAGCTGTTGGTGAAGGGGGTGAATGAAACGCTAGTAGCTCAGAGAGTTGTTCCAGCACTTATCACTCTCTCCAGTGATCCTGAAATGTAAGTCTCCTCCTGCCTCCTTCATCCATACACCTCACTGTGCCTTGGTTCTCTCAGGGGGCCACACCTTTATTAGCTCCACCCCAAGTGAGTTCTGGCCAAAACTGACCAAAATAATGTTTTTGAATTATTGAATGATATTGTCCAATGTTGTTGCTGCTTGGAATACAACACATTGAAATGTTGCTCTTTTTTTTTTTTTTTTTTTAAATGTCACACTTTTTTTAAATAAGCTAAAAAAGTGTTTTATAGGTGAATCTCGCGTCATGGTCATGGTCATATTTCACTCCAAAATCAAAAGTACATTAAAAAATAAAAATAAAAATGAAAGGGAAAAAAAGCTTTTTTTAGAACAAGATATTTGCATTTTGATGTTATATTCATGACTACACACACACGTTTTTAAAATCAGCATAAATTCAATATTACAAATACTACCATGATGTATACTTAAACTTTTACCTTACAGATGTACTATTTCAAATAATTGTAAATATTGTTTTATATTTTAAAGAATATTTTTATATTTAAGTAATTTATAATTAATATAAAAATATAATTTATTATTTATAACAATTATTTCTAAAAACATTCTTTATCTGTAACACTATTAAATATATAAAGAATTATAATACATCAAAATATGTAAATAAGAATTATTTTTTGTACATTACGATAATGATAATTTTTTGTTGTTGTTTTACAGTAGGCTACTTAGAATTGATTGGGGGTGGGGTAAATGTGCTTTTTTTTATAATTTAGGACTTCGTTTAATCATTTTTCATTTTCATCTAATAAATAAATATATACATTTATTTTTACTTTTGATTTGGGGGTGAAATATGACCCAGACATTTCTTGACAGTTTTTGTAAGATTAACCCGTACAACTTAATAAAATTTTATAATTTATATACAATTATATAATAATCACATATAATCTTTATATGTGAATAATTTTTAATGAATACTGATGTTATCTAAAAGTGTAATATTGGCTCTCCTGATGAAACCAAGGCCTGAGTGACTGTGCTTATTTTGGTTATGTCTCACATGTTCGATGTACTAACATCCTTCATGCAGGCTGTACTAACCACTACACGCTTGGATAAGCTGTGCTTTCGCTATCCATTCATTCATCAATCAGTCCATCCATACATACATCCATGTGGCTCGTGGCATGTGTGGCTGCCAGTCACTCTCTCCCAAGGCCCCCTAGCACAACAATCCCCCCCCTCCCCCCCACTAGGTTCTTGGCCATTTGTGTTTGACCCCCCCCACCCCCTGTCTCTCTTTTGCATCTGACTGGTTTGCAGCTGGTTCTTCGAGGCATGAGCGAAGCCTTAATTGACAAGCGAGTAGCTCCGGCTCTTATTACCTTGTGCAGTGGTCCTGAATTGTGAGTTAACCGCAGCTATGAGACATTTTAAAAACCAAATATCCTGTCTGGTTGGATATTTTTTTAATTTTCTGGGTGGTTATTTGGTTCTGTTTTGGTTTACATGGGAATGATCATGTGACATTAATCATCTTGCTTGCCACATATTCCATCAAATGATTGGTATTTCATAGTTCTGTTCCATTCATGCATCTTTTGTCATTTTAATGGGGAAAAGAATGGTTTCTTTTGGATGTACAGTGACTGTTTTTCTGCTTTTAGTTCAGTGAGGATATCCACAATACCTGCATTTGGAACAATTATGGAAACCGTAACACAAAAAGAGGTACAAGTATTTAATGTGCTTCCTCAGACACTCCTCACATAAGGTCACTATACATTGGCACCGTGGCTTACAAACTGAATCGAGAAGTTCTTATTGGTTGTTTGTGTGCGTAAATGTATTAGCTGCTGGAAAGAGTGAAAATGCAGCTGGCCTCTTTTCTGGAAGACCCTCAGTATCAGGACCAGCATTCTTTGCACATGGAAATTATCAAAACGTTTGGAAGGGTAGGACCCAACGCTGAGCCCCGCTTCAGAGATGAATGTGAGTGTCTTTTAGTACTTCACATTCCTTTAAAGAAACATTGTTTACTAGGGATATGCAAAACTACATGGTCATTTATTCGCTCTGAAATTGAAAATTTGCTGATAACTTACCCTCAGGCCATCCAAGATGTATCTGAGTTTCTTTCTTCATCAAAACAGAATTTAAGATTTTTAGGATTTCATTTCAGGCCTCCTCCTTTAAACAATGCAAGTGAATGTACTCCATTTTTTGATGGTCCAAAATGCATATTTAGGGTGCATCAAAATAATCCACACGACTCCAGTTGACAAATAAAGTTCTTCTGAACCCAAACGATTGATTATTTTTAGAAACAAAACAATACTTATATACTTTTTAACTACAAATGTTCACTTCCTTCTGCAGAACACAAATGAAGATATTTAGAAGAATACCTTTCAATGCAAGTAAATGGTGGCCAGAAATTGTAAGGTCATAAAAGTGGCATAAAAGTAATCCATAAGACTCTAGTGGTTAAATCCATATCTTCAGAAACAATATAAGTGTGCATGAGAAACGGATCAATATTTAAGTCCTTTTTTATTATAAATCTCCACTTTCACATACTTAAATACACAGTTGAAGTCAGAAGTTTACATACACTTAGGTTGAAGTCATTTAAACTTGTTTTTTAACCACTCCACAGATTTAATATTAGCAAACTATAGTTTTGGCAAGTCATTTAGGACATCTTCTTTGTGCATGACATGAGTAATTTTTCCAACAATTGTTTACAGACAGATTGTTTCACTTTTAATTGACTATATCACAATTCCAGTGGGTCAGAAGTTTACATACATTAAGTTAACGGTGCCTTTAAGCAGCTTGGAAAATTCCAGAAAATGATGTCGAGTCTTTAGACAAGTAGCCAGTTAGCTTCTGATAGGAGATGCACTGAACTGGAGGTGTACCTGTGGATGTATTATAAGGCCTACCTTCAAACTCAGTGCCTCTTTGCTTGACATCATGGGAAAATCAAGTCTGGTTCATCCTTGGGAGCAATTTCCAAATGCCTGAAGGTACCACGTTTATCTGTACAAACAATAGTACACAAGTATAAACACCATGGGACCACGCAGCCATCATACCGCTCAGGAAGGAGATATAGTCTCCTAGAGATGAATGTTGTTTGGTGCAAAATGTGCAAATCAATCCCAGAACAACAGAAAAGGACCTTGTGAAGATGCTGGAGGAAACAGGTAGACAAGTATCTATATCCACAGTAAAATGAGTCCTATATCGACATAACCTGAAAGGCTGCTCAGCAAGGAAGAAGCCACTGTGCCAAAACCACCATAAAAAAGCCAGACTACAGTTTGCAAGTGCACATGGGGACAAAGATCTTACTTTTTGGAGAAATGTCCTCTGGTCTGATGAAACAAAAATTGAACTGTTTGGCCAAAATGACCATCATTATGTTTGGAGGAAAAAGGGTGAGGCTTGCAAGCCAAAGAACACTATCCCAACCGTGAAGCATGGGGATGGCAGCATCATGTTGTGGGGGTGCTTTGCAGCAGGAAGGACTGGTGCACTTCACAAAATAGATGGCATCATGAGGAAGGAAAATTATGTGATATATTGCAGCAACATCTCAAGACATCAGCCGGGAAGTTAAAGCATGGTCGCAAATGGGTCTTCCAAATGGACAATGACCCCAAGCATACCTCCAAAGTTGTGGCAAAATGGCTTAAGAACAACAACGTCAAGATATTGGAGTGGCCATCACAAAGCCCGGACCTCAGTCCGATAGAAAATTTGTGGGCAGAACTGAAAAAGCATGTGCGAGCAAGGAGGCCTACAAACCTGACTCCGTTACACCAGTTCTGTCTGGATAAATGGGCCAAAATTCCAGCAGCTTATTGTGAGAAGCTTGTGGAAGGCTACCCAAAACGTTTGACCCAAGTTAAACAATTTAAAGGCAATGCTACCAAATGCTAACAAAGTGTATGCAAACTTCTGACACACTGTGAATGTGATGAAAGAAAGAAAAGCTTAATTAAATAATTATCTCTACTATTATTCTGACATTTCACATTCTTAAAATAAACTAGTGATCCTAACTGACCTAAGACAGGGAATGTTTTCTACGATTAAATGTCAGGAATTGTGAAAAACTGAGTTTAAATGTATTTGGATAAGATGTATGTAAACTTCTGACTTCAACTGTAGATCTGTTTCTCGCCCACACTCTTTCTGTCATATCGCTTCTGAAGACATAGATTTAACCACTGGAGTCGTATAGATTATTTTATGATGCCTTTTTGTTTTGTTTTTTTATTTTTCCCCTTTTTCACCCAATTTGGAGTGCCCAATTTCCAGTGCGCTTTTAAGTCCTCGTGGTCGCGTAGTGATTCGCCTCAATCTGGGTGGCGGAGGATGAATCACGGTTGCCTCCGCGTCTGAGACCATCAACCCTCGCATCTTATCACATGGCTTGTTGAGCGCGTTGCCAAGGAGATATAGTGCGTGTGGAGGCTTCATGCCATCCACCGCGGCATCCGCACTCAACTCACCACGCGCCCCACCGACAACGAACCGCATTATAGCGACCACGAGGAGGTTACCCCATGTGACTCTACCCTCCCTAGCAACCGGGCCAATTTGGTTGCTTAGGAGACCTGGCTGGAGTCTAGCGAACTAACGAACTCCAGGGGTGGTAGCCAGCGTCTTTTACCACTGAGCTACCCAGGCCCCCATTACTTTTATGATGCCTTTGTGTTTTTGGACCTTCAGAGTTCTGGCCACCATTCACTTGCATTGTATGGACAAATAGATCTGAAATATTCTTCTAAAATCTTTTATTGCGTTCAGCAGAAGAAGGAAAGTCATACTCATCTGCGATAGCATGAGGGTGAGTAAATGATGACAGAATTTTCACCCTTACTATTCCTTTAATTATAATTCGGTTGATTTATGAGTATATCCACCCCCAAAGATCCGACACGTTTCTTAGGAGGCATTCACATATGATGCATTTTTGTGTTCAAAAACTGCTTGATGGAATGGAACAGAATGTAGAGTTCTCAAGATGCATTTTCAAATGTTGAACTAGGTTTTAGGAGCCATTTACACAGGACTCATTCTTGCATTCAAAACATCTAGATGGAGCAAATGCAGTGGCCTGTAGATGCTTTTATTTTTTATTATTTTTTAAAGTTAAACTATTTTTATAGTTTA